>NW_024044318.1:0-20088 GCF_014851395.1 Micropterus salmoides
CCTCTTCTCCCCCAGAGCTGAAGAAGACATCTAAAGCCTCCTGGTCAGAGATGTCAATCAGCTCCATCTGATCCAGGAAGTCCACATTCACCTCCATGGAAGAGATGCTACCAATTGGAGCTGCAGCAGAGGAGAAGCAATGATATTATGTGCATCTGTATATGAACATGCATTAGTGCGTGCATGTGTATGGGTTTACAACAGTGCCCCAAGTCTAACTCACGTCTCTTATAGTCTCGAATGCAAAGGTGTGCCGAGGATAGGTAGACGTCCACATCATGCTGGAAGACCTCCTCGAAGAAACGCTGTCTCTCTCTCAACTTGAGCTGCTGTGCTGCGTCTACATCTGGGAGCCTCTGGCCACGCTCGGTCTCCGCTGTCAGTCACAACAGGAAGGACAGGACGTTACATACCAGCTTATACCTGATACCTTGAGTTTTGAGGCTAGAGAGCATGTAAGGCTGCATCCCAATCAAACACCACACAATGGGATTTCTCAGACTAGTTCCTCCACTCTGAAGGTAGGTGTGCTGGCCAGTGGGATTTCCTGTATTGTATGAGACCCATTTTAAGGTCACACAGGGGTCTAATGTTGGTAGCCAGAAGGGGGAGACATTAAGCTGTAAGTGAGAGACGTGAGGGAGTGGAATTGCCTTTCATGGACTCTGCTTAGATTGTCTATTGAAATTTGATATTGCACGCATACATAATAAAAAGTCACTCACATATTTCACAATTGTCTGTTTCCATTTTCCACTGAATTTTCATTCCTATGGCTTTTGATTCATTCCACTGGTACACGGCTTTTTTTTGATAAAACAAACTGTTGCTTTTCTCAGAACACTAATTAAACAACTCTCCAAACATCCACACTTTACCAACCTGCACATATACTTAATCAGCCTTGATCCATAGGTTGATTTGCAAAAGCAAGCTGTCTTTTACTGAACTAATCTTGTTACCACGAGATCCCATTTTCCTCCTCATCAGCATCATTGTAATAAAGTCCAGTGTGTGCAGTGGAGGGGTGAAGTGCAGCCATGTGGAGACATGCTGGACTAATGCTGTAAATGACTATGACCGCCACTGAGAAGGAAACAGAACTTCAGACTGAAGAAAATGTAAAATCTTTTAGCAGTTTCTACAATATCTGTAAAAAAATAAATAAAAAAAAAAAATATATATATATATATAAGTAGATTAAAAATACAAAGGCGCAACTGAGTTATGAGGGTCTACGAGACATAAGCGAATCTCTTCATAAGGCATTGTGGGACTCAAGATTAGCCAGCGATGGAGAAAAACTTAATTTGTGTGAAGTTTAAAATGTTTAACTTAATGCAAATGAGGGGTGAAATTTGCTTGGAAAGGCAATAATGATTTGCCTAAAAACAGATGTGTGTGTTGCTTATTTGCACAATGTTTGCTAATATGTAAACAACTCATTAGCCAGAAGTGGTGGCGATTGCAGTGTTCTCCGTAACGGTAAAGACCCTCTGACAGTTATATGTGTATGTAGCTGGCGCCAGCAGCCGGTTAGCATATCTTAGGACAAAGACTGAAAACTTAGGGAAACAATTAGCCTGGCTCTGACTGAAGGTAGCTAAATCTGCTCACCAGCACCTTCAAAGCTCACTGACTACAGCTGTTCATTTTTACACTTAGGTTTTTGTAAGAATTAAACAAATGAGATTTATTGTGTTAAATAGTGCCCTTTAAAGGTTCTGGTAGGCAGACAGAGCCAAGCTAGCTGTTTCCCACTGTTAATCTAAGCTAACACATCCTGTGTGCAGCTTCATATTTACATCATAGATCCATAGCCTATTAGAGTGGTATTGATCCTCTTAACTCTGTGCAAGAAACAAATTGCTTTAAATTAATTAATACAGAAAAAAAATACATTACATCTTTCAGCAAATACTTTGATAAATGTTGCAGGCTTTTATTATGAAGTGCATTTCCATTCTGTTTCCAGAATCCATATGCCATTAGAGCAGTGTCTGAGTTCTGAGGAGCTACTACAACCAGCAGGATTGAGCTAATTGGATGAGGCTTTCGAGCAATGTCTAAACTGAGAATAATGTGAAGATTATGTAGCCACAGCAGCTCTATAAATACACCACTGGGTGATGGAGAATAGAAAGACATTCAGCTCAGGATGTTTCCAATACCAGAGACCTCATTACAGAAACTTACTAAGTCTGAAATCTAATCTTATCTTAACTTATAATGGAAATGTAGCTATTACAGAACCGTCCTAATTGAAGAATTTCCTGTGTTAGGATGGCACAGACCAGACCCTGTCCTAAATTCAAAATAACTGCCAAATTGACAGCCCCACTGTTGTTAGGTCTGTATGGAAATTACAGTGTAGCTGGGGAACAACATGAACACTGAAATATTTTGATTGAAAGGCCACTAGTTCTAGTTAGAATTTCTTATGTTAAGTTAAGATACAAGGTCTGAGATAGGACATCCATGACTTTAAGAATTGCTTCAGTAATAGGAAGATAGGATTTTTCATATCTGTGAAACATACATTAAGATAGGCAGACAAGCAGTTAGGATTTCTTTCTTTAATGAGGCCCCAAGAAAGGAAAAGGACGACCCTACAGCCATAACTTAATAACTGCTGCAGTCAGGATAAAGCTGCAGACACTTTAAATGTTGCCTAAAAGCAGCCACAGGTTGCCATCCTCAGAGTGCTGCATCAGCACAGTCCTCCCCACAAGTCACGAGCAGGCACATGTTTTTGGTTAAGGACACACGCCTGTCAGTGCAGCTCTGCTGTGCCGTGTTTGACAGCCTGCCTCCTGGGTGCAGGGACCTCACTAGCTCTGCAGTCAAAAAGGCAGACAGCTTTGGAGGGAAAAGAAGAGGACAACTGAAACCCTAGGGCTGGACTGACAGCACCTATGGACATACAGTATGTCTACTGTATGTCCTTTATTTCAGTTCCTAACAGTGCAGGAGCTACTGACAAGAATCCCGTTTATTTTCTCTTCTCTCAGAACCTTGCAGAAAGTTGGACGACTTGCAAGAGATACATTGTTTTAAAATAGTGGTCAAAATTGGTGGAGCATGGGGTCAAACTCCAGAAATCCTGGCTCTTATGATTCCCATAATGTGACTCAAACAGCATCTTTCATTTGAGTCTCCCCACCAGGCAAAATTTTTCGAACTCTCCGGGCCTAGTTTACAACTACAGATATGTAGCCCCCAAGCCCAAGCTGAGATAACCCTGTTGAGCTCTCTTTGGAAAGTTTCTCCAGAGCCAAAGAGTGCCACTTTAACTTGATTCCTAAAGGCTACTCTTTTAAACTTTGAGAGCTTTTTCAAATGTCTACTCTTCAGCCTCAACCAACGCAAACGCTAAGTGACATCACTTGAGGCAATTTATCAAAATTCACACAGCTCCTTCTGGAGCCTAAAAAGGCTTTTTCCCCCCAGATGCAGGTGTATTCCCTAAGGCCAGTACCTGATGTGTAAAAGTAGTGCACTTCCCCTTTAAGTAATTTCCATCACTAGTATATACGAGTATTAGGTCAACATTTAGGGGGGGAAATTAAGGATGAAGATTTTTCATTTATTTTGCTTTTTGAATAAAGCGGAAATGTCTAGAATAAAATCAAAATGACGAGAATAAAGTTGAAATGGTACTTCACCTTTATTCTCGACATGTCGACTTTATTCTCAAAATGGTAAAAAAATAAAATAAAATCCGCAATGTGGTTCATTGCAACTATGGCAGTTGAGAAGGCCATTCTTTGTGTTCTTTTCTAAGGTTTAAATACGTGTTTTATAATATCAAATGAGCTGGTTCCCAAACGGCTCTTCATTTAGTACCACCTGCTGGTCAAAGCCTATGTTACATTAAGTTAAATATGCAAGCATCTTCATCTGCAATACATTGAAATATTCTGTAATACTGTTGGTTAAAAAGTGGGATATGTCAAGAATAATTATCATAGCTTTATAACAAAATAACACCCTACTAACAAAAATAAATTATACTGTTAATGAATAATGACAACTCTATACAGACACATACGTAAAAGTAATTAGTGGAAGTGTAATTTGTTCATCTTTCTTTGTCTCCAGGGGGTGAGTGGATGAAATGGGCTCTCAGCCGGGATCCCATCGTACGCTTAAAAGAGCCGGCTCATAGAACCAACTTGTTTGTGGCCGACGCATTAGTCTAGTAGCTGCAGTCATCCTAAACAAAAGTGATGCCCTCAGATGGCAAGTGATTACAAGCTGTTTGTCTTGTGTCAGCCATCTATACGGCTTTTTGTCTTTGCAGCATTTCTGTCTTTGTCTGCCAACGTGAGTCTGCAATGCTCTCTTCTCCTCTTGCACTGTTACACAATCAGAAACACTATTGTCTACAGAGTCTTAAGGAAGCAAAGGGGGCAGTGCTGACAAAGCAAGATGTCAGTCACTATCAGGAGCTGCCTGCTTGACATCTGTGTTTTGGATGAAAAGAGTTCCTTGTTTAATGTGACCAGCCGAGGACATCATGTCAGACAAAACACTGGATTTGCACCGGATGAATGACTACCTGTTATTTTCTTTCAAAATGTGAGCAGACAGGATTTTTCCAGTCACTTAAACACTGATTGATCCCAGCATTGATTGTTTCTTCTTAAAGGCTGAGGGCTGTGGAGAGCTAAAGGTTAGCTACATACGTATGTATATCCTCACATTGATTTTGCTTCCCTCTCCAGTTCTTTTTTCCATTGAATCACCTTGATCGATGCAGCTTCCCTGGCCACAGACAACCACTGTGACCTCTGATTAGTGCAGCCACTCACACAGGAAAATCCCCTGTCCCAAGAAGCCACAGTGCCCACTTCTGATTAGATCATACGTCTGGTCTGCTACGGCCCCGCCACAACCCCAAAGTCATGTCTGAACGGCCTGTGGCTGCTCGAGAGAGAGAGAGAGAGAATGGAGAGAAATACAACCTGCAGGCTTGAGCTTGACCTGATATTCTTTCTTTCTTCTTTCTCTTTTTGTTTTTTGTGTCTTTCTGTCTTTCTTTCTTCCTGCCTCACTTCCTGTCTCACTCTCATCACCTCCTCTGTCCTTTCTCTCTCCCCCTCCTTCCTTCCTGTCTTTTCTTTTCGGTTTCGCTTATTGTCTTCAATGTCCCCTTTCTATCCTTTTTTACTTTCAGTCTTTCTTTCTGCCTTGTTGTCTTTCTCTCTCTATCTCCCACGCTGTCCTTTCTGTCTCCCCCTCCTTCCTTCCTCTGAGCGCTTAGGGACTTGAGAAAGAAAAGGTCATAGATCAGGGCTCAGGACCCACTGGACATGCAGAATGAGTGCAACAGACATAAAGATAGAGACAGACAGAGCGGGCCGGATGTATATTTGTGCCACTCTGCCACCCCACATAAAGACAAATCCAGATCCTCCACTCAGGGGTCAGAGAGAGAAAGAGCCCATTCAGAGGTGGACAAAAGCAGAGATGTAAGGGAACAGGACTGGCCTGTCCTCCTCAGACATGATGCCATTTACAGGAAATCATTTTGAATGTAGCGCAGGGAGTATAAACCTAAACTCATTCTTCGTTTAGTTACATTTACTAATCATGAGATGTTAAAATCCTGCTGATCTTTTTTTTTTTGCTTAAATAAAATTTCTGTGAAAACTGTGTCACAAGACAGACTTTTCAACAGTCCCAGGCACAAATGCCTGTAGATATAATGCATCATCCCCACATGATGATACAGAGATTGTTCAATGTACTTGTGTCTTCACTTTGCTTATATCTTATATTTCTAAACAGGGTGCATTTTCTAGTGTAAACCATAAATGCCAAGAATCAGGTCACACTCTGCATCTGTGAAGTATCTGCATGTCAGTGCCTTTTTCCGCTGTCACATTTTCAATGCCAGTTTAGAAGCAACAATCGCACAAATAGAAGGGGGAACACATTGATCCGGAGGCTAAATGAAGAGCTACGAGGGCTGGGTGTCGCCCACAGGCTGCCATTACCCCATCACTGTGCTAAATGAAAATGTGAGCTCACAGACAGACTCCCCTGTGACGGGGAAAGTGAAGGTCAGGGCAGAGAAGGTTGCCTCTCCAGATGATCCAGTTGTTTTTACATGCAGTATACGCAGCTAACTCCTCACTAAACAGCTGTTAAAGAGAACCCCCAGTGGGAACCGTTGTTTCTTCACATGCTTTGATAATAGAGCAGTTTGTCAGGGTCTCTGTTTGATTCTTCATACAAGCCAAGGATTTTTCTAAGAAGTGGTTTCCGTGTACAAATGGATGAGGCCATCCCTGTTTAAAAGGCTCTGGTGGAGAGTGGTGGTGAGTATGGAGGTAAAACGACTTATTCATGCAACATATTAATTAATGCTGAAATATAAACAGAAATAAATATGGTAATGAGGCAATAATTGAAAAAAAAATACATGTGTGAATAAATGCTTAAATAAGTACAGAAATTAAAAATAATCGTAGAAATAAATCAATGTAATGTAATTAATCAGTACGTAAATACGTCTTCTATTCATCTTCACATTAGTTTACATTTATATTTATTAGTAAAGTCAAAACAAACAAAGGTGCATTTGTAGAAATTTTGACATAAATAAATAATTATTTATTTCCCAATTAATTATCAGCATCATGCGTTTAGTCTGTCTGCAGCTAATCAAGCTAATATTTTTTGTGCACATTTAGTACTGTAACCTCGAGGACCTCTTGTGGTTGCACAGATTCACAATCTTTGAAAAACCTGTTTCATTGACTGGGCCTATCATAAAGTTAGACTTTCATCTTTTTACCAGTATTCGCCATTTAACTATATTTGTTATGACATAGCAATTGGATCGGCTAAAATCAAAGCTTACCTGTTGCAGGCCGCATTTTGTCATTGTTTTTGCTTTTATTGTGGCTAAATGACATCTGACATCTATAGAAAAGTGTGGTCTCATCTTGAACTGGAGCATTTGCAGACCACATTCATACATGATATGTTTTTATTCACTAAAGTTAAGCATGATAAGAGACGAACAAATCCCTGTTTTGTTATCTTGAACTGCCATCTTGATTGTAAAGGAGCCGCGAAGGACAATTGAGTGAGATTCAAATCTTTGGGAGGGGTTTTATTTTGTGTGGTTAACATAACAAAATGTTAATAAATAACAGTGTTTCAATTCAGAAGTTTGGACTTATTGTCCCATTAATTGTTTCCTTATTAAGTTTATACAGTTATGCGACCCAGGTTGCTCACTTACAATAGCCTACCATTACACTATTCTGTGCAAACTGAAACTATGCCATACAAAAATACTCCTTGCATTCTATAAATGAAAACTTCTACTACACAAAGAAACTTCCCCCCCTTCATTCCACTACTCTCAAGAATACACTCTGGACACAAAGCCTGCCCTGCACTCTGTCCTGTTCCCCACCCACATGCACTCAGACACACCTGGCAGAGATCTGCACTCAACTGAGTGCACTCTTCTGATTTAATTTTTTATTTTATTTTATATTATTTAATTATGCATTTTGTCATTTATTTCCGTTTATTCATGAACAAGTCAGAAAAATACACTTAACGTATTAAAAGTAAAAGTACTATACTATAAAATGTTCCCTGTGACTGTAATGCTAATATATATTATATCATTAGATTATTATTACTCATGCACTGATTTAGAAGCATGTAGAAGCATTTTTCTGTTGTAGTTGTTTGAGGTGGACCAAATTTTTAACTAATTTGCTACTGCAACTAATGTTAATCATGATACATAATGGATTAATCTGCTGATTGTTTTCTCCATTAATCAATTGATTGTTTGGTTTTTAATTAAGTAATTAAAAAGAAAAGCAACAAATCCCTTGTTTATGCATAAAAAATTACTTAAACGATTATCAAAATAGTTGCCAATTAACTTTCAGCTGTATATATGTATATATAGTTGGATAGTTTAATTTATAAACTCCTTGTATGTTGGTATGTAAAAATCTTAATTTGTAAATTAACTTGTGAATAAAGTGTCAACTAAAAAGTACAATATTTCCCTCGGAAATGTAGCGGAGTAAAAGCAGAAATCTGTACTTGAGTAAATGCACTTAGTTACATTCCACCACTGAACTCTGAGGTAACACTTGTTTGGGCTGAGGCAACAGACTGACTGGCTGCCCTTTCCACCCAGATACTTTTTGTCCGAGGAGAGATATTTTATTTCACACATGGACAGGTTCCCAACTGCGACAAGCGAGAGAGAAGGAGGGTGCAGAAGAGGGGAATGAGTGGCTGTCAACACAGAAAAGTAGCAAGTAGAGTGGGGGAGGAAAGGTCAGGGAGGACACGAACACTTGCAGAAAGGCTAAAAATGAGGAGGAGGAAGGCTTAAAAAAATATAGAGAATATGATGGGAGGGAGGTTAGCCAAAAGTGAGGGTTGTGGGTTGTAAAGATGGAAAGGACAGAGAGAAGGAATTCTGCACAGGCTCATTAGTTAAAGAGGATGTCTTGTTATTTTTACTGAGAGTCTCTTCCAAACCTTCAAGCCAAACATTGACCCAACAGCAGCAGCAGGCAGTTAACAGTCTACAGCTGGTCATTAGTGGATCAGTCTCTTTGCTGCGGCTGTTACAGTAATTAATGGTGTCTCTGTGGTCATGAAAGATGGTGGAGCGACTTGTTGGCTACAGGTGGACGATTTATCCTGCTCTAACTGCAGGAGCAGAGCTGCAACTGTAACTGCATGTGCTAATTTATCACCACCATTAAACAGACGATGTTGAGTGCTTCAAAGCATCCAGGTCGGCACATCCTGAAGGCACCCAGGAAAGTAACTCCTCCTGATTTACACTTTTTTTCTAATTTCCAGCAACTGCATCTCAGTTTCAACACAATCCTTGCATGTAGCTTTGTCTCATTCATCAGAACTGATGCTTTAAAGAGGAACAGACAGGTGGCCAGACTTGTAAAATGGACAAATATATCTTTGTACTTGCTCTGTCTCACACTTTTATTTTTGGTTTCTCTCAATCCCTATTTTCTTTCTTCAAATAGCTGCCATTTACTGGGCTCCAGTTGTAAATTATTTATGACATCTTTTGATTTGTGTGTCTCTCTGGATTATGTTTCAGTGCATGTGTGTGTGTTTTTATTTGCATATTAGATCTTGCTGGGACAAAGCAGTGTCCAGCACCATCAGCCCGGCCTGTCAGGACAACAATGACATCAGTGTTAACCCTCTCCCTGCTTCTAAGTCCTGCCTAGATTACACCCAGACGAACAATAGAACTGTTAGTAGGTCAGTGTCCTGTCCCACTGCCCTCCATAAGCCAACAAGCAGACTGTCATGAGTTCTTATCAACACAATAGCCTTAACCAGCTGACAAAGTACTGACATACCCATGTTTTTTTTCCACAATAACTAATATTCTTATTCAAAATTACTATTAACAAACAGTAGAATACTATTATTAACAATTAAGCAATTATCTACGATATAATTACAGCATCAGTAAAGTATCTGCCTTATATCAACAGTGTTAATGCAAAGTACATCTGGAGAACATGGGAACATAGTTGAGCTCAGAGAATCCTGTCACACATTTTTCTGATAATTAAATCTGTAGTCACACCAAAGATCATGAACTCATCTAGTGATGGTTGACTATATGAGTATCCTCTCTGTCTGGGTGTGCCTTCACAAGAGAGCAAGGCAAACAGAGAAGCTGTTCTTTCACCATTAACTATAATACATGCCGGCTTCTCTCATCTCATTTCTCTTCAACATTCACACCCTGTTATTCCTGGGAAAGCAGCGCTGCCTCTTCACATATTTGGTTGGTTTAAAGCTATTTTCTGGTCAGCTGGGAGAACTGTAGGAATGTTTGGTTAAAGTCAACACAGCCTCTCAGACATTTCTCCTCTGTTTGTTGAGGTTGAGGCAGGGTGGCATGCTGTGCTAGCTACAGAAGACTAAACATAATCTTATTTACTATTATTATTATTAACTCTATTATGAATATTTTGTTTAACTGTAAGCTCCAATAATAATTCTAACTTTATATGCTTTTGGGTTTGTCATCTTTTTAAATCAGTTTCCTCTACTGCACTTTAATTTCATTTACTACATTTTGGGAAACTTAATAATGCACTTTACCTGCACTACAACTTTATTTCTATTAGTCTGGTATTTTTTATTGTGTTTTTAAATAGCCCTTGCACTCCCAAATAAGTGTTGTTGCATATTGGCTAATGCTCAAGTTAGTTGTACTGGAAATACATGAGATCACCAAACTTCATGAACCAATGAAAAGGTCCTGAGTACCTACCCTCAGCTACCCTCCAGGCAGTCAGTGGGCATAAAGTTGTTACTGTGATGTAGAGACAGAGCTCAGTTAAACCTTTATGGATGAAAGATACTTTTGTTACAGATTAATAACTCACCACTCTGAAACTCTTGCTCCAGTCCATGTTGCTAAACTGGTAAGGGGAACATCTGAACCGAAGCAGTGTTTAAAGGCTTTTCTGGACCCGCCCTTCTCTGCTTCTGATTGGCTAGTATTCCTTAACTAGGTACTGCGCATGTGCAACTCCCAGCAAAGATCTTGTAGAGGTAAGATGTATCACTCCATAGCTAAATGGAGCGTTCAACATACAGGGTGAAAAGAGGAGCTGCAGCAATGTGCAGTATGACAAAAAAATTGTGTTTTTTGAAAATAAAGCCATGTAAACCTGTTCTGGTACAATCCCTAAATATAATGATGAACCTGAAAATGAGCATAATATGACCTCTAAAAAACCTGCAATATGTGATTTTCTTTTGCCAACATTGATATTATCACCTTAAACGTTTCTATGGCAAACATAATAGCAAACAGCTGCTCATTTACATCCAGCAGATACAGAGCAGCATTCCCATTCATTTGGAGTCGTAAATGCAAGTCCAACAGTCACTCTCTTTTAGCACTGTTTTTGGTCACAACCATCTACTGAGGGAAAATTCTGGCTCTTCAGCTGCTAAATGCTACATTATGTTCACCAGCAAGTTGTTAACTTTGTCTTTGTCTTTCATTTGGTGCTGGCCAGGCAGCGTACAGTGGGTTTTTAGAGCTTTTTTTTGCTGAAAACTGCTGGGGTTGAAAATTGCACTATGAGAACAGTGAGAGTGAACCAAAACAATGAGTTGAAAATCAATGAAATGCTCCGTAGAGCTTAGCATTAGTCAATATCAGTTTCCCTGCAGGAGATCCTTTTCACATACACATAGTCATTTGATCGTTTGTTAATCAATTCTTCATGCAAAAATTGCAGGTTTAATTTCCCACCCTTTTTTTGTTAAACTCGGAGGAATGACACGTTTCCTCCTCTCAGCAATATCAGCGCCTCAGTGAACAAGCTTCAAATCATTAACTGATCAAACAGGTGACTTTGTGCTACATAGTTTACACATTTTGAAGAGTGTTCACATGATACATTACTGCTGTTTTTCTCTGCGGGGCTCTGAACACTCAGTGTTTGCCCGGAGGCAGCAGCTCTGTACCCTGAGGATTCAGCGGAACAGTGAGTAGATGGATTTGTTAGAGAACTAATGAGAGGAGCTGGTCTACGTCCCCAGGGCTGCACAGCTTAGACTGCTGAATTGATGGGAACCTTATTCAGCCATCCATGCAAGGCTGTTTAGTATGATCAGACACAAACAAACACACTTAATTAACATTAAGTGCTGACATGCCACAAGGAGTTGTTTGTGATAGAATAATCTGCGTATTTGCACCATGTGAGCTTTTCTCAAACTGGTAAGTAATGATCCTGTTTTTTGCTTTTTACTAAAGACTGGACCCAGACAACAATTCTGGTAGTGTATTATTTGACAGTGACAGTGTTTATCAGTAATTATCACCAATTATACCTTTGAACACAAAGTCTGTAGCCAGAGGCCCCCCTCACCCAGCAAAAAGTGACTAGACACCAAAGTTACATTAACATTTTATTTATTCTGTTAATTGTTTAATTAGCCTGATAATCTAAATGATTTACTGCTTCGTTTTAATTTAATTATTCAGTCTGAAATTGAAGTCATGTTGGCTGACTTTTTTGGGGGGCGGGGAGGATTTTATTTTGCTTGCCCTATAGCCAGTCAGCAGCGAGTGACGTTCCTGTCCCGTCACTATCATTTTAAGTTGAAGGTAAATGACCGAAGACAAATGCTGATTTAGGAGTTCTTGTTCCTGTAAGTCCGCTTACAACAACCTGTACTACTGCATCAATTTCTCTTCACTGGGAAGACAGTGTGCCCATGCTTGATCCCTCATAGTTAAGCACAACCCCGGATCTTTAAAATGATGAAAAAACTGGAGATGTGTGCGATGATTAAGAGGTCTACCACCAGGCTACTGTTCAATTAGATTGTCTCTAATTTCCCAATATGAAGGTGTTGCGTGGAGTAATGTTTTGGTTGGGAAATAATAATAATAATAATAATAATAATAATAATAAATTAAATTTGTATAGCGCTTTTCACAAACTCAAAGTTGCTTTACAGAGCAGATAAAAGAAACATGACAAAAAACAGCTAGGGATAGGCAGAGGAGAAGAGATGGGTCTTAAGGCGGGACCGGAAAACGGTGAGGGACTCAGAGGTGCAGATCTCATGGGGGAGGGAGTTCCAGAGCCTGGGAGCTGACCTGGAAAAGGCTCTGTCCCCAAAACTGCTGAGCTTGGACTTGGGGACGTAGAGGAGACCGGCTGAGGTGGATCTGAGGGACTGCGAAGGTTGGTAGGGGGAGAGGAGGACAGTGAGGTATGAAGGGGCCAGGTGGCGAATGGCTTTGTAGGTAAGGACCAGGATTTTGTATGTGATCCGGTGAGAAATGGGAAAATTATGTATTTTTTAAGTTGTTGAATGTATTTGCACAATAACATATCTCAACCTCAACATGACTTAAACCATGATGTCTTGTTGTCATTGTTTCAGTGGTAGCTTCAGCCATGCACTGGAGCTCAGGAGAAGAGAACCAAAGCAGGAGAGATGAGAAGTCTGCAAGTCCAACTGTCAGTTCAGGAGAGATGGGGGAAAGTAGGCAAAAAACACCCACATGTTTTTGTTTACGCATTCTTCAGTGCGTTCAATTTGGTCCTATTTGTCTCCCCTCTAGCTTAGACATTAAACTCCAATGACTAGATAGCAGAGTTATTTACTGTATCCCTCAGAATGTGATCAATTAAACACACAGACAGCACATGATATGGACTTTTACCCCACTAAATTGCTCATTAAACAGAATCTACTCTTCAGTCCTATCTGGGTCACGTCTGTGGGGACTGAGCTAAGAATACATGGAGAATAGAAGTAATTCCTTCTACATCAAATACCCTGCTGCCTGCTCACAACAGCTGGTCAGTCCTTCACTCCACAGCGCACTGATGTGCTGCTCTCTGGCACATTCCCCCAATAATCAAAACGTGACAGCACTGACTGTGGAGGCACAGAAGCTGTTGGCAGAGCAACAGATGGGAGACATCTTCTCTGGAGTCAAAGTCATGATCCTTTTTAGCCTCATGAAATCACATACTGATCTCACAGGGACTAATTCAATTTCAGGTCTGTGTTTCCTATCTGGATTGTTGTGTCTGTGGAACGAGCTGCAGACCCAGCTGCAGTCAGCCGACTCTGATGAGATCTGCAGGCACAATCCCATTAGAAATAAGAGATCTTTGTCTGGAGCTCTGCGGTGGCCCCAATCCAAGCCTGCCCCAGTATGTGTGTGTGTGTGTGTGTTGGAATCTATCCCTGTTCCTGTGCAAAGAGAGTGTGACCTATTCATTTGGTATTAGTGAACATTACTCAGGGCGATGATTCAACATTCCTGTCTGATTTTTGGCTGGCACAGCTACTTGGACCAGTCACTTCAGACAACATCAACACAACGGCAGCTATTTAAGCTGCTGAGCTGTCACACCGGCTTCTACAATATATCTCACACACACACATATGCAGTTTATGCCTCATAGAAATGGAGAATGGAATACATTTTATATAAAGAAAAGTATTTCCGACATGTCAAAAGGTGAAACATTTTAACAAAATAAAATGGAAAAGGTGGAATTATAGTGGGAAAGGTTTTACCACAGACACAAAACTGAGAGAATTGCACAAACACACACTTTTATTGTAGCTCAAGTTTCGGTGTCTTTGACTTAAATATTCAACCTATGTGTGTGCTGTACTTGTGACAACCAAATATGGAGAATCTTTTTCCCCTCTCCAACGTCCTGCTTTACATCTAAAAATAAAAGCTGTGTTAAAGGAGCAAACTTGTGGCTAAATCTCAAAATATCCACCTGAGCTGAAAGAAGTTCCTGCAAAAGGCTAATAAGTAAAAAAAATTAAAAAAAAAAAATTAAAACAGAACTCACAGGGTAGGCGTTTGTTGTGAACGTTGGCTGATGAGGAGCTCATGTTGCTGGAGAGTCGTAGGAAACAAAGATAATCAGTCAGAGATGATCAGTGTGAGTTGGCCGGTCAGCCCTGTGAGAGTTCACCAGAGAGGCTGTCGATCATCCTCCTCTGCTCACTGGAAGCGCTCCAAAGTGACTGATTCTGACACCGACAGGCTGCTGCTCTCCTCCGCTTCCCTTCTTTCCCTCAGTGGATTCTGAGCCACTTGGATGAGGCGAGAACAAGTTAGTGCCTTTGTGGAGCCGACCAGCTGACCAATGACGGGGAGGAGGGAGGAGCTGGGGAGAGCGAAGAAGGGACTGAGAAGAAGGAGGGATTTTGCCTCTGTTATTTTGTCTTCTTACACTTCCCCCTCCCTTCCTCCCTTTCTGTCTCTTGTTCCCTTTCTCCCTTTTTTTGTTTAAACCCTCTCTCATCTGTGTCGCTTTCAGGGTCAAGTGGTATCAAAATATGTTACATTTACAGATAACAAATATCCCTTTAAATAGTGTATTGTTATTTTATTTTATGTTAAAAAATGAAAAAGAGCATTCATGGTAAGCAACAGTTTAAAGGCTTTTTCAATTTTCCCCTTAAGAAACATTTTGTTCCTTACATATAGGCCTACTATTAAATTTGTATACAAAGTGCAACCTAGATTTGACACAAAATTAATTGGCAACTACTTTGCTTAATCATTCAAGTCATTTTTAAGTAAAAGTGCCAAAAGCAGTCTGTGGTTCCTGCTTGATCCAGTGAGGATTTGCAGCTTTTCACTGTTTATCTTTTGATAAATCATATATCTTTGTGTTTCTGACTGTTGGTTGAAGAAACTGTGAAGAAAGAAATTTTTCATTGTCATTTTACAGACCAAACAATGAATCAATTAATTGAGGAAATCATCACAGATTATTTTATTATTCCTGTTACTTTGGGCAGAAAGGATTTATTTATGTTTTTCTAAACAGTGTGGAAACTCATTTGTATATTAGAATAAGTCATTCATGTTAGATCACTAATCATTGATTTAACTTTGGTTGTGCTCTGGTGAATTAGAGGTTGAAGAGGAGGACACTGTACTTCAACATCCCATGTTTGAGTCCAGCCAGGGACCTTTGTTGCATGTTATTCCTCCCTCTCTCGCTCAAAACACCATTTAATCTGTTAATCTGTGTGTCCTGGACACCATCTAGTGGACAACAGACGACATTTCCAGTTCTTCCGAGCTGGACTCACTGATGACAAAATATCTGCATGCAAAGGGTTCATAGCCTTCTACCAAAACACTGCACCGGCGTCTGAGAGAGGCTTTTAAAGAGTGCCTTGTTTGAATTGCTGGCATTAAAGTTGTTGGTGTGAGTCACTGCAAGAATCTGTGAGAATCAGCACAAAGTGAGATGATCATCCCCAATAACTTTTATTAACAGGAGGGAAAATCTTTGTTTGTAGGATACTTTACAAAAAAACATGTTGCATAGTTCTTCACATAAGAATAATACAACAATAACAATGAAGATTCTCAGTCATCCAGGTCATCCAGGGACGAAACGTCTTCCAGTATCTTCAACCAAGTCCAGTTGCCCTTGACTTTAACCTTCGTTGAATAACAATAACAATAACAACCCTGTATTAGCTTACATCTACAAGTGCATTAGCACGGAAACTTTCACTGCTGAAACTCACGTCTGCGCCAAGCTGAAACTGTGAAACTTCACATCGAGTTTGTAAGGTAGCAGTTGGGAAGTGGTGGGTGTGACTGGCGATTATAATCAATAAAAACACACTCTTTGTAAATGTCAGTGGTGGTTTAGCCTAAATGTTCTGGTTGTGGTAAAGACAAAAAAGACAGAGAGAGAGAGAGAGAGAGAGAGAGAGAGAGTGAGTGGGCAGAGGAAACATGATGTGACTCAAAGTGAGAAATCCTCTCCACCTCAAACTAAATTCTGTGTGGGCTTTCTCATGACTGGGGTTTCACCTGCTGAGGCCTTGCAAAATCAATAGTTGAGACCCGCACTGCTGTGCTGCTGAGACATCTCTGGAGCAAAAGCCAAGTCCTCTTTTTTTTGTATTTTGAATTGAGATGAAGGGGGGGAGGCAAGTAGGCAAGCAAGAAGAAAGTGAGGAAAATTGTATTGAAAGCAGGCAGGCTTCAGGGTGACGGTGAGGGTGAGGGGACATGGTTTATATCATGTTTCTGCACAACCATGAAATGCCTTCATTTACTGGGATGATAGATTTAATGTTGACTTTTGAGCCGCGATTTCAAAGCATTCATTTGGTATGGCGTCTTCAGGATGAAACATTATTAGTCTACATCTGCCCACGTAGGTGAAACAAGCAGGAAGTGAGAAATAGCAAAAGGAGTTAATCACAGGTGAGGGCTATTTGCTTTCAGATTGCAGATATGATAGTGATATTTCTGTTGTGCAATCCCTTGTTTTTTTTTTGCTTGTGTGCATCCAAGCTAGTCTAAAGCAACGGTTTCCCACCCTCACTACTCCGGGCAAAGCGCCAAAGCCATCAGGCAGTCATACGCCTACCATCAGCTGAGGAGTTGCACAGCAGTCTCATTTCTAATTATACACCCAACAACAGAGAGCTGCGGAGCGAAGGGAGAGAGTGGAGAGAGGAAGAGGAGTGTTATTACAAATGGAAGAGAGGCTGAGAGTGCTACTGAGCAGCAAACACAGGGTGAACATGTTCAGATGTGAGAGACTGAGAGAGAGAGAGCGAGGGAGAGAGAGAGAGAGAGAAAGTAAGAGAGGGTGAGGGAGAGACATCACATCTGTCTGAGAAAGGTTAACAGGACTGCCTGACTAAGTAGAGTGGGAGTGTAAAATGTAAAAGCGAGTAGGAGGGAAGAGAGAAAGGAAGAGGAGAAGAAAAAAAGGAGGAGAGTGTGTCTGATAGACAGTCTGATGAGCTTGTCTGGATGCTTCTGATCATTCCGCTCTGCTCTGCCTTTTCACCTGCAGCCTGGGAGGACGACATGAGCCAGACAGGTGTGCGTGGAGCCTCTGTGAACATGGGTGGACATGCTTTGTGAAGATGGTTGCACAGCGAGACGGGTGGATGGATGGAGGAATATGTAAGTTAAGTCTGCTACATCTTTTTTTTTTTATCATTCATCTTGATTTATGTAGGATCTTCCTGTCATTTACTCCGCCAAGAGAGCCAGCTGTGATATTTGAATTTAGTCTAACTCTGAATGCATGTTTGAGGAACTCTTTGCGGTCTCTGGGATTCAGCACAGTAGGTTGAATTTGGTTGTGTTACACTACAGCTCCATAGATAGAAACATCACGCTGACTAAATGCAATATTGTCACTTATGATATGCAAACAAACCCGTCCTCTGTGCAGATTATCATTATCATGATGGTACCAAACACCAAACACTGCTGTGGTATATATATTTCATTTCCGTAGATTAGATACCTGTAGTATACTGATCACCCTATATGGTCACTCAGCCTGGATGACATTACAGTATAGGCCTGTTTGGGTCATGATGGGGTCATACCTGTGTGTCTGTCACTGTGAGTAAGTAGCCCACACGTCTAAGCCATTTGAATTAATTTACATTTACACTGTGGGCATTTAGCTGACAAATACTTATCTATTTATGTCTCACGGTATAATGGTGAGTGCTTGCACAGGAATGTCAGTGTGAGGGTGTTGTCTGATCCCACACACACACACACACACACACACACATATAACAGAGAAACAGCTCATATCAGAGACATGCCCATCAGGCAGAGTGAAAGAGGTCCATTCAGCGGCTGTGCTCAACTATGATGATGACATAATACAGGGCATTGAGACGAGCTTTGCATTGACAGGCTGTAAAAGTCCTGTGCTGCTCTTTACCTTCCTGCATTCCTTTGTGTAAACAATGTGTCTGCAGAGTCTCTGAATAGGTAAGAAACTGTTGTGCGTGAGTGTGTGTGGCCGCAAGGTAGTTAAATTTAGCGCCCCTCAGTGAACTGACTCACTATGGTGCGTGCATGTAAGGAGAATGATGAGATTTCAATCGCTCGAGGTGCTGGAGATCTCTTCAGTCCCATGAGAAAGATGCAGGCTGGGGCTGTGTGCTTAACATCTTGCAACTCTTTAGACACCGAATACATGCTCTTTCTTTTGTTTCTAGTAGAAAATGCCATCATGATAACCTTGAGTGAAAGACAAGTTTAACCTTGTGATAATAATCTCTGACTTTATAACCACCCTCAACCTTTTACTTTGTATAGTCTCAATACACTTATCCTTCACCCACACTGTGCAGAACTTTGTTACCATAGTAACTTTTTTACAAAAGAGTTGGTAGATGTCCATCAAACCAAACCCCAGGGTGGTTGGAAAGCCTTTATTTGAAGCTGATGGTGAAGTTATTGTTGATGTGTCAAGGGGATATTTACAGACAAATTTAAGAGTAACAGACAGAAAGAGAAAGAGTCTAAACAAGAGAATCAAATGATTTTCTCCAGCTCGACACCTTGTTTGCACCAAGTGCACCAATATTGTTTATTCTGCTTACAGATCGTGACTACCTTGGACCTAACTATCAGCAGCTTGCCAAGAGACTGGAGACTGTGTCACATGATCACAACACCTCCTCAGCTTTGCAGGAGGGCATGCAGTGCCGGTGTGAGTGACAGGCAGCGTGAGCCAATAAGCTTCACACAGAACCCAGCTCTAGTCCCAGACATGGACAGCCTCCCACTCAAAAAGAGGGACCAAAGGCCGAGCTCACCCCCAGCAGCAGCAGCAGCAGTGTGATGCTGCAACATTCAAGGTGCCCTATCCTTACAAGAGCCACAGTGAGATTAAGATTAAACACACAGGCCCTTTCCAGCCCGTACCGAAACGGGTTCCTGCACTATACAGCCCTGGATGCAGACTCACACATCCACCAGGTCAAACCTCACGTCCTTTCTGCATTCAGGGAGCATCAAGCTGGCCAGAGTGGAGAGAGTTCAACCCCCTGCACCTGGATGGGACTTCTCTCACCACTATCAGCACCATAGCCACTTGTCTGGCACACCTGGACTCCACCCAGGCATCCACACCAACCCTCCAGATTCTGCCCTGTTCCTGGTCTCTGAGGGTTTCCAAAGGGTGGGTGGAGGGTACGGCTGGGAGCAGCTCAAGACATTAAGGGACACGAGTTTAAACACAGAGAGGCAGAGCAATGGGAGGAATAAAGGACCATATGTGCGGAGAAGAGAGACAGAAAGTTGAGTATTTCCCCAGGGTTGAAAAAGCAAGTCCTCCATTGTTGAGCACATGCCTACCTCACTCTCCACACGAGGACCTCACACTGCAAAATGATGTGCTGCACAAATCAACAAAAGTTGTAAAATATCCCGTTCTGGACATTCGTTTACTCCTGATGATAACTCCAGCACCACGTGCACCTCCATGAAGGAGGACACATCAAGATCTTCTGCTCGCCTTTCTGTGCAGGCCTCTTCCTCCTCTTCCTCTCCAACCATATTTCCCTGGCTGCTCCTCACTTTGTGGCAGGCTCCTTGATCGAGCTCAGAGACGGGCGGCTGAGGAGGGTGGAACACCTGCAGACGGAGGACTTCCTGCTGGGATCTCTGGCCTGTCCGACCTACGCCTGAGCTGTTGCACGGTGCAGAGCATCTCT
>NW_024044319.1:0-27087 GCF_014851395.1 Micropterus salmoides
CCTTCGCTCTTTCACATTTTTTGATGGTTCCTCTCACTGTATCTTTCTTTCACACTCTCTATCCTTTTCTCTCAGGGAGGTGGAGGATCCAGATTACGACGACTGCATGGCCTGTGAGGGGCTGCAAGAAGTGCGTCTTGTGTAAGTCGCGGCTCAGTAGCCAAAATGAACGCTGCCTAGGCCGAGCTCCCCTCCCAGTGTGTTGCCAACCATGCTCCTGGTAGTTCCTGTTTAAAAGGAGAGTTTTTGTCTGCTTTCAACAGATAACCCCAAGCATTGCCTGTCCTGCACTGAGGGCTTTTACAAGTAAGGCTGTGTGCCTCACTGACGCCATGTGTGATCTGTCCTCTGCACTCGCTCTGCCTTTCAATTCGCTGTTATGCTAGAATGAAAAGGGTCCTTTTGCTGTAGATTTGTGTGTATGTGTGTGAGAGAGAGAGAGAGAGAGAAAGGGAGAACCGCACATATAGACTGCTGATTTTGTTATCAGTTTTCAGGATGGCTGCTACAAAAACTGCCCGGCTAAGACGTACAGCGTGGAGGAGGAGATGACCTGCGTTGCATGTGATGACAACTGTGTGAACTGTGATGAACATGAGTGCTACTGGTGTGAGACCGACTTCTTCTTATCAGGTAAAACTGCCTCAGATGGTCAAGACATAAAGGCATGAAGCATTATTTACAATGGTGGAAGAAGTCAAATCCTTTACTTGTGTAAAAGTCTTTAAAATGTCACTAAAGTAAAAGTATTTTTAGCAAAATGTACTAAATGTATTAAACATAAAAGAACTCATAATGTGGAAAAATGGCTCAGATGAGTCTTATATTATTACATATCATATTTTGGATTACTATTACTGATGCATTAATGCATTATGTAAGTAGAGTAATTTAGTAAATGCACTTTGTTACATTCCACCACTGGGAAGTCCTGCATTCAGAATTGCACTTGAAGTAAAAATACAGATGTATTACCACGTATCAAAAGTGAGGTCCTTTACATGCATATTATGTTTACTATATTAGTATTTTATTAGAGCTGATGTTTTAGACTGTTAGCAGCACTGAAATGTTAGAGCAGGTTGATCCAATTTTAACAACTTCCTATACTGCTTTACTTTGGATAATTTAATGTAATGTAATTGTATTTTACAACATGAACACAAATTTTATATTTCAAATATTAATCTTCTTAAGTAACTACAGCAAAATGTGCTGTGGTTGCCAAATCTATCCTCCCAAGTTAGTTTAAGATGTTTTGATTGCACACAATTTGTTTTAGAACACATACCATGTAGGGTTGATATTGACTGACCTACTAAAAGCATTTAAAGTAGATTGTGACACAGGGCTGCTCTAAAAGACAGGACCTCGAGTTAAAATGCAGAAGCCACTGTAAGTGCTTACCATATTAATATATTTGCTCTAATGGTGCATACTACCAAATCAGTTTAATCACATGACAGAAAAGATGGGGCCCCAGGGCAGTGCAGTTGGTATATGTATATTGAATAAGTATAAAGTACTGTAGCATAAAATGGAAATACTTAAAAGAGTACTCAACCAATAAAGCACTGCACTCATTCTTCTTACTTGGCATCTAAATTACTCAAAATGCAACTCAACTGCAGACAATTTGATCGGAGATTCAGCTATGTTATGCTAGTAGCGGCTAATGTAGCCTAGAGCCGCTACCCTCAACAGACATGAGGAGCAGGCTACAGAGGTCTGGTAAGCTCACTTATCTCAAACTCCACACCCCCAAATGTTTTTTTCATTTTTAACTTTTAGTCTTCAGCCCCAACTCACTTATCAAACCTCACGCAGCTTCCTCTGGAGTCACAAAAGGTTTATTCAACTTTTTTTCACATAGGCAGTAACACTCCCCAAGACCTGTAATTAGACTTTGATGTGTAAATCGTTAACCTTTAACTAAAGTACAAGTGCTTAAAATTGTGAACTTAACTTGCTCAGGTAAATGGATTACATACAATATTGATCTCAAAAAACAGAAAAATTCTCCTATTTTTCCCAGAGGGAAGATGTGTTTCAGTGTGTCCTGATGGTTTCTATGGCGACGAAGACACCAATGACTGCGAGGAGTGTCACTCAGACTGTGTGACATGTAGCGGCCCCAAGGACGATGACTGTCTGTCGTGTGAGGAGGGGAATGCTAGAAAACAGAGCGTGTGTGCCTGACCATGAGGTCTGTCCCATTAAGACCTTTCGCAGCGGTGAGACTAATACTTATGTATTCCACTAATCCAACTGTCTGCTCATAATGAATCAGGGATTTGGGCGCTTTCACAGGGGCAGAAAGAAATCTTGGAGGGTAATTGGTCTGTGTGCCATCGTCCCTGAACCCTGTACCAACTTAAGTACTCCAAACAGGCTCAACTACTGAGCGTCGGCCAGATACAAATTTGAAATAATTGATTGTATATGCCGAACATTAGTTCCCCCCAAGAATTAGTTGGACAGACCTTAAAACAATATGGTAATTAGTGCGAGGCAAGACATCTTAATTATAGGAACTAAAATAACTCAGAGAAAAGTACATAGGTTAATACAAAGGTTGAAAATCAACACAGAGAAGCAAAGTTATTCTTTAACTTTGAATCTCAAACTGTCACACAAAATGTGGGTTTTCTGTAATTGCCAATTGAGGGGGATTACATACTAATCTTAGTTGGGTTTTTATTTCTAAATGCTGTTGTTAGAAGACATTTTGGGAAACACACTCTCCTGCTGAGAGTTAGATGACGACTGATACAGTATCACTGTCATGTCTGTCTATATTTGGAATAAAGACAAGAACATGTTATCAATTCTTCCCAAACTCTCGGCAAGATAGCTATTCCTTTACAATGGATAAGAGACATGAGTTCAGGCAGGAAAGGTAGAAAAGGTACATCATCCAAGTCTATGCTCATGTCATGCTGAAATGGTTTCCTTAGCCATTTCAGTCACCCGGGCATTCAAAAAATTCATTATGGAAACTCACAGGATGGTAAGCAATCCTCTTAGCTTATTACAAGGTGGAAGAAAATCACCATCAGGTGAGCATGAACTAACTAAAACAGGATTTTCTGTGACAGAAGAGGATGGTTTACATATACACATGTACACTACCTATGAAGGCCAGCAGGCAGTTATCTCTAGCTTCATATTTAGCGTACAGAAATGAAAGTGGTATCCTTTCATGTTACTCTCAGCAAGAAAGCAAATAAGTGTATTTCCCAAAGTGTCGAACTATAGGCTATATAAATTACACTACTAGCAGTATTGCTGTAATATATCTTCAAGCAATGTTTTTTTCCTTACAAGTAGCTAAGAAGATTGTCCACCACCATGTGACAACTGAAATGCTCATGTTCCATCTGTAAGCCAGGACGATGATTTGTACTATGATGTTCCTGGTTCAGGGCTAGGTTTCCCTCTGCTGTGTGCTGTGCTGTAATGAGGAGCACTGTGGCTCTGTCTTGTTCACTGTGTTGTTTAACCTCCAGATGACGGAGAGTGTGAGGACTGCCACCAATCATGTGAGTCCTGCTCTGGAGAAGAAAGAACCAGTGCACAAAATGCAAAAGGTCTGCAAAACATTAGGCGTTTCATGCTGTCTGACCTGCAACAGCACAGTTTCATATTTTCACGACTGCACCACAGCATATCCAGTTTTTTTTGCAGCGCAGTGATGTTTCCTTTTTTTCCTCCCCCAGGGCGGTTTCTGACCACACAGCATACATGTGTGTCAAAGTGTCCGGGGGTTTTTTGCCAGTCGGCTGAGCGGTGTGTGTGAGGCCTGCCCTCCAGGCTGTTTGCAGTGTGTGGATGCTCAGCACTGCACCCGCTGTCAGAGCACTCGTAAAGCTCAGTTACTCCTGCAGGATGGACAGTGTGTCCAACAGTGTCTCAGGTCAGAGGTCAATGCTATCGCTGTTTCATTTTTGTCTCAAGTTTTAATGTATTTACATACTTTTTACACACTGGGACGTGAGGGTGCCCCAGCTCGATCTGGAAATTCGATTTGGAAATATGTTGGGAATTCAACCCTGCTGGAAAAATCTTTTGAACATCAGGTCAGATGTTTGATGCGCAATCTTTGAAGAGCCAAAAATGAAATGTATTTGCTGGCCATGAATTTGACATTTCCTACTTGATGTTTATGCGCCATTAAGTTTGACATCCCAGAGACTGAAAAATATCTCGTCCTTGCTGAAGAGGTCCTTGATTCTCCATTAGAGCTGAGATGACCATTTTAACGTTTTGACCATGAGGGCTTAATTTAAATTTTTTTTACTACTAAGCAGCTTTTTTCTAACAACACTTAAGTACTACATGATGGTCTGGATAAATTATTAGCTGTCCTGAGCAGAGAGCAGAGCAAAATGTCAGTCCTCTTGTTTACCCCCAGCAGCAATGCACAAATTCATGACAGCATGTTTAATTTTTTTAAAACACTTAATTTATATATATGTCCATGTCCATCCTGACCATAGACTGTCTCCTGACACACATCACAAAGAAAACTAATACTAATACTAGAGACACAATACATCACCAATTTTTATACTGCTGTGGTGGTCCTAATTAGGAATTTGACTATAATGCATGTGTTTAGTGATATGTCTATGTAATATAGTATATATGATGTGTCTAATTTACAGTTTGTCCATTATGCAGCCTGGTTCAACTGATGTGCTTTCAACAAAATGCATAAGAAGCCCAGTAAACTGCAATGTGTGTCTGCATGTGTGTCTACTGATCTCTGTTTGGCTTCTCACAGGGGTTTTCCTATAGGCCAGGTCTGTCGTAGCTGTGCAGCGGGCTGTGCGTCCTGTGGGAAGAACGCCACCCACTGCCTCAGCTGTGAAGAACATCTCCTCCTACACAAGCACCAGTGTGTGGAGGAGTGTCCTCCAGCGCACACTGTCCAGGATAGGGAGTGCCAGCACTGCCCCTCAGCCTGTCAGGAGTGCAGTGCACTCGGGCAGTGCACAGGTACTGAAATACAATGCTAACAAGAGCAAATTCAGCTTTTAGAGGTTCTTCAGTCTAATCCAAAACGCTTTTACTTCTCAATAGCCCTCTTCGAATCATTACCAGCAAGTATGGTGTTTGTTATTTTTACCCACACTTGCAACATGGCTCTTGGGGTGACAAAATCAGTCGTCGGTCCACCTCGTTCATCCAAACTGAAAAATCTCAACAACAGTTGGATGGGTTGTTGGCTGCATGGATAATTTTGTACATGAATTCATGGTTTCCAGACAATGTATCCTGATGACTTTGGTGATTCCTTGACCTTTCCTCTATAGCACCACCTTTAGGTTGACATATTTGCTTTTAAATGAAATATCCCAACAACTATTGGATGGATTATCATGAAATAATTAATTGACCCTTCGCTAAGCCACACCCCAAATACACAGCTGACCAATCACAGTGCAGTATAGGACTCGTTCTAACTGAGGTCCGACACTTTCAAGGCTGCGCTCCATTGACTCTAAAGCAAAAAGACTACAGATACAGTATTTTTCCAAGATATGGTCAAATTCTGTTCCTGGGGCACTTGTAATACTTACAGTCGCTACCCAGAAAGGTTGACTTTATTCTCTTTCCAAAACCTAAAATAAATCCAGAAAATTGTCAGCTGTGGATTGTTCCTAATGTAATGTTAGCTAACGCTAACTAACTTCCTACTGAATGTAACGTTATAAAGCCCTACTGTTCTGCTTTTTAATGATTGTAATAATGAACAGAGGCCTACCCAGCTTTACAGGAACAGTGTTGATCCTTAATATCGTTGTCTTTTGTCGCAATCGTCGGGGATGCAGTGGTTCACTTGGACTGTGTGATTGGTAGGCTTTAGCTTCTAGCTTTCATTTTTTTCAGTCAGTTTGAGTCGACAGCCTGAATACAACCTTCAAATGTATAATGCAACTGCAAAACTGTCTGCTTCTTTCAACAAATTTGACAATATTTCTCCAGGGAGTGAAGTAATAGACTGTGGCAGCGGCGACAGTTTGTCGGACTTAGCAACAGTAACTAAGGGGGGCGGGGCTTAGTAAAGGGTCAATTACTGGTGATCCTTTAACTTTTCCTGTAGTGCCATCAACACTTGCCCACTACTTTGGATTATGACCAAATACCTGCAAACTAATGACATTCCCATAAGCCTCAGCCACACACAAATGTTAGCATGCTACTAAACTAAGATGGTGAACATAATACATAATGACTGCTAATATCACTATGTTAGCATTGCTATTGTGGACATGTTAGCATGCTGATGGCTTGCTGTACATTCTTAGTCTTATTCCCCAACATGTCCACTAAATACACTGTGTCTAGATGACATGTCAGAAATTTAAAAAAATCAGCTACTGTGTACAAGTGAGTGATTCACCTGTTTCAATTCTATTTTTCTTTAGTCTTGTTAGAGAGCGGGCTTTTCTTCCTCTTACATTTCTCTCTCAGTTCCAGTATAGTTTCACTGAGTTGTACTAAATTGTTCTTCCATTCAGTGCTAAAAGCTGTTCTATGTGCAGGCTGTGAGGATATCACTTTCTTCACGAGGGCCTGTGCGTGCTTGACTGTCCCGAAATGTTCTTTGAAGACAAAGACAGAGGAAGTGTTTACATTGCCACCCTGATTGCGCTTTGTGTGACGGCCCGAACAATAATGACTGTGATGCCTGTATGGACCCTGAGGCAACTCTGCACAATGGGGCATGTCTGTCAGCTTGCCCCTCCCACACCTTCAGAGACACTATAACAGGAGAATGTAAAGGTACAACAGAAAGATTTATCTGCCAGAATTTTGGTTACTGAGTGCTAATTTGAGATGTTGGACTGCACAGAGGGTCACACTCCTCTGATCATAATTAAGTTGGAACCCGTTTATTTTGTTTATCTAATTTGATGTATATTTTATTATACATTCAGAACTGCTGCCCTTTGGGTATGAGATGCTCCATTTTGCATAAAACTTTTAACTCTCCTCACAACAATTTCTGTCCCGTAGAACGTCCTTCTTGCATTTTCTCAATTATATTCTCTAGTCTGCCTGAGTGTTTTTCCTGACTTTAGCTCAGACTAAAATAGCAACGCTTTTCAGACGGTTAACAGGCAGCTGTCAAACCTTGAAAACAGAACAGCAATGCCAAAGACAGTTCCCTAGAGAAAGACACACCGCTCTTGTTTTGTTATTCAAAAACACAAAGGATGGTGTGTTTCTCCCAGGAAAATGTTGTAGGCGATGCCCACTATTGCTGCTGCATATTGTAGCTGCCAGCAGTAAGACATCTTAAAGGAAGTACATTGCTGTACTGCAAAATGGACAGAGTTGATTTCTGTGTTTATTTTCATCTGAACTGAACACAGGCTGAGGCAAATGTTTTCACAGATCACACTTTGAGAACCCAATGGGTGGAAACTGCCAGTTAAGATGTATTACTATTATTTTACCGATGAATTATTTAAATATTTGACCTAACAGGTAATGATTTATCATCAGATAAACTATTACCATGTAAGATCAGATAGATATCAAGTCAAGATGAAAACAAATTGATTGTCCTTGATGGGATTCACTGTAGGTCTTATAATACCCCTTGATTCAGTTACTATTTTACTTGTATTTCAGACTGTGATGCATCTTGCCTTACCTGCTTCGGGCCCCATGCTGGCTCCTGCATCAGCTGCAGAGAGGATCAGAGGCTAGAGGGCCACAGCCATTGTGTGCCATCAGCCAGCAAGTGCTCGCCTCACCAGTATGCAGACCATGTCGGGGAATGCCATCCATGTCACAAATACTGCCACAGGTGTTCAGGTCCTGGCAAGACTCACTGCCTGAGCTGCAACCAGAGACATCTCCTGCTCAGTGAGTCGTGTTTGGTCTTTGCTGGGCTCTTGAATTCTCTTGATGTCTGCATGTCCTGGAAAGCTCTTCAAGACTTGTTTGTGTAGCTGCATGATCATCATGTGTGTTTGTTGGTACAGATGGCACCTGCGTGGATGAATGTCCCACAGGCTACTATGAGGATGAGTCGGGGGAGAAATGTGAACCTTGCCACCCTTCCTGTCAGTCCTGCACTGGAAAGCACAGCCATGAGTGTCTCGCCTGTAACAACCACCTCTTTCGAGAGGGCAAAGAGTGTGTGGAGACCTGCCAGCACAGGTAGTTTAACCTGCACACCATCCAGCTGAGTTGCTCATCCATCACGTTAAGTGCGGTCGCACAGTGTTGTCATTAATAAAGAGGCCTAGTCAAATAATGTCATTGTGGACACTAGGCCATTGCTTCTCTTTAGTTAACTGGACAGGGGTGCAGTTTGGAGACAGAATCTAATTTAGACTGAGATTTAAATAGCCATACATGTGGCCTGTAAAATGCTAATTAGGCTGGATTTTATTTGGGTTTTGATTGATTGAGTGTTAAATTAATGTGCCGTTAAATTGATGTGCAGTTAAATACTCTGGAAAAAACAAAAGGGATACAAAGGCTATTAGATACTTTCAGACCTTTATGCGAGCAATGCGGCATATATCAAAAAGGAATATATTTTACTTTATCATGCAGAACTCGTGTCTTGTAGTTATTGGAATTACAGCTCTTTGAATGGTGCCGGATCTCATGGCTCTTTTCCTTTCCGAGAGCCACTAGTGTCTTGCACTCCTCAGCGATGGTTTGAAGGGTTCTGTTATGACTGCATTCCCTCTGTCTTGGTATCTTGGTCTATGTCGTGTCTGAGTAGTTTGGTTGTTTATAGGGGTATGTGACTGAGTGGCTGTGGAAAGGAATTTCCTTTGAGGACAAACAAAACTCTTATCGCATCTTCTTTAATTGAATCTAATCTATCGTAACTTTCTCACCGTCTCTCCAATAGTCACTATGGAAACACAAGCTCAAGGATATGTGAGAAGTGTGACCCGAGTTGCGGCGAGTGTATCGGGGACAGAGAGGACAGCTGCCTGAGCTGTGCTCTGGGCCTCATCTACTTGCGGAAAGAAGGCCGTTGCCTCCACTCGTGCCCTCAGGGATACTACCACGACATTGCGCACAGAACCTGCGAGCCCTGCCACACCAGCTGCAGATCATGCTCAGGTACGAGCATCCACTCAGCAGTAATTTAATATCATGCTGATAAATACAGAATCACATGTAAGTGATGAGATAGTGATGCAGTCATTTTCTCCACAGACTGCAAATGTGAAATCAACCATAGTAATGTTATATACAGGGTCATGCGTACTGTATGTCTTACAAAGGGACAACCATTTAAAACATTTTAAATTTTACATTTTATGTAATCTAAAGTTAAAGAACAAGGCTGGTGATATTACATATTTTTGTTTCTGTCAACAAACACCAAAACCAACAATGTATTAGTCCGTCTCTCAATACTTTTTGACTTCCCCAGCCTATGTGTGGCCATCATCCTCAAGCCCACTGGATCCTACTGAAGACATGTGAAGACAAATGTAGTTGTAAATACATGCGGGATTGACTCAAAATAGTGGCCCATGTTGGCATAGAGGAATACATTTCAGGATTTGGTTACACTGGCAATACTTGTTAGTAGGATCAATTCATTGTTGGTGTTGATTTGAAGAAAAATATGAATCTCACCAGACCTACCCTTTAAGTTGTCATGTATCTGCAGGAAAAGATTCCCAGTCCTGTGGCTCATGCTACCCTGGATACCTGCTCTCAGATGGCCTGTGTGAGTCCATGTGCGACATGGGCCAGTATCCTGTAATAAAGGTAACCACACTTTTTTTAGGTTTTAATTTCACAAATATTTTTAACCTTACCCTGTCCTTGCTTCACCAAAATAATTATTACTAATGTTTTGGCCCCAGGCATGATATAATGTAATTCAGACTGACTTATTACTGCACCAGGAAAAATCTCAAACAGCAGAGTGAAAATTATTACTCTGTCACGATTTCAAAATAAATCTCAGGCTCATGCTGTGAGGCAACTGACTGAAATTGTCTGGCAGGTAGACACATATTATTAAGCTGAGAGAAAATGCATCCTTTATATTCAGTCCTTTTCAGAAATGAAAGTTGTGCATATCTTTAGAAGCAAAGTGGATGCGATGTAAGATGCATGCTGCAGCAGTGTGTCTGGATTATGAAGTCTTGTCAATGGCAGTCCTTTCTCTTGCCCCTCATCAGGGTTTAGGCCACGCTTGTGAAGACTGCGACAGCTCCTGTCTGGAGTGTAGGGGGCCTGGTTCAGCCAACTGCACCATGTGTCCTACTCAGGCCATCTTAGAAGCCGGAGGGCGCTGTCTGCTTTGTTGCCGTGTTGAGGAAGGGGAGGAGGAGGAGGAGGAAGAGGAGGCCACAACACAGCAGCAGGACTGTTGTAACTGCACTGAGACTCGAGGTAGGTCGATGGTGCTTATTGAAAGAAAATGGAGGAGAATGGAGATGTGCATGACTTGGTTTGAAGTGTCTTTTTTTTCTGAAACGGAGACCCTTTGTCAGGGCATGGCTGATTATTCATTACTTTGATCATCTTTTCTGGTTGTACAGAGGGATGCTCTATAGATAAAAACTTTTCAATAGTTTTGGTTATTTCACATGAAGATTTCTGAATTCCCTTTTCCTCTCTTCACCTCTGTTTGAAGGGGGTGGGACTTGGGAAAAAGGTGATGTTAAGCATTTCTGTGTACCAATCAATAACAGGGACAACATTTAAGTCAAAATGTTGGTGGGTTAACGGCTAAATTTTGGAAGTATTCCGCCAAAAAAATCCCACCCCCTCCCTTCAGGCCTCCCCCAAAGCCAATACCTTAAAACACATTTTCATGCAGAGTGCATGCAGATAGGTAGGTAGACAGACAGGTAGGGATTCAGTCCAAATTAAATGATTGACCGTGCTTATTAAAGTCCTGCGACAGCCACAGATACTGAATTTGTTTCATTTTTTGTGTCAGAACATTTGATTTAATCAGGATTTAATTTCTACAAATATAACGAAAAATGCTTCTGTAATAAATTGCTTAGCCTGGGGGGGTTCTCAAGCCCATCACTGTGGGTGCGTGTTAATAACTAAACGTGGCTCAGATGCATTTGTTTTTTTTATTAGCTCCTTTCTTCTCTCATCTGGATTTTAGAAGACACTGTTTAGACAGATTTCAGTGAATAAATCAAACTGAAATTGTAGAAGTTTTGGTGGGACAAAAATAAGATTTGTGAGTGGGGTCATGTGCCCCCTTCCTTAGTGGAAACTGCACTCTTGAAGATAACAGAAAAATGACAAATCTATGGCATTCAACTAATCAATCAATCAACTAGAGAAATGCTTTAATATCTTCCCATTTAGACAGGAAAATCTGTGTCTAAACTTCCTGTCTTTGTGGGATTTGTAGGAGAGTGCGTCCTCAGCACCAACTTGGCATTCAGGAATGAGGAAGAAGAGGAGGCCAGAGGAAACCTGGCAGTCTTCATTATCGCCTGCATCCTGTTGGCTGGGACTTGTGGCTGTCGTCCTCCTCGTCAGACACTCCCGCTCCAAGAGTGCACCCCCAGACATACGTCCCCGTGGCTATGAGAAGCTGGGCTCAGGTGGGGGATACGGAGGCAGCACCAGACGCGGCGGCTACAGCTCTGCTTCCTCTGCGTCTTACGGTGGCCGCGCCAGCTCCTCCGGCGGTCAGTTCCAGGAGACTCAGTTGGTTGACATTGGTGAACGTCGCTCAGGGAGTAAGGATGATGACGACGACGACGATGATGAGGACATTGTTTACATGGGCCAGGATGGCACCGTGTACAGGAAGTTCCGGTACGGACAGCTGGGAGAGGACAATGAGGATGAGTTGGAGTACGATGATGAGAGCTACACATTCCGGTGAAGCATAAGAATTTCTCTAAAGAAACATTTCTTCTTTCTCTTCTGGATTCCTCCCCTTGCGTTCTCTCTCTCTCTGTCTCTGTCTCCCTCATTCCTTCCTCTGCTGTTTCACTCCTCCTGCCCTGAGGGACAGACCCATTTATCCATCACTGAATATGAGTTGGACCAAATGAGACATGAGAAGCTATTTATAATGAGCTGCATTTCACAACTGCGATCCATTCACAAAATGAAATGTGCTGCAGAAACATTCCACGTTGTTTAGCATTCTTGAGGACTTTTTACATAATTAAGCTTGATTTCTAGAGTAGGTTTTGAGTATGATGATTTATTTTGGCCATTAGACAGTTTCAACAATCATATTATTCATCTTTTAATTGTTGTGGTGTTGGATTAACATTATAAATTTGATTAATCGTGGTATTTAATTTGCTTTTATACAGTGGGTACGGAAAGTATTCAGACCCCTTTAAATTTTTCACTCTTTGTTTCATTGCAGCCATTTTCCAAAATCAAAAGTTCATTTTATTTCTCAGTAATGTACACTCAGCACCCCTCTTGACAGAAAAAACAGAAATGTAGAAATTTTTGCAAATTTATTAAAAAAAAAAACTGAAATATCACATGGTCATAAGTATTCAGACCCTTTGCCGTGACACTCATATTTACTCAGGTGCTGTCTATTTCTTCTGATCATCCTTGAGATGGTTCTACACCTTCATTTGAGTCCAGCTGTGTTTGATTATACTGATTGGACTTGATTAGGAAAGCCACACACCTGTCTATATAAGACCTTACAGCTCACAGTGCATGTCAGAGCAAATGAGAATCATGAGGTCAAAGGAACTGCCTGAAGAGCTCAGAGACAGAATTGTGGCAAGGCACAGATCTGGCCAAGGTTACAAAAAATTTCTGCTGCACTTAAGGTTCCTAAGAGCACAGTGGCCTCCATAATCCTCAAATGGAAGACGTTTGGGACGACCAGAACCCTTCCTAGAGCTGGCCGTCCGGCCAAACTGAGCTATCGGGGGAGAAGAGCCTTGGTGAGAGAGGTAAAGAAGAACCCAAAGGTCACTGTGGCTGAGCTCCAGAGATGCAGTCGGGAGATGGGAGAAAGTTGTAGTACGTCAACCATCACTGCAGCAATCCACCAGTCGGGGCTTTATGGCAGAGTGGCCCGACGGAAGCCTCTCCTCAGTGCAAGACACATGAAAGCCCGCATGGAGTTTGCTAAAAAACACCTGAAGGACTCCAAGATGGTGATAAATAAGATCCTCTGGTCTGATGAGACCAAGATAGAACTTTTTGGCCTTAATTCTAAGCGGTATGTGGGAGAAAACCAGGCACTGCTCATCACCTGTCCAATACAGTCTCAACAGTGAAGCATGGTGGTGGCAGCATCATGCTGTGGGGGTGTTTTTCAGCTGCAGGGACAGGACGACTGGTTGCAATCGAGGGAAAGATGAATGCGGCCAAGTACAGGGATATCCTGGACGAAAACCTTTTCCAGAGTGCTCTGGACCTCAGACTGGGCCGAAGGTTTACCTTCCAACAAGACAATGACCCTAAGCACACCGCTAAAATAACGAAGGAGTGGCTTCACAACAACTCCGTGGCTGTTCTTGAATGGCCCAGCCAGAGCCCTGACTTAAACCCAATTGAGCATATCTGGAGAGACCTGAAAATGGCTGTCCACCAACGTTTACCATCCAACCTGACAGAACTGGAGAGGATCTGCAAGGAGGAATGGCAGAGGATACCCAAATCCAGATGTGAAAAACTTGTTGCATCTTTCATAAAACGACTCATGGCTGTATTAGATCAAAAGGTGCTTCTACTAATACTGAGCAAAGGGTCTGAATACTTATGACCATGTGATATTTCAGTTTTTCTTTTTTAATAAATTTGCAAAAATTTCTACATTTCTGTTTTTTTCTGTCAAGATGGGGTGCTGAGTGTACATTACTGAGAAATAAAATGAACTTTTTTGATTTTTGGAAAATGGCTGCAATGAAACAAAGAGTGAAAAATTTAAAGGGGTCTGAATACTTTCCGTACCCACTGTATATTCCCAAGTGTTTGCTGTCACTGAATTTTAATTTGAAAATGGGTTGTTATTCTGTTCAAATAAAATCTTGAAAAAAATGCAATTTAAAAGAGCAATTCATGACTTCTCAGGGCAGAAACTGACTGATTTGTCATTTAGCAGCAAAACAATTAAAGTCCAACTCACAAACCAGACATGATTGAAAACAATGACAGAAAATGTTCAGACTTCAGTCCATTTTTATTGAATTACTGGACAGTGATCCATAATTGCTTTGTACATCCTCAATACACCACAGGAGAAGACTCATGGGTAAGAGGACCATCAGTTATCTATGAGGGGACATGCACTGATGCACACAAATGCGTGTGGAAACACACACACACACACACACAGATATTGTGCTTTACAGAAATCCCATCTTTACTTTCTTCTGAGGTTTTCCTGATAATCCAGGAGAAGCTAAGGAAATGATTCCCAGTTTATGTTTATGTATTTGGCAGAAACAGATTGAAAATACACACACACACACACACACACACATACATTTGCAGAGCTAAAAAGACATGCTCTCACATTGCACTGATAACTTCATATTTAACTTATTCTTCCTTGGTTTCGAATAGACTCCATAAAGTTAAAATATCCATTTGTAGAATTATTTTGCCGTTTTAGAACAAGTATTAAGACAGAGGATTGGATTGCTTAAATGCAATAGCTGATCAACTATGGCACAAGGTTCTTTGGCAAAGACCTTGTGCTTTTATTGTAAATTGCTGACACACAAGTCACTTCTTTATCTGACATACTGAGAATGTGTGACCAGTAAAGGGTGATATTATTGCTTCCCTGCTTCTCATGCACACAACTACTAAAACTATAGACTCTACAAATGGATTTTGCGCAGTGCACTGTCTGGTGTGTAATTGCATTTCCTACCCTACCATGAACAATGATGCTACTCAGTAAGTGCTGTCAAGCTTCCCACTTGACTATATAGTTCTCTGGATTTCAGGTGCAAGGTACAGTAGATGCTACAGCAGCCATAAAGAATGTGATCTAACTCTTAAAATTGTAAGTTGTGTTTTCTAATTAAACTCCAGTGTCTAATTGATAACCACTGACACGCACACACACACTAGCTTAACAAGCCTTTGTCTTTGTTTTCCAGCATTACCCATAAAATATGACAGTGACTTCTGAACATTGAGCTGACCTATTCATTTAGGATGTTTGGGTTTAAGAGCTGCAGGCACCGGCTTCGTCTGGTTTGCTGGGAAGACGAAAGAACAAAACATTGACAATAAAGACGAGTCTGTTTATGTATGGGTGACAGACTGCTGACACAAGGCAATTTCTCTTCCATGTGTAAACTTAAACGTCTAAGAGGACTTACTCTGTTCTGCCAGCTGCTGTTGGCTCCGATCCCAGCAGAAAACTATTCACTCTTCAATGAAAGAAAAAAGAGTGGTTGTTAGAGCAGATTTATTGTTGTAATGCAGTGGTATTTTGTGAATTTGAAGACACATGCAACTTAGGATTCAATGCACAATTAGTCAGCAGGAGATTAGTGTGTGAATTCTGCAATTTTGTTCCAACATTTATTATCAGTGTAATAGATCCCTCTGCAATAAGGACAGGCTCATTTATTTTACTGTAATGATAAATGAGATGAAAGCGATGAATTTAGCATCTTTAGCAACTTTTTTTTTCTCTCCTTCCTGTAATTGCAACCATAGCCAAATCTAATTGGTCCTCATCCAGCAGAAGAGTCCCTGTGATCTTAAAGTGAGCCATCTGATAAATGAGCACTCCAGCCAAGGATAAAACTGAGGCAGGGGCCACTGCCTCTGCAGAGGGAAGTAATGAGAGGCAGGAGAGTCGATGCTTACTTTGAGTTCTCTGCTGCATCCTTCAGTTCCTTGTCAAGTCTAGAGGTGAAAGTTCAAATGACAAGATGAATATAAGTCACTTAAAAAGACAACTCAGGCTTGGAGGAGGTAGAGGGTGGTGTAGCATTTGGGGGGCTTTTACTCACCTAATGATGCACTCTGGGATCTGGATGCATTCCATGGGGATGAGTTCATGCAGCTCATCCAAGCTGGTCACATACTTTATCTTACTGCTGAACTTGGTGCTGTGACAAGAGCAACAAATGCACACACACACACACACACACACACACACACACACACACACACACAAATAAAAGTGCAATGACACACATTAAAAGCATAGTAAGTAACTGGCTTGGCATTAGAGGAACAAATTTGTCTGTCTTTCTTGAAGTGAAACTACAGTAGTTTAACTCGGCTACAGAAGGCCAATGAACATTTACACAACAGTTTATAGCCATGCTAGCAGCTCTGAGGCTGTAGGCCAACTTGACAAATAAAAATCTTGACCTGATGATGGCACTAGAGTCAAAGTCACAGAATCACCAATGTTATTACAATTTACCCTGAAGGTAACATGAATGTCTGCACCAAATTTCATGGCACACCATAATTGTTCAGACATTTAACTACACAACAAAAACATTTCAACCTCATAATGAATCACCAACACAGTTAAAATTCATCTGCTGGGAACCACAGTTATGGAGTTACTTCAGTGCCAACATAAATTGAATCTGAATTCAATAGGTTTGAATTTGAAATGTTAAAACTGAATATTGTATGCACAATTTTAAATTGTATTTCACAGACTGAAAATGAATCTAATGGTTTAAAATTGAACTTCCAAACTCAGAAGCACAAGTATACAAGTCAGCTATAACAAAATGGGAGACACTACACAGCTACCCTGATGGTCTACATACCCAGAAAGCCTTGGGTCAGAGTAAGTAATTTGAAAGGAGTTGGGTTAAATCTGAACTCTTCTATCGTAGACTAGAGTCCCCCAGATGAGTGTCTATGAGTTCAAACTGAATTTTGAGAAACTTAATTTGGAACTCCACTGATTTAAATAATACTCATAAATTGAAAGCAAGATCAATTCAATTCAATTTCAAACCATATAATTTCATTTCATCTGTGAAATACAATTTTAAATTTACTATACAATGTTTAGTTTGAACATTTCAAATTTAAAACTATTAAATTCTGATTTGTTTGTGCTGGCACTAAAATATCTCCATACACAATTGTCTGTACAAAAAGCTAGCAAAACAGGATTTTATTTACCTGATGAAGGGCTTGGTAATGGCTAGAACGGTCCTGATAAACCATGATGGATGGAGAATAATGAAGGATTTCAAATTCTTCCTTAGCCTAAACAAAATATATTACATGTGAAGTGTGTTTATGTCCACATTGGAGCTCATTTTCACTTTCATTCAAGGGTCATACAATGCTACTGTTATCTCTCAATAATCATAGTCACATGAAATAGGACATACCTTCTGTCAATCATCTGATAGCATTTCTTCAGCCAACCAAGGCCAGGCATTCTTCTGTGGGGTGTGGCTCCATTCAGGTAAACGATCATGTAGTCCTCTGCTACCATCAGCTCCAGTGTGCTGATCACATAGCTGAAGACAAACACACAAATGTGCACACACACAGTTAAATACTTAAAGTTTGACTTATGTCCCAGGAAGATTTAGCAGTATTTGTTCTCTGGAATAACATGAGAAAGTATGATTGTAATTGACCAAACATTTGAACACTGGAATAAATATACTCTCCACATACCCTTTAAAAGCCAAACAAAATTAGAGTCAACAGCCAACAACTGTACTATGGCTTAATGCTAACATGCTTCCAAAAACAATGGTAACATGCTAATGTTAGCATGTATAATGTTTTCTATATTTACCATGTAGCCTGATAGCATGCTAACATTTGCTGACTTCAGTGTCACTGAAGTCTTTCACCTAGCATACCTCAAAATGGTGAAATGCAAGAGCAAGAAATGCAAAACTAAGTTTTGTGAATCTGAACACCACATGAGGCAATAGGAGACATATCTGTCTCACTCTGTATTCGAAAAACTATCAGCATATAAGAAACATCTCTCCTCTGGTGTCAGCTACGAGAAATTGGCACAAATGTTTCTTCATGGATTAGATGTTTTGCTTTGAATTTCTTCTTTTTGTCCGTCTTTGCATCCATCTCGGCAGCTCAATCAGACTTCTACCTTTCTAAATCCAATACTCGTTATCTCTTTCTCATTTCACCCCACCTTCTCTCTTTCTTGCTACCTCCTCTGAAAATAAAGTTTAAAAAATTCCTCAATAACTCCTCTAACTTCAAGGACTTTCCTCTCCTTTTGATCCAATGTCATTCTCCAGCTTACAAACCAACACTGCTGATCCATTCTGTTTCGTGACTATTGTGATCATCTCCTACTGACATCAAGCTGCATACCATTGACCATCCAGCTATAACTCCTCCTCGCAAGGATTCAGACCTCAAGCCATCTGGCATCAGAAACTGCAGACACTACGGTTTACCTCCTTTCATTTCTATCCAAAACTCTCAGATATGCCAGCTTACTCAATATCTTTCACAGAACAGCCTGTGGGATCCCAACCACACTGTCTAAGCATGAAATGCAACTGTGCCAGCACAATGAAGACATCAACATGGGAGGTCTCGGCAAACAAGCTAGACTATCACTTTATTTAGAGAGTTTGCCTTACGCAGAGGGGGTGTGGCTGATTAATTCGGTAGCATCCTCAACATGCTAAATACCATTTGAGAATAAAATGCATTTTTTGTATTGAGGTCTCTTTGTATAAATTCAAAAAGCATGGCATCAGGTCTTAGCATGAAATAGTACCTGAGCTGTGTCTTCAGCAATGCCAGCAGCCCTGTGACACTGTATGTACAGTGCTGCTTTGGACTAAATGTAATGTCAGCATGCTTACATGCTAGCAATGACAATTCTAACATGGCGATATTTAGCAGGCATGGTCATCATCTTAGTTTAGTGTGTTAGCAAAGTTCAGCTGAGGCTGATGGGTATGTCATTTGTTTTTGCAGGTATTTGGATATCCATACCACGGAGTCTAGAAACCAAAAAAGTCAAGTAAATGTTGCTAGATGAAAACTCAAAGGACTCAAAGGTCCCCTGCTTGTCCTCTGGGGAACACGAATGACTGTTGAAAATTTCATGGCAGTACATTTTTTATCCAGCTAGCAGCCTGGCTCTATGGATTTCAATACAGGCCCAGACGTTTGCATGGTTGTCACCAACCATGAGTCACATGTGAAAATTGCAGCCGAGGAAGCTGCAGCGGTTGCAATTGCACACACAAGCAAGTAAAAGTAGTATCCATTAATTTTTAATAAAAATGTTACTTTCCAGTAAGCACACAACGAGTAACCCATGTTTGATTTGAGACAACACTACCATGTCTAAATTAATGCTCTATGCAAGTAAGTACAGAGTGTAGATAGCTTACTACACAGAAGTATCTGAAATGAGACACAGCTTTCAGTACACAGTCTTGTTTGTGACTTTAAGGATGATTGTGGTTTATTCTAACTATTTTCATTGTTTTGGTTATTCTTATTCTTATTGAGTTATATCAGCCATGAATAAAGTGGTGGATGGACGGAGCATCACTAGCGTGGCTGAAAAGCAAATTAATTAGTAGTTGCAAAAACCAATAACTAACATTTCTTAGATAGCAAAATTGGATGCGTGATTGAATTGATGAATGATTGAAAATTTAAAAAGTGGCAACTGTATAATATACTGAAAAAGTAAATGACTGGTTAAAAGTGTGTGTTAGTTATTGCAGTATAATACTCACAGGAAGAGGTTCTCCATTATTTCATGGTAGTCCTCTCTGTCACTGTCTGGCAGGAAACAAGCAGCAAACACTATAATGGCATTCACTCCGTTGCCATAGTAGCCTTGATAAACACACATAAAAATAACAGTTTAAGAGTTAACCTGACCTTGTTCCATTGTTGGTAAGAGCTTAGTAGCATAGTTTTCATAATTTGATTGTTCCCTTATTTTCTATATTCAATTTATCTGCCAATCTGTGTCTCTCTGTCCTGTTTCCTCTCACTACTTTTCAGATTAATGTAATTTCCTTTTATTCACCAAACCATTCATCACCAGATTTGGTGTCACTCAGACAGAGGGTCTTTTATCCAAATGACTTTAGAGCTTTTGGTATTGACTGTTCAGTGACAGACATCTCTGTTTCCATGGGACGGCTGTGTTTCACTTAAGCTCAGAGCACAGTGGGAAGAAAATGCACTACCTGCTATGGTTAGGGGTCTGATTTCCACCAATAATGGTAATATGGTCAGTGCTTATATAAGCCACAGGCTTACCAGGGCACAAGCCCATGGCCCTGGGGTTTTAGAGGGCCCCACAGAGGAGAGAAGAGAGAGAGATGGGCCCCTAACTGTGAAACCAATATGGTGTGACTCAGTGTCTGGCCTCAATTTAAGATCCCCCTGCAGTCTTAAACAGACAAATTAAAGGAAAAAACAATATTAACTGTTTTAGTATAACAAGAAAAGTGTCAATGCTGCTTGGTAAATCCTCAAGTTTCTGCAACTCTACTTGAGAAATAGACAGTATTATTCTAATAGATATTCCTTCATTTGGTGATTTCTAGAGCTGAAATGATTGGTTGATTAATCAATTGACAGAAAATAATAACTGGCAACTATTTTAATAATAATGATTGTTAGATTTTAGCTTTCTAAAGTGATGATTTGCTGTTTGATATTTGTCTTATATGGTTGAAACCTTTATATCTTTGCGATTTAGACTGTTGGAAGAAAAAAGACATTTGAAGACTTCTACTTAGTTAATCTAGGTAATTATGATGGTGATTTCATAGACTAATTAATTAATCAATAAAGTTATTGATGGTAATAAAAATAATCGTTAAGACATTCCCACAAGTTTGCAGTTGAGTTGAGATCTACCGACTGTGAAGGTTGCAACATACAATTCACAACTTTTTCATTCTCAAACCATTCAGTGTATGGAAGCAAATGCACTTATTTCTCCACTTGTTTATTTTGATTTTTTCGTTGATTTGACACTTGTCTGTATACTTATAGAGAGCTGTTTTGGACACCAGCAGTCACAATTCATTAAACACACGGGGTATATTATTGTCAAGTGGCCACTTTGTACTTTAGAACTATTGGATTCAGGTTGAAAATTTGCAGAGGTCGTGCAAAAATTGGACATAAAAATTTCCACTGCGTTTTGTTTGTGGAGAGTTCCCTTTAAACTCACAGGGTATATTAATGTCAAGTGGCCACTTTGTATTTCAGAACAATAGGATTCGAGTTGAAAATTGGCAGAGGATGTGCAAAAATTGGACATACAAATTTCCACTGCGTTTTGTTTGTGGAGAGTACCCTCTCTGATGGCCACTGGATGATATAAAACACATCCGCTGGCTTCAACTACTGTACATCCTGTATTTCCTCATTCTTGGTTGGCCCACATCCAAGGTAAGATGAATGCATTCCAAAATGAGACATCGTTGTGGCATCTTGGTAGCAGAGAAGTGGCAGAAGCCAAAAACAATAGGTGATTGTGATACAGAATACCAGAGATAATGACTGTTATGGGAAGGTGTTACTTGGGATCAGATATTCAGTCCTGTTCTAAAGTGAAACTGAAAACTGAAACATGTTTACTGCTCAAACGATAACAATGCCTATATTAATTCCACTGAATAGCTGCTTTATTTTGCTATATTTATGGCAGCATCTCTAAAATGCATAAATGGAACACAGGTTGAATATTGGGTGTTGTAGAATGAGGTTTTCTTTTAGTTCTGAGTTTGATCATCTTCCGTACACATGCCCATATGTATATTGCAACAGATTTTGGTAGATCTAATTGCTTCCTCCTGTGACAGTAGCCAAGGAGATATCCTTTTCTAAAATAATTAACATTAATAGGAAAGGTTGGACAAAATCTAAAGTTAGAGGATTTATAAAATAACAAATTATGATGAAGTAATGGCATGAATAATAATATGTAATACACTATTTCCCATATTACACTAGTTTATTTCCAGCATTTCATGTACTAACCCCACTAAGCTGATACTTTAAATTAGATGATGTTATAATATTAAATTAAAAATTACAAGTAAAACTTATATTCCTACGTCAACAATGAACCTAAACTAAATAAATAATGTTTATATTTCAATCTTTACTATAGCAAGAGCCTTTACGGCATTATCTTAGACTGGTGTTCAATTCTAGCATCTTTTTACTGTAAATTAAAACAGGTTCAATTATTATTTTTTACTGAAGACGCAAAGGAGGTGGAGGTACTTTTTTCAAGCCTTGAAAAGTGTCTGTGGGTCTTCATCCTCTGATGCAATCTGCCTCAACGAAAGTATTCCAGCTTGTATGTTGACTGAGAGGCAAAAATCCGCAGATCACTCACAACTGCTCTGAAGCTTAATTGTTGTAAGCATACAGCAATAGGCTACTGGAAGCAACTCCGATTAGCATATTAGACATAACTAGACAGTGAGCATAACAACAACGATTTCTGAGCCATTATTGGGTATATTTGAAAATGATTTGCTTCTGTACTCATAGAGGTAATGTTTAAGATGGACGTAACATCCATAGTTATAATGGTAAAATGATCACCTCCATGGGAGATGACTCTCATGTAGGGCTCAATGATCTTCATGTTGATGCGGTGCTCCTGCTCCCCAATGATGACCGTCCTCCATAGTTTGCCATCCTGACGCTCCTCCTCAGCGCTGTATGTTGGGATTGGATCATAGGGCTCACTTGTCCCACTCCTACCGGCTTCATTGGGGTCTGATGGGAGAAAAGACCAAATACTGTGTTATAGGCCTTTTTCACAGCAGACATTTTCATAGTAGGTAAAGCACAGGCGAATAGCATTAATGATGGCTCTGTTCTATTCAATTGACAGTGAGCCAATATACAAAATACCAGGACCTGAAGCTATATGGGATTCAGCCATCATTCACTTTCCTATTTACACCTATGCTTTTCACTGTTTGTTCTCTGGAAGACCCACCTTCCCAGTCCATTTCATGGTCTGTGTAGTCAAGGTAATCCCCCTCATCTGGAGTGTCAAGGTCGTCGACGTTAATGTCAAGATCATCTGGTGTCTCCCCCAAGTCATCCTCGCTCTGATCCAGTGACAGGCTAATTCGAGGGGCAGATAGTTTTTTTCTTTGAGTGGGACCTCCTTGCAGGGGTAGAGAGCTAGGAGGGACTACAGAAAAGAAGAGCAACAGTTATGTACTTAGCTGGTTTCTTTATATTTCTTTTGAATAACCGTTGGCAATTTCGGCATAGGTTGACTCATATTCACATATTCACCTGGTCTGCTTTCGCCACCCTCAGAGTTCATTTTACTCTCTGATGATAGGTCCATCCCCAGGAGGACCTACGAGAAGATAATTACAGGAATTATTACTTATTACTTCCTTATTAAATGGATTCTTATGATACAACAACAAACCTGGAGAGAATCCAGACTATTGTGTAATGCATCGTCTGCGATTCCTCTACATTTAATAATTTGCAAACAAGAACATTAATCTGAATTTTAATTATGCCAAACTTTAAATGTACCAGTGATGGACTGTAATTAAGCACATTTGCTTAAGTACTGTACTTATTATACATTTGGGCAAGTACTTTACAATATTTACATTTCATGCTACTTCATACTTTTACTCCTATACAATTTGGAGGTAATTTTTTATTCCACTACATTTACTTGATAGTTTTAGTTACAAGTTACTTTACAGAATAAAACATATAATGAATGTACCTTGTAATGGACTGTTTTAATAATGCAGTTTTGCTATTTTTACTTAAGTCAAGAATGTGAATACTTTCTCCACCACTACTTTCTTAGATATTGTTGGAGCACATAGTAGGCCTAGACCGATAAATCGGGCATTATCTTATTGCAGATACATTGGAATCGGTGTACATGACAAGTATTTGTCTGAACAGAAATGCCATACTAGGTTTGAGATAATTTAGAAACAGTGTCACTGTTACATAGTAATAGTCACTATGAATCTTGGTCACAAGCAAATGTAAGGGATCCATGTTTATGTTGTGTTTATGTTGAAAATTTACAGTCGGACAAACTCCCAAAAACCAATATTGGCCCAAAAGATCCAGTAACAGTCTGGCTATACTATAAATCGTAAGTGCAAGAACCTCCCAAACACCAGCACATGGTGTATTGGTTTTACAGCTTTATTGATCTATTTTACAGATAGATTTACACAGTTATCAGAAAACGAGAGACAAAGAAGACAAGAGTTGTAAGGTGGTAAGGGGAGAAGGGGGGGTGAAAGAAATGGGAGAGATTTTGAGGTTAAAGGTCATCTTCCCCTATGAATAATCCCTCCATTCAAACTGGCAGAGGGGGAGGAACAACGCTTGTTACATCATGACAACCCCCCCCCCTCGCTGTCTTTTTCTAGTGCTGATTCAAAGCGAATGACTGCACGCTCGCCTGAGCACAGATTGGGCAGAGATGCAAATTCAGTGAGTCACGTGCGCTCATCATGAAAAAGATACATCCTTGTTCCTCCTCGGCAGACTCTGCCTGGAACAAGGAAAATGTCATCGCATTAACAGCTACAACAGAAATCTGCCAATGTTTGATTCCTGTACAGTGGAGATGGCTGGCATGCTGACGATTCACAGATATATGTGCACACCCACCCTTAAACATTCACAGAGATAAACATACAATGACATAGCCTCCTACAACGCAGAATAACAAAATCAGCATCAGCTGTCTTTTGCATCCTCCATGAAGGATGCCGAGCTGCTTCACATCCACAGCTCAGCACAGGACCACAGTGCTGATGACAGCAGCCCCTCCCTCACTCTTGCTTCCTGTCTGCTGGCTGGGAGAGAAAAAAAAACGACATATCCCTCTTTCTCTTCTATTTATCTTTGCTGAACAAAAGCCATCTACTCACCACTGCTGGGGATCGGGATTCTCTCTTTGTGCGTCTCAGAGCATGGATGTACTTCCAAGTTTCCTGCCTATTTCCTGCTCCCAGCCTCTCGGTGGAGATGCTCAGCTTACAAACAGCTCACAGCTTCCACCATTTTGTGGTCACATGATCTGGGCTGTTACCAAATAAGGGAGATCACCTGCTATAACAGCTCTCTGCACAGCAGCTTCCTCAAGCAGTGCCATTAAATGGTGCTATAGGAGGGTGTGTTTGTGTGTCATTATTATCCTAAACTGGAGGGGATTAACTCTATGTGTATGTGTAGGAGCTGTTGTGTTATTACTACCCAAGGAGTGTGGTACTGCTATTAATGCCTGACATTAGATTTGTGAGGGCTAGCTGTGCAGCTACAACATTTTATTAGCCCTCATGGGAAAAAAGAGCAATAACAATCAGAAACGAGAACATTGTCAGCTTCATGTGCTGATAATATTCACACACTTTACCACATGCTGGTAGAAAAATAAAGACTGATCCAATCCAAACATCTGACGCTTACCATTCCACTGTCTATAAGAGAACACCAAATGTGTCCTTTATATTCTGCATTAGCACTGAACTTTTCAACCCTTAAACAAGCAAACTATAGCCACAAAGCAGATAAAATAAATTGTACCTAGTCTCTCCTTCCGTGTGGAAACAAGCATTGTTCTCTCCACAGGTTTAACCGTCAGTGAATGCCTCTTTTCACTTACCACTATTCAGTCCCAACACTTAGACAGGAAGACAGAGACCAGCCTGTCAGACCTTTGCACATTGTTTAGTACAAAGGTTGTTACATACCAATCAGTGTGACCACGCCTGGAGCGCCGACATAGAGTGGAGACGCCCCAAAACAGCCTTTGGTTAATGAATGCCATGCATCTGCTGTCATATATCACAAATGGATGACACATTTTTGTACGGAAACATATGTATATTTATTTAATGTCAAAATTAAGTTATATGCATAGAGACCAGGACAACACAGAATCCAGTTTGTTTAAAAACAATTTGTGGTTTTTAATATGTATATTTTAAAGTTAGCAACAGTGGGGGAAAAAGTATGTCATAGGCTACGTGGTTGTTGTTGCACACATAAAAATATTATCATATGTATAATCTAAGGCAGGTTTCTTCCTCCTCCCAGAGCTGTAAGACAGGGAAGGTTGCATTCTATATGATTTTATCATACTAGTTCAACTCCATTTAGTTCACTGTCAAACAGTAATGGTATAAAAGGAGCCTGTCTAACAGTTCAGTACAACAATTAACATTTCAATTGTCCATTCCTCTCTTTTAGCTATACAACATGTGTTTTTTTTATACCACATATGATGAACTGTGTTGCAAAAAAATGGCACATACTGTCTGTGTCTGAGAAATGTTCCTTACCTGACACTGATGTCTGACTGCCTCATGTTGTTGAACAAGCTACAACTGGGAGCACTTAACAGATAAAATGTCCACAAAGGTGTTACAGCATGTGACTGTACCAGTTTTCTTGTTCCAAATGATGAGATCAAGTGATCACTTTGTCCTACAACCTCCTTATTCGAGGTTGAACTTGCCCAGGTTTTCTCTGAAGATTGTGTCCTTGACGGCCTTAAAGACAATCCGGATGTTCTCTGTATCCGTGGCGCAGGTGTAGTGTGTGTAAAGGCGTTTAGGGTGCCCGCAATGCCGTTCCTTGTACATTTCCAAGATAAACTTTTTTGCAGATTCAGCATCATGCTGAGGCCCTGTGGAGGCGAAAGTGGTCAAAATCAGAGAGAATCTGTGTATTCTGAATAAATTTAATTGTGATCCCTTAAGACATGGGCTTTGTCCAAAATCACACCCTTGTTCCCCTTACTTATCCCAGTATAATAGATTCTGTTTATTAGGCTCTATAGTGATACATGCCATGGACTATACTGCTTTCATGCCATAGTAAAATGTCACACTCAGAATGAATGCTGCAACTAAGGATTATTTTTATTATTGATAAATCTGCCGATTATTAAGTCATTTTAAGTACAAAATTTGAAAAAACATCCATTACAGTTTCTCAGAGCCAAGATGATGTCTTCAAATTGCTTTTTTTGTCTGATCAACAGAATATTCGAGTTTACAAAGATGTATTACAAAGAAATACAGAGAGAAGCAGCAAATCATCACAAAGTAAGAGCAGGATCAAGTCAATAATAGAAAT
>NW_024044320.1:0-12638 GCF_014851395.1 Micropterus salmoides
CTCTGAATAGATACTATAACTTTTGCAGTGGAATTTATATAGAACATATAGACACAGATTAGTTTTTAAATCATGCACTATGGTCAATGCAATTCTGAATAATTTCCCACTATTAAAACCTCCTGTTTGCACTATTAAGCAACAGTTACACAGCTTTTATTTAGACTCGGTTTAAACTTTTGTTTTTTTAGTTATGTTTCACTAATTGATTAATTCAGTTACATAGTTAGAATATTGTATTTTTCCTATATTTTGTTTGCAAAAATTTTACATAGATGTATGAGGGCTATGAATGGCAGCAGAAAACAATTTAAGGCCCAAAATGATAAACCAACTGTACACTACAAGCCCATGGCATGTACAGTGGAATGTGTAGCAGATAAAGACTGTCAGGTGGCCAAAAACCCAAATCCAAATAAATCTTACTGTTCCTTGTGTCGATAGAGGTGTCAATAGGAAACTGTTTGCTAACAAGTTCCATATATATATATATATATATATATATATATATATATATATATATATATATATATATTTATATAGTTCTTCATCAGGTGACGTTAATTTTGTGGGTTTTTTCTGCTTGATGTGCTGCCAAGTGGCCAAAACATTTATTAATGTGGCTTTAATTCCAGTGGAAATCATAGTTTTAGCAGAACTGCAAATATGTCAGGATAGAGTTTACAAATCATGTGTATTTAGTTTGAACGTGTGTGAGTATGGAATAAGCACGGTAGGTTATACAATGTATGATAGAATATTTTGAGATAGTTATTTGTTTTGTTCATTTAAAAACCTAAAGGAGACAATCAAAGGTTTTTGCTTTAAAATAGGTAAATGGCAGGAAATGACAAATAGTTCAGTAAAATATAGACAAATAAAGTCAAACAAAACAATAGCAATATGTTAAGTACAAACTATTATGATACACTGTGCGTTTAAGTGTGCCTTTGTGTGTTTGCACACAGAGCTTTGTTCTGCAGTCGCTCAGGATGTCTTTTGGGCCAAAGCTTATATAAAAATGCTAATGACACTTAAAGCATACAAATGATACTAGTGGCTACAGAGTGTAACATTTTGAACATTTTGTCCTCAACCAAGACAAAGTAAGCCCTTCATTTGTTCTGGCTTTTAAGGGTCTCACATTACAGGAAGAATAATTTATGATGTATCTGATGTTATTTATCCAACACCAGTGGCACATTAACTGCATGTCAATATGTGAATCTGATTGTGTGGCCGAGTAGGACTGTTAATTAGTGAGTGGAGTTTTGATAATGGCGAACGGGCTGCATGAAACAAAGTAGGGAGGTTAGGAAGGAATTGTTGTGCTTAATCCCTGTGAGTGTGCGGAGACGGCAGGCTAATCAGATCTGTACTCTCCTGCTTTATCAGTACTGCTGCTCTGTCTAATGCTCGATCACGCATTTCACTGAAGGAGCTCAATAGGCTGCTAGTCTGAGATGGATTAATGACTCTCTGGACCGTAAGTTTTTGGTTAAACTGTCCACTAAGAGATCTTTTTTCAAAATCCGCCATCGCCTTCACTGAACAACTGATTATTGAGAAAAAGGTTTTCTGAGGAAGCATTCTGCTCTTTCTCTCATCCCTTTGGCGGACTGTTATTTGTGGGGATGCCATTCACGCTCGTTTGATATCAGTACTGCGGCCTCATTACACACGTATTGTTTTCTCTCTATCCTCATTTACAGTCTGTGTGGACTCTTTTAACATCCTATTTGTCAATGAATGCCTCTTCACATCAGTGATCATGCATATGCATGCCAGGCGCAGTGGTGGTGGTGGTGCCAGGGTGGAGGATTCCTCTACTGAGTCTCCAAGACTCGTAGGATGAAGGATATAGACTGATCCATTGGGATTGCTTGAGACGAACAGTTTGTGACAGCGCCTACAGTAACAACTCATCACTCGCCATTGTCACCACACACCCATCATGAATCAATGCTTCCTGACGCACATCTCCACTGACACACAATCGCATGATGGGACTAGATACTCGCACGCTGTCCCTCGATTGCGATAGACCAGAGCGTGAGTTGGTGGAGACTCTGGAGACTTGGCACAGGGAAGGAAATCGGGATGACTCTTCATGCATCTCAATAACTCCAACTTTTTTTCTCTCGTTCATTCTCAGCATCTTTTATATATTTTTTTTTTTATTTATTTATTTTTTACAAATGCCTAACTCTAGTGTGCAGTGAAATGTTCATCCACATTAAAAATGAATGACAGCATCTTTAAAAGATTTTAAAAAGTAATAATAGTGTTAAAAGACACCCAGAGACATCGCACTGTCGGCTTGGTGCGGTGAAGGATGGCTGCCAGACACATTTCTCCAATAGATCCCCGTGATGGAGCAGTGCCGCATGTCTTGCATGCTTAAACAGGCAGTATAATGTAGCCTGATAAGTTTCAGAAAAAATTAATTGATTGCGTTACAATAATTCGAAACAGCTTGTGGGGAAATAACATGAATACAAGTTTTTTTGTGCATCTGAGAGAAGGGAAAATTGAGGATTTGTACTCTAATGTGCAGGATCTAGTAAGAACAATGTATAGTGTCTTTGCTGTCACTCAAGGCAGCGTTAAGAGCTGTGGGCTGTGGTGCATGAAGCCCTCATTCACACTACTCCTGCCCTCTATAATGCGCTTCTGTCTACTTCCCCGTCTCCAGAGTGCTACTTCTCAGCTTGGGCTCACGTTTCCTTTCACTGCCTTTGATTCACTTTTCTCACTTGGCCACAGAAGGACATAGCGTTCCAATTTAAATACTCTCTACATGGTGCCAACTCTGACCCAGAGCTACTGACAGCTTCTCGTTGTCCTGGTTTTATCCAGAGGAATACTGTACTCTATAGACATCAGAAAGAGGCGCCTTTTCCAGTAGATTGCTTGTGTCACTTCCTCTGTGTCATACCCCATTTCTCAGTTTTTCTCTGCTTTCAATATATTTCACACTTAAGTGGGGATGAGGAGGAGTGGTGCAAACTCACAGCTCCGGATTGGGTATAGGACAAGCAGGAAAGAGGGGTGAGAGCAGCGTCAGAGAGGAGGTGAGTAGGAAAGATTGTCTAGGCAGCTACAGTTTTGCTTTCCCTTCCACAGCCAAATGAACCAGAACCCGAGGTGTTTCTGTGCACAGTTTATTCAGGGAACCCTACATCTGCACTTTACATACAGTGTGCAAATGAGCTTGTCCAAAATACATCAGTGCCTGAGTGTGTGCACATTTAGCTGAGCTCTTCTGAAATACAGTGATGTGTGAGCAAATTATAGATGAACTTCTCATGTTCACGGTCACAAGGATATTTCGGAACCTGTATCCAGCCTCCAGTCGTTCATTAAACATTGACAATTCTCTTCCATTATCATAACAAGGAGTGAAAAGACCTGACTGAATAGAATTCTTGGGAAAATACAGCGGTTAAGAGAAAGGACGGGGAAAGTGCATCTGTGTGTGTGTTTAAAAGACAGTGAAGACATAATATGAATTTTAAATGCAACTTAAATAAAAACATTAAAGTGTCTGTAATGTATATGTTTTTAAAAGGGGTGTATTGATTTGTTTCCTAGCAGCATTTATTAAAGAACTGAAAGTGCTACGTGACATATCGGGAGGTTGTGGGCGTGAATGGTGGGCATACAAAGTGCAGCAGTTTGACACTGGAGACCAGGATTCAAATCCTGGTGGGGTTGGGTTTATGCAACAGAAGGACTCTTGTAAAAGTTGGGGAAAGATTGTGGTTTTGGTAAACTTTTGACATTTTCTATATTTAACCAAAACTGCTATCTTACCCTTACCTCAATCTTGGTACCCACCCCTATTGTCTGGTCAATTTAGCCTCTCGGAGCAACAGGCAATGTTTTGGGGCTTCCGGTGTAGCCAGTGAATATCTGGATAACGGACATCTGGGCGAAGACTTTCTCTTCTGCGTGCCGGTCGTTGTTTACAGTCCAATGAGCAATTTCGGAACTGATCAGCTCTTGTCTGACAACAGTTTGAATGCAGGTACATTTTATAAAAAGCTGATAAAAAATGCTGATTGGTCAATAATACTTAATCTTGTCCCTCTTGTCCCTTGACAAAGTGCTGTCAGTACCTAAATATTAATATAATAAGTACATAAATCAGCATAAAGAGCAATTGAAGCAGTTTGTCTTCAGTTGATTTGTGGCTCAAGCTTTCCAGTTCATCTTGGGTTGAGATTCTGATGCTTACTGTATAAATTCTTTGATACTTTGCAGATAAGTTTTTTTTAACAATGTTTCCTCATTAAGTCATTTTGTTAATAGAAAAGTAATCTGGGTGGCATTATGTTTACTTAAAACATACATAAACATAATTTATAGGAGACAGGGTTTCATTTCCTTTAAATCCCTTGTGCATGGGCTCGCAATCCTGCATGGGAAAGGTGGACCATATAATATAAAGAGGTACAAAGTACCATATATAGGTGATTATAGAATGCATTGAATGGATTTTGTTGAAATGAAAATATTTATGATTTAAAGAATATCAGAATAAACTGTATATATCTTTTACACTAAATAATTAAAAACTAGCTTATCAATCAGTAAGTAATGCACTTATTTAATCAAATTCCCTTCAGCCAAGCAACATCAGGATAATCTTCTAACTGCAGAGCCTGGATTTGCTTTTCCCTGATATTTCAAATCACCAAGTTGTCCACATCTGTCAGGAAATTGATCCGAACATGAACAGATTTCTTACTTGCTGTGTTTCTTAAACCCAAAATAGAGAGAGAAAAAAGCTGATAAATAGAAACTGAAAGACAACAAGAGTGGAAAATAAGAGCTGGTGTATTTTCAGTTTAACTGAATATGAGAGGTTTTCGTTTCTCTAAAGAAAGATTTGTCAGATTCTTGATTCTGACCTTTTGCTAACAACCCTGTCAGAGCTTTCAGACCTGTCACTGTGAGTGTGTGTGTGTGCACGCGCGCACCGCTTCCCCCGTGGATGAGGCTGATAATGGAGAAGTTGTGTGTGTGAAATGTGTAAAGGGCAAGGCAGGCAGTTCTTCTGCAGTAATCCATCTTTACTTCAGGGCTGAGCCACAGAGCAACAGGCATCTCACAGGGGAGAAGAAGAAAATACACTGTTGGCATCACTCTCATTCATATTAAACTACACAGAGGAAATGCTCAGCCAGCAGGGGCACGAGATTTTCACAGCAAGAAAATAGAAATGAAGAGTATTATTTGTTCCATATATTAGTTTTTTCTCTGGCACCGTTGACAGCGCAACAGTTACAAAAACAACAGTAGTATTTGAAATGTAAGAGTCTCAGACCATTCACTGGAGATGTGAAACCATAAAATTGTTATGTGTCCTAACAAATCTGCATCCATCCACTGGTGAGTTTGTTTGGGTGAAGAAATGACAGATATAGGGCTGGGTGTGAAACAGAGGGAGCAGGAGCGAGAGACACACATTGAGAACAGGGAGAGTGAGATCCCTTGTTCATGCTGTTTGGCAATAATCACAGAGCCAGAGCCCGTGCCAACAGTGAGTGCCAGATGGTGCCCATCACCGATGTGCCACGTCTTTGAAACGGGGAGGAGAGAGGAAGATCAAGAGTGGCATGTGGAACAAGGAAGCACTGCCTAATGTTGATAATGTGTCATATAAATACTAATCAAGCTAGAATCACACCCACAGCTAAATTAGATCCCTAAAGCTCTTCCACTGGCACCCACTCTCAGTCTTCTTCCTGCTTTGGCACTGCCCTTATTTTAAAATCAGAGATCATCGATAGACTGAATGCACTTTATATTGAGGTTAAAAGTGGTAACTAATTGCCTTATTAATGGTTAATAAATATTTTTTTAATGTGTCATAGATAGGTTATAAGCATTTTTAGGTTGTAAGAAATCCCTGGCTAATGCTTTATCTCAAGCATGAAGGTGGACAATTGCTCTAAATTAATTTGTTTGTACAACATTGCCCTTTACTGATGCTCTACTAGAATGGGTTTTATTGTTAATCTGTAAGGCATTGGTAAATGACTTATTTTATTATTTTTAAAAAGGTTGACTTATAAGAAAGTGGTACCATATTTATGTGTAACAAAACTGAATACATTTATACAGTATTTACTCTAATTTGACCCCTCAAAGAATCCAAGGTCCACTTACTAGCATTTCCTGGTGCTTTCAGTCACATCACAGTCTTCATCAGCAGATAGTGTTTATGTGTTAACACATGCATTTTATTACGCATGCATAATTTACATACAGATGTCAATCACCCAATCTATAAATTTCCTCCCTTTTTTCTTTATCCAATTATCTGTGAGTCTTTTTGGAAAAACTTAAAGAAAGTTTATTATCTCCAGACACACAACACATATCTTGGCAGAGGCAACAAAACAAACCACTGTTATTCTGTTAAATACGTCTGTCATATTTACTTGACCTCTTCAGTCATCCAAAAAAATCCCATTTAGTTTTTTTTTTTTAAAGAATTGAGATAAACAATGGTGTTTATCAGCTCTCTATTTTCTGCATCTATGCACATATCTTCCAAGATCCTCCCCCACGACTCACCTTAGCCCTAAATCTTCATTACCCCTTGAGACCGTTGTCATCCGTCCCACCTCCAAATGCTAGAGGTGAAACAAAAAACACCCCCTCTTCACACAAAGACAACAATGAAGAAAGCTTCAATGTGTTAGTGTGTGTTTATGACTTGGTGCGGCAGAGATAAAGATGGATGGATCCTAACTGCTAGTTGTTGTTTTTTTCAGGTGGCAAACTGCCACCCTGCTGTCACACCCTCACCTCAATAGCCACTCATCCATCAGAGCCTTCCGCTCCAGCAGCTATCACTCAATACCTCAGTGGTGCTGAGGACAAACAGTTACTGAGTGAAACCAGCCATCACCTTTTGCCTTTTAATTCACCTTAGCTGACTTACTGAACAGTTACTTTATCATTGTACATGACTCGTGACTTTTGAACAAATTATAACTACACTACAAAAGTACTTTTGTATCTACCCACCACTGAGCATTGGCTAGATATTCATTGTGGGCGGGTTCTGTGGAAAAATCTTGGCTTAAATGTTAGGACAGACTGGGTAAGCACACCTCATCACATATGTTGCACTAAATTTGGCCCACAACAGCCCCGGGTGGCCGAACAGTAAATTCTGGTCCAATTTCCTCAATGCCAGAACTATTATCAACACAGATCTGCATCTGAGTTTAACTGTACTGAAGCTGTGCTTATGCTCTGACTTAAAGTTCTGACTGAATTGCAATAGCATGTTCAGTGGTTCATGGTCCACATTAACAGGGAAGGTTATCCATGCTAGCGCAAACTTTTTTGCTCAGCAGTTTAGAAACAACCCCATACAGGCAAAGTGCAGACCAAACTCTGCAGTTCCCCTCTGTGCAAGGGTTTTGGTTCACTCTCACTGTTCTAATAGCATGTGTTTGGCGGCTGCAGACAATTGTTTTTTCAATTAATTTTTGTTGGAAATACTTTGTAAGAAAATTGTTGGCAGACAGACAAAGAGTTACCAACTAGCTGGTGAAAACTTTTAGCTGCCAGAGATTTCCCATAGGAGTGAGAGGAGACCAAAACCAGAGCTAAAAGAGAGTGAATATTGAATTTACATTTGCCACGTTGACATAAACACATTTCCAAATAAATGAAGCAGCTACAGTATATGCTAATACGTTCATCATATCGGATTAAATTAATAGCTTGTTTACAGTTTACACATATTTGCATTTAAGCGGATAGTAAGATGGGAAGATCAATAATAGTCTCACTGTTGGATTAAAATCTGCCGACCAACATCTTTGAAGACCACAGGTTTAATTCCTACAATTCACAAGGGATTCTGAACCTTTTTATTAATGAACGTAGTTTTTTCACTTAATGCTAAGCTAAGCAGCTGCTGGCTCATATTTACAGACATGAGAGTGGTATTGAACTTCTCATCTAACTCTGCCAGAAAGCAAATAAGTGTATCTCCCAAAATGGCAAACCCTTACTTTAAAAGTTTGATAAGTTAAGTTGCTGCCACCAAGTGGCCAAAAAGTAAGAAATCAGTTACTGTCCTTTTCTCTTTTGTCTCTTATTTGCTAGTTTCTTTAACTGACCCTTTGACGTATTTGTGTTGTCATAGGTCTGCGTCTCACCTTCCACTATTTCTGTTCTTCTACTACATTTATTAATCAGGCGGCTCACAGCAGCTACTGACACAGGCAGTTAGCTGATAGCTGCATGCATGCACTGAGAACTCCCAGAGTAAACCAGTAATGAGTGCGAATTCACAGTGAACAGCTTTTTTCCCACAGAGCAGATCCTGGATGCTCAGGACTGCCAGCCTCGCTTTTGGCTGCTGGTTTGGTGTATGCAAGCTTGTCTCATTTATACACTTTGTACAGCATCTTCCCATGGTACAATGAGCTCTACAGAGTAAACAAAACACTGAGAGTTAGACTACAATAGCGGGTCAAGTCTTAAGCTGGTACAGGCTAGTCTTAAGCTGGTACAGACTACCTCTGATGGGACTATAAGCTCCTGGCCTACATATGCTTTTGTTTCCTCATCCCTAGCTTATGCTTCCTCAGTAATCAATCTTAACCTCGCTTGCTCTTTATTTACAAAGCTATTTAATGCAGAGGATTTTCTCTGATCTTAAACCTGCCAGGTTCTTCATCTGGTCCCTTCAATGAACAACAATTTTGTGTTATTTATTCATGCACATGGAGAGAAATACAAACAAGGTGAGAGTCTAGTCTGCCCTTTCTCTCACAATGGCTGTGCTGTTGATTTTAGAAAAACAAAGCACTGTGGAAAGTGCCAGAGGTCACTAATAAGGTCACATTTGTAAAAGCTATGTGGGTAATTGTTATGAAAATGTAAATATTAGGCCTTCATTATCACACAATGGAAAAAGAGAATGCAAGAGATGCAAGCAAGAGGACAGAGATCCAGGGAGACAGTAACATTAAAGCTGCACAAGGTTACATTATTTAAAGTCATCCATAACAGGTTTCCCTTTGTTTATTCTGAATTGCTGCCAAGCACTTCAGCACTTATTATGAAGCCAAATGTATTGACCTTGAAAACAAGTATCCTAGCACATAAAGTTTCAGTACTATATATTGTTCTGTCTTATGCTGAGAGGTGTTGTCGTGTAATGTGATCCGACTACCGGTGATGTGCATTTAAGCTTTTAGCATCCTATGATTAGCATAAATTATATTGCATAGTCAAACCCGACGTGGATAGCATAAATCATATGATGATGTGTCCCTGAGGTATTAGTCATGTTTACAGTCTGAGTGTCTTTCTTTTCTTGCTCTGTCACACGGTCTCCTCCTAGCGATACATACTGAAATAAAGCCTCACCATTCTCAGCCTGTTGCAGACATCAATTTCCATTGGTTCTTTCCGGAGTCTACTATCTTGTTAGTGAAGCCTGTTCTATACCTTCAGTTTCTTTTGATGAGGTTTTCTCCAAACCTTTGTGAGCTTGATGAATGAAGGTGTGGATATGCAAGATTAATGATTTCTAAATAAAAATCTGATTGCTCTGCAGTCACGCTGGAACTTTGTCAATCACATAATGCCAACAGACAAAAGCTGCTTCAGCCATCTGTCAATAAAGCGAACCTGACAACAACTGGTTGACTGGATGTCTAGCTTGAGATCACGATCTCATTATCTAAATATCTTTAGATGTAAGATCTTAAGATGTATCTTTTGGAGCACAACTTACTCATATTTTGTTTTTTCGTATTTTGTTTTAAGCCTGTCATCCTGAGGTACTGATTTATTATATTACTTCCAGGTATCAGACATAGTTCAAAACCTGTAAATGACTCGCTGTCTTGAGACATTTTTTGCCATGCTAGCAGCGTGGCTCTATGGATGACACAAGCATTCATGGTTCCCAGAGGATGAGTATGGTGATCGTCAGACTTCTCCTCTAGTGCCACCATGAGGTTAACATTTGTGGTTTTGATAGAAATATTTCAACAACAATTGAATGGTCAGGAGAGTTAGTTATTTGGTTATCCCTTAATCTTTCATGTAGTGCCATCATCAGGTCAAAATTAAAACATTTTCAAATTAAGGCGATTTGAGCTGCACTTACTGCTGAGTTCAGCACACTGCTGTGCTGCGTCGACTGCTGCTTTTTCTTAACATAGTGAAAAGCTGCTGTGGTGTGGCACAAGCCATTGGAAATAATGGGTTTCAGAGCACAGTGGTACTGTTGACCAAATACCTGCAAACTAATAACACTCCATCTGCTTTACTTTGTGTTTAGTGCTAATTTCTATAATTAATAATCAGTCCCTCTAGGACTTCACGGGCCTTTTTAGTAATTGTTGCGGGGTTTGTTGAATTTGTGTTAATAGTTGCGATCTTGACATCACAAAATCCTGGAGGGACTGAATAATTCTTGCTGAACATGATGAACATTGTCATTGTGATGCTGACGTTAGCATTTAGCTAAAAACATTGCTGTGTACAGCCTACAGAGCTGCTAGCATGGTTGTAGACTCTTGCTGTGGTGCCCTTTCTCTTTGTTATGAGCTTGCCTGTGATTTTACTTTTTATTTAATCATTTCTCTGTTTCATTCAGGTTTTATTGCCTGGCCAAATCCCTGACCTGCAAAATATACAACTGCCCTTACTGTCCAATATTGCTAAATGATGCACACACAGTTTCTGCTTGTCACAGACTCCACCTGACAGACTTGAATGACTTCTGAAGTACTGATCAAACATCTACTTTTCCTATATTTTGATGGCATTATATACCTTAGCTTTTGTTCAAGAGCAACAAAAATTATGTTTGCACTGTAGCTAAATCTACTGATAAGTACTAGAATTCACACACAGTGAAAATATGAAGAGTGCATTGACAAATACTCAAACAACACTGAGGCAGTGCATTTATTCTTAAGCATTCAGTGTGATGCTGCTTGTAAGCTTATTGCAATGGATGAGCTGAACAAAATCACACCAGTTGGATAGATTACCATGAAATGTTATATACTGTTACAGTCTTTTAAATTACGCACATATTTGTTAACATCACACTCCAAAATCAATGCAATGTGAATGTTAATGTAAGTATCGAAGGAGGATTTTATAAGCCAGACCACTGTTTGGGACGCTCTGTGACAGCCAAGCAGCTGGTGGGACCATCTTAGAATAATAGTCCGAGAAGAGTGCAATACCTCAGGGTACAGCCTGTTCTCTCCTGAGAAGTAATAGGAAGGTTGTTGATGTTGTGTTTGTGTGTGTTTGTGTCTGTGTGTGTATGGGTGGATGTTGAGTGGTTACAGTAGATGGAGGTGTTTCCATGTGCCCGCATGCACACATACACATTCATCTGTGGTATTGTGCGTTGGCATATGCATGCATTTGTGGGTGTGGTACCTCATGACAGCGCTCTCTACGGAGAGATCTACTGCTCATGTAATTCCTGCTGAAATGAAATGTTCTATTCTTAAAAAAAAAAAGATATTCAGCTTATAGGAGAGAAAATTGCAAAGATATTTCGAGTTGATTGCCTTTGCACTGCTATATTTCTGCTGAAGTCTCTCCTCCACCACTCAGCAAAAGCACAGAGGAGGAGGAATGATGATCTCCTGCTAGTGCTGTTGTATGAATGTTTTATAGATAGAAGGATGAAAAAGAGATGAAGCCCTGCTCAACCTCTGTGCTTATATTATTTTAAAATACTGTTTTAAAATATTGTTTTCAGCTTGTCAGATTTTTTGCCTGTATCCAATCTGACAGCACTTAATATCCTCATTTACACAAAGTGCAGTGCGGTGCAAGTATCCTGCTCTTTCTTCTGAGAGCCAGCACGCTATACTGTGTGTAAGTTCATCTGACTGTAGTAAAAGCTATATTACCATACACAGCAATATGATATATATAATTTATATAGCCAGTAATAATGTTAATAATATTTCAAATGTTATTGTTAGTTTTCTCTAATTGTTTTAAATGGGAGTTTTGAATAACCTTGAATTCCAAACAAATGATGTGGTAACTACAAATCTGCTGATTCAAAGTCCCCTCTAGAGATGCGCTGGGGTAGTGCTCTTGGGCAAGGTCACCATCTCCCAAAATGAATGATTAAAAAAGAAGAGACTCATACAGTGAAGGATGGAATGACGTGCAAAGTAAGGTCATACATTGGGAATGGATAGTGTATTACTGACACAAGCTTTACAGAAAGAAATATTGTAATAAACTTTGGCGTCACTTTGATCCTCCCACTGAAACTCTGAGGTTATAGACTCGGAGTTGTAATACAATTAGATTACATACATCCCACACCTGGTGGGACTCCACAATCAGTGACATCATCAACAAATTGCAAGGGTACACCAGAGTTCATCACAGAAATAGTGTTGTAGTCTTTTTCCCTATTGATAAAAAGATTTTTAGATTGTTTAGCTTGGGTCCCTAACTATGCATTATTTGTAATGGCTAAATGAATACAGTCCATTTCTATGTTGCCCTTTTTGTTTTCGATTAAACTGGGTTATTGAGACATCTTAACATTTTGGGGATGTACTCTTAAAGTTACATTCTTCATGGTTTATCTC
>NW_024044321.1:0-4520 GCF_014851395.1 Micropterus salmoides
GACTTGAAACATTGGTGCAGATTTTCAAACCTCTTTTTTTTTTTTCTCCTGTGTGTCAGACCAGCCATCCTGGTGATGCATCACTCCATGAAACCTCATCCCACCATCACTGCCACGCTGCTAGAGGGGGAGCAGCGTCTGGCTGCTCCGCTACCTCACCCCCTCCATCTACACAGACTGAATGTTTCTGTCTCGGTTCAGTTCCCAGATGAGACGCTGTGGAGCGTTTAGCTGCTCAACATGATCGTAGCTGTCAGACTCCACACAGGTAACAGCTGATCAGGACTCTCCTCTGCAGAACCTTTAGTCTGGTTCTGCTGGTTCTGATCCAGGTTGTGTTCAGTAAGCAGGTCTGTGTTGCAGCTGCAGGAGCTGATGTGTCCATGATGATGGGGAGCCTGGTGATGTTCAGGAAGGACTCTCAGAGGTCACCTGTCCTCATGTCTTCCACCTGTCCTCACATCTTCTTCTTCATGTGTCCAGTTTAGTCTCTAGACTGGGAGACCTTCGAACAGTACAGCACCTGGCAGCTGTTCCTGGCCCACAGCATCCCCCTGCAGACCATCATCTCCATCCTGCAGTACCTTAAATTTAAAGGTGAGTGGTGTCTAGGAAAGGAGCCCTGTCCTCCAGTCTGATCAGTCCTCTGACTCCTTTTGTCTTTGTGTTCCTAGAACACCAAGGCCTTGTCCTGTCTGCTGCTGCTCTGCAGAGAGAAGTATGACAGGAACACACCTGGACACTCATCTTAGAGTCTCCTGGGTCCCCGTTAACATCTCCGTCTCTGTGTCCCAGGCCCAGTGAGGAGATGGTGAAGATTTTCCTGAGTTGTCCCTGTCACCCCGAGGACCAGTTCAGCACCAGCATCCTGAGACACTGGGCGTTCAATCACGACAACACGCTGAGAGAACGCATCAAGGCCCAGCTGGTCGAGAATAGGGATGCAACGATTACAGATTTTGTTGGTATGATTATTGTCAGAAATCAGTTTCATGATTATTATGCATTAATTAATTTCACAACAATAATGACATAAGTTGATTTTTAATTAATTGCATTAACAATTTCTATAATATGTAAGTATTTATATAAGGAATATTAACTAACCAGGGTTGTCATAAAGGAGGGGAATAAACTGTTTAAAGTGAAAATGATATGAAATGCAGTTAATTGGTCTAAGCTCCTGATGTAAGTTAGTGTTGTACACCTGGCAACATTTTTGTCAACACTGACAGGAGAAGACAACATGATGTAAGTTAAATGTTTAGTGACTGAAGGTCTTGAGAGGACTGCATTCTCTCTTCTATAAAACCCTTTCAGAAAAGAAGCGATTTGCACTACGTGGAAGCTGCTCGACGCAGCAACAAAACACCCCTTGCGCGGCGCAAGCCATTGAAAACAATGGGCCTCATAGCACAGCGGGGCTGTTGCGGTGGGTCTGAAAGGTTACATGCTGCTTTGTTGACATTGCACTGAAAGCTCGACTCCCACTGCTACGGCACTAATTGTAAGTGACGCGTTTATATTTAATTCCCTACCAACTTGCTACGTTAATGTAGGCCTACCTTTACTTGGGCCTGCAAAGCTGGGTGGTGGTCCCGGTGGCAGCGACTACTGAAATCAGTAGTTGCTGCATCCCTAGCAAAGAACTACCAGCCCCAACACAAAGAACAGCTGTCAGTACACACAGGCTTATTGATCGCTTCAGGAGGGATTGATAACTGTTAGCTGAGTCTGTCTCTGCCAGTCTTCACTCAGACCCCGATCCTTTGGCTCTGCAGCACGTTCAGGCCAGCTGTGACGAGGTCCACAAGATAAGGTACACATACACTGACGGGTGACATCACTGCGGTGGTGATATCACTTCCTCCTCCTACAGGTTCAGCGACCTGTTCGCCCTGGAAGGAGTACGAGGACTCCCAGACCAAGCCTCCCAACTTCCACCTTAAGGCTCCGGCCTCCTCCTCGCTCACAGAAAGGAGAGCGCCTCCAGCAGAGCCTCAGTATGTAACTCCACCTGCTCCTGAATCTGCGTCTCGTTCTTTGATTGGTCTGTTTCAAAACCACACGGAAATTTGATATTTAATGTGTCTGATTTGTGAAACAGGAAGCAGCTCTGTGTCTTCACCAAGCAGGAACCTCCAGGTTTGAAAAGTGAAACCTCAAACCTGCATTCTCTCTAACAGCCAGCAGGGGGCGACTCCACTTGATCGTATAGAAGTCTATAGGAAAATGTGGCTACTTCTCAGCTGATTTATTACCTCAGTAAACACTTTGCTAATGAGTTTATTGTCTCAGTCGCTAGTCTTCTTCAAAACAGCATGATGGTCACTTAGTAAATTATAGTCCCATTTAGAGGAAAATGACCAGAAAGCAGGGGAGGCTTTAGGGCGGGGCTACCTTGTGATTGACAAGTCACTATGTGTGACCCAAATATGGTACCCCATGGATGATTCAGTCTGTGTTCAGGACGGAGCTGAACACCACTTTTCTCTCAGCTGGTAGGCTGGAATAAAATACAGCTGCTCGTTACTTGCTATAAATTGAACTAAAAGACTTTCTGTTAGCTTCCTGCTCAGCTTCCAGTCTGAAAGGGAGATGTTTAACCTGTTTCACTTCTCCAGCCGTTCGGAAACAGACTTTTGTTCTGGAGAAGCTGAAGCATTTATTACCTGACACACCGACTCCATATTTTTTTAGTGCCAGAATATTTTCCTCCTGAGATTCACTGTCACTCGGACAATCGCTCAAAATTTAAGGTCTTAAATTCACTGAAGTTTCTGTTCTAAGTCTTAAATAATTTTAAACGGGTATTTATTTTCCAACGTCCATGTAACACTACCTCTAATGCTCATTGAAATGCAGTTGTCAGGTTTCTAGCTCTGTCCTCTACTGTACATCTTGATACTTAAAAACAAAGGACAGTGTTTACTACAGAGGAGCTGAGGTTAGTAACGTTAAAGCAAATTAGGGATGCAAACTAATGTTAGTCCTTTTAAGCTAATGAGATTATTCTGGATTTTGATGTACAAATGAAATGCTTGTAATAATGCAGAAGGGAGGTAGTTCTCATGTTAATTTCTACAAATGTATAAAGCAGTAAATTAAGACACAAAAGGCAAACATGAACTGTCATATCTATAATGATTCTGAGGTCATGTTAGCAGTGTTTTCCTGCCATTATAAGGTGGTGTGGCTCAAAACAGCTTAGTGCTGCGCAATAAATATAAAATCACTGGAGAGCATCAAAACTAACAAAATGAATTTTCCCAGATCTAATGGTTAAAATTCAACCCCTGTAGACTTATTTAGCTTTTGGGGTGTAGTTTGTCTCCCCTGAGTTTATCCAACAGCAGGAGGCTAAGTTTTATAAAGTTGACAAAAGACACAACTTTTTTTTTTCTTTTTTCCTGGATTTGTCTACCAGTGATCCATTTTTCATTTCAGCAGGTCCACCGCATGCCAACTTGTTAATGTCATTGTAGCTTATCAATGTCATGTCCATCCCGTGTTTCATTGTTATCGTCCAATGCCAATTTTGTAGACATCACTCAACCCTAACTTGAATACATTACTGCAAGTAATTTTGTGACTGCATTTTCTTTGTGTGTTTCTTTTCTAAGTTCTGATATAGGTCTTGAATTTCATTCATCATGGTCTTAAAGTCCTAAATTTGACCAGGTGAAACCTGCAGAAACTCTGATTGTTCCATTACCTCATCTACCTAACTTAACAATTTGCGTAGTGTGGAACTTCTTATTTTATTTCTTGATTCTTTTCGTCTTTATTTGCTTATGATTCCATGAAACTCCACATTTAAAGCTCCCTTTTATATTTAAGTAAAGGCTACTGATGGAATGAAATTATACAAAGTCACTTTTTCCACAAAACACAGTAAAGTAGTAAAAAGAAATTTTATTTAGCTTAAGAGATTCAACACCAAAAAATCTCATTAAGAATCTGGAAATGGAGAATGTTCAACAAAAAAGACAAATTGTTGCTGGTTAATTATCTGATCAAGCAGTCAATTGCTTTGTCTATTCAGCTTTATGCAAGATTTGCATAAAGCTGAATAGATTTGAGGTAATCAGTTTCCACAAATATTGAGTATTCTGAACTTATTTGGGTTTGAGGCCCAAGCTACACTCAATCCTGTGTGTGGAAGTACTATCACCAAACTGTACTTTAAATATATCAGGTCCCCTCTAAAGGATCACAAGATAATTCTGGAAGGTTGTGAGCTGATTAACATGAGTGAAAATAAGTATAAAACAAAAAGCGGGGGCCTGAAACACTAACATTAAAACAGTTTGACCTCTTTGCGCCTCAGTTATTTAAATGAAACAATCTCTTTTTGGTGGAACTCCTAAAAAGTCGTCTGACTCATCACTATACATGGCTTCTTTTGTAAAAAGCATTAAGATGAAAATCACTGGTTTAATCTTTAATAGCATCTTGTGTTTTAAAATTTTTTAAAATGAAAATAAGTAAATAGTGAATGCAACTACAGCTGTTAAATG
>NW_024044322.1:0-16167 GCF_014851395.1 Micropterus salmoides
CAGAAAAATGTTGTAATATTACAAGACTAACATCATCATTTAAGGAGAAATCATATGTTCACATTCACTGTTTTTTAAAAGTCTACTGCCCTTAACTCTGCTGTGCATTACATGATTGGTTGAATCATTTTGCGCCTCAGTCTTTACATGATTATATACTGTAGCCATGATTATTACTGCAACCAGTAGCATTGGTACCATTAGGTCACAACGTAGGACGTGCGAGAGTGGGTTCACTTGATCACTACCTTCTGTACTTTACCTATCAAGCCTTATCAACCAGGGGTTCACCCAGAAATAGGTGGTTGAGCTCACGGCGAAAACAAGGTCCTCGAAGTACGGTTAAATCCTCACTGAGGGAATGACACGGGTCTGCGCATTTAGAACCTGTCTAATTTCTAGTTGTTAAATCTACTCTTTTATAGTTGTCAAATCACTTTGTGACACTACTCTGGCTGGGAGGACTAGTGATTGTTATCTTGATTCCAGCACAGTGGTCCAGTGGATAGCACTAGCTAAATCAATGTTGTAATCCTAAAAACTAAAGTGAAAAGCTAATTAAAAAAAGCAGTTTTCTCCAAGCTCCTCCCTCGAGCAAATCGCGTAGTAGTCAGAGGAAAAACCCAGTCCGACCACGGGTGTTTATTTGTCCGAAAGTTTAGCAGCTCTCAGTCGGCCTGCAGATTTTCAATCGCCGCTCTGCCTGGCCCTCTTAACACAACGCTCTGAAGCTGTAGGTGACGAACGGACAATCTCAACGTTGATAGGCTATCACAACTCAGCGTCATGCGAATTTCTCGCTTGAGTTGAAAATATTGAACTGACGCGCTTTCTGCACTTTAAAATCTCCCACATATCTGTGTTGTCTGACATTTGCAGAATATTAATTGAGTTATAATATTAGATATAATGAGAATGAAGTCATTATAATTTAACAAAACAATGCCCCACTGACATTACCCTGCGTTATTGCTCTGCTGATGTGGTAGTAGGCTGCTACCCCCTTAGACCGTCTGACATACACAGAGCCCGTCTGGGACTGTACTGGACGAGCCGAACTCACTGCTCTTCATCAGAGGTAGAAAACTGAAACTGAAAACACGTTCACTTCAGCACCTCTGATAAAGTGCAGCTCACAGCCGCTTCAGAGGGAATTAAGCATCCTGGAGCAGAGAGACAGTCAAACAGAGTGAGGGGGCAGAGACAGCAAAGAGAGTGAGGGGTCGTTATTCTCTCACTACTTTGCAGCGACTGTTGACCGTTTGTGTAAGCACATTGACTAGACGCTGACCGACAACATTTATATTTAAATGTTTTGATCACTATTTTGCTCGGGACAAATTAGTAGTCGCGGACAAGCCTGAAGCTGTGAGCAATGCGCTCTCTCTCTCTCGCTTTCTCTCTCTCTCTAAATGTAGTAGCTTCCGCTCTTTGAAGAGCTGCAAGACAGGCTGGAATATTTTTTATGTTGTTGTTGAGTTACATTTGGGGCCACAGTCAAAACATCCGGGGCCCCCGGAAAAATGACCTGGCGACGCCGTTGGTGGTAGCTACATGTCCCCAGCGACCAGTGTACCCAGTGTAAATGACCCTTCCTCCCTACATGTTGAGCTACTCATGCTTACCGCTTCACCTCTACTCTCCTGACTCAGGCACCTCCCCTCTGCCTGGCAGCGGCCACAGCTCTCCTTTACTCCTTCAGGTGCCTGTGGTCAGTTGTTTTCGCGCATTTGGCGGCCTCCTCTGAAGATTTTTTTTTTGGTGCAGGGGAAGGGCATAACGCAAGGAACAGAGAGCAGAGGGGGCCGGGGCTAGTAAGATATATGATTGGGTGTCAGTATAGAAAATCACCCAATGGGCTGCTTTATGGGCTGGTCAACAGTTATAGAAATACATAATTTTCGATAACCGGCCCCAAAAGTGTGGCGGCCAACCGGGCATTTGCCCGGTATGCCAGATTACCAATCCAGCCCTGCCTGATACCGTAGATCTACCGTTGTTTTGGGTTTTGCGCATTATGATGTTAAGTGGCAGATCAGTTGGTGCTGCCTTAAATATCTAATATATCAGCTGGGATTGGCTCCAGCCCCCGCGACCCTGTACGCAGGATAAGCGGTTGACAGTGGATGTGTGTGTGTGTGTGTGTTTGTATATATATATATACATACACATACAGTGGGTACGGAAAGTATTCAGACCCCTTTAAATTTTTCACTCTTTGTTTCATTGCAGCCATTTTCCAAAAATCAAAAAAGTTCATTTTATTTCTCATAATGTACACTCAGCACCCATCTTGACAGAAAAAAACAGAAATGTAGAAATTTTTGCAAATTTATTAAAAAGAAAAACTGAAATATCACATGGTCATAAGTATTCAGACCTTTGCTCAGTATTTAGTAGAAGCACCCTTTTGATCTAATACAGCCATGAGTCGTTTTGGGAAAGATGCAACAAGTTTTTCACATCTGGATTTGGGTATCCTCTGCCATTCCTCCTTGCAGATCCTCTCCAGTTCTGTCAGGTTGGATGGTAAACGTTGGTGGACAGCCATTTTCAGGTCTCTCCAGAGATGCTCAATTGGGTTTAAGTCAGGGCTCTGGCTGGGCCATTCAAGAACAGCCACGGAGTTGTTGTGAAGCCACTCCTTCGTTATTTTAGCGGTGTGCTTAGGGTCATTGTCTTGTTGGAAGGTAAACCTTCGGCCCAGTCTGAGGTCCAGAGCACTCTGGAAAAGGTTTTCGTCCAGGATATCCCTGTACTTGGCCGCATTCATCTTTCCCTCGATTGCAACCAGTCGTCCTGTCCCTGCAGCTGAAAAACACCCCCACAGCATGATGCTGCCACCACCATGCTTCACTGTTGAGACTGTATTGGACAGGTGATGAGCAGTGCCTGGTTTCTCCACCATACCGCTTAGAATTAAGGCCAAAAAGTTCTATCTTGGTCTCATCAGACCAGAGGATCTTATTTATCACCATCTTGGAGTCCTTCAGGTGTTTTTTAGCAAACTCCATGCGGGCTTTCATGTGTTTGCACTGAGGAGAGGCTTCCGTCGGGCCACTCTGCCATAAAGCCCGACTGGTGGATTGCTGCAGTGATGGTTGAACTACAACTTTCTCCCATCTCCCGACTGCATCTCTGGAGCTCAGCCACAGTGACCTTTGGGTTCTTCTTTACCTCTCTCACCAAGGCTCTTCTCCCCCGATAGCTCAGTTTGGCCGGACGGCCAGCTCTAGGAAGGGTTCTGGTCGTCCCAAACGTCTTCCATTTGAGGATTATGGAGGCCACTGTGCTCTTAGGAACCTTAAGTGCAGCAGAAATTTTTTGTAACCTTGGCCAGATCTGTGCCTTGCCACAATTCTGTCTCTGAGCTCTTCAGGCAGTTCCTTTGACCTCATGATTCTCATTTGCTCTGACATGCACTGTGAGCTGTAAGGTCTTATATAGACAGGTGTGTGGCTTTCCTAATCAAGTCCAATCAGTAATCAAACACAACTGGACTCAAATGAAGGTGTAGAACCATCTCAAGGATGATCAGACGAAATAGACAGCACCTGAGTTAAATATGAGTGTCACGGCAAAGGTCTGAATACTTATGACCATGTGATATTTCAGTTTTTCTTTTTTAATAAATTTGCAAAAATTTCTACATTTCTGTTTTTTCTGTCAAGATGGGGTGCTGAGTGTACATTACTGAGAAATAAAATGATTTTTTTGATTTTTGGAAAATGGCTGCAATGAAACAAAGAGTGAAAAATTTAAAGGGGTCTGAATACTTTCCGTACCCACTGTACATTACATACATACATACATACTAAAGTACAGGCCAAAAGTTTGGACACACCTTCTCATATAATGCGTTTCCTTTATTTTCATGACTATTTACATTGTAGATTCTCACTGAAGGCATCAAAACTATGAATGAACACATTTGGAATTATGTACTTAACAAAAAAGTGTGAAATAACTAAAAACATGTCTTATATTTTAGATTCCTCAAAGTAGCCACCCTTTGCTTTTTTGACAGCGCTGCAAACCCTTGGTGTTCTCTCAATGAGCTTCATGAGGTAAACACGTGAAATGGTTTTCACTTCACATGTGTTCCTTGTCAGGGTTAATTAGTGAAATTTTTACCCTTATTAATGGGGTTGGGACCATCAGTTGTGTGTGTGCAGAAGTCAGGTTGATACACAGCCGACAGCCCTATTGGACAACTGTTAGAAATCATATTATCAGCTAAGTAAAGGGAAACGAGTGGCCGTCATTACTTTAACAAATGAAGGTCAGTCAGTCTGGAAATTGCGAAAACTTAGTAAAGTGCAGTCGCAAAAACCATCAAGCGCTACAATGAAACTGGCTCACATGAGGACTGCTCTGCTGCTGGGGATAAGTTCATCCGAGTCACCAGCCTCAGAAATCGCAGGTTAATAGCAGCTCAAATTAGAGACCAGCTGAATGCCACACAGAGTTCTAGCAGCAGACCCATCTCTAGAACAACTGTTAAGAGGAGACTGCGCGAATCAGGCCTTCATGGTCAAGTAGCTGCTAGGAAACCACTGCTCAGGAGAGGCAACAAGCAGAAGGGATTTGTTTGGGCCAAGAAACACAAGGAATGGACATTAGACCAGTGGAAATCTGTGCTTTGGTCTGACGAGTCCAAATTTGAGATCTTTGGTTCCAACAGCCGTGTCTTGGTGAACGGATGGATTCTACATGCCTGGTTCCCACTGAAGCATGGAGGAGGAGGAGGTGTGATGGGTGGGGGAGCTTTGCTGGTGACACTGCTGAGGATTTATTCAAAATTGCATACTGAACCAGCATTTCTACCACAGCATCCTGCAGCGACATGCCATCCCATCCGGTTTGCGTTTAGTTGGACCATCATTTATTTTCAACAGGAAAATGACCCCAAACTCACCTCCAGGGCTATTTGACCAAGATGGAGAGTGATGGAGTGCTGCGCCAGATGACCTGGCCTCCACAGTCACCGGAACTGAACCCAATTTACATTTACTCATTTGGCAGACGCTTTTATCCAAAGCGACTTACATTTGAGGAACAACATACAAGCATCAACAGAGCATCAACTACAGATCTACAACTGACAATACATACTAGTAAGAGCTCACAGTACATAACACATCAATGGGGTAGATACCTAGGGAAGGAAGTAAGAGTTAACAAAAAGTGCAATCAAAACAAGATCATTGTAGGGGATAGAAGAAGAGCACAGGAAGTGCATGTTAGAGGTTAGGAGTTAGAGGTGTATAAGAGGAAGTGTTCTCGGAAGAGATGAGTTTTCAAGAGGTTCTTGAAGTTAGAGAGGGACGCCCCTGCTCTGATGGCGTGTGGTAGCTCGTTCCACCATCGTGGTGTCACAGATGAGAATAGCCGGGACTGAGATTGCTTTGTGTGAAGGGATGGCAGAGCCAGGCAGCGTTCGCTGGAGGAGCGTAGCGGCGAGAAGGAACGTAAGTTTGTATTATGGAGTTTAGGTAGATGGGTGCAGACCCAGTAGTCACTCTGTAAGCATTAATGACTTGAATTTGATTCTGGAGGCCACGGGGAGCCAGTGGAGGTCACTGAGTAATTGAGTGACATGAGTCTTCTCGGGCTGATCAAAAAACAGACGCGCTGCTGCGTTCTGAACCATTTGTAAGGGTTTCACCGCACAAGCTGGAAGACCTGCTAGGAGGGCATTGCAATAGTCGATGCGAGAAATAACCATGGCCTGTACCAGAAGCTGGGTGGCGTACTGAGTGGTTTGGGGTGATCTGGACCGCAGAGTGAAGGCAAAAGGGCCAACAAGTGCTAAGCATCTCTGGGAACTCCTTCAAGACTGTTGGAAAACCATTTCAGGTGACTACCTCTTGAAGCTCATCAAGAGAATGCCAAGAGTGTGCAAAGCAGTAATCAGAGCAAAGGGTGGCTACTTTGAAGAAACTAGAATACAAGACATGTTTTCAGTTATTTCACAAGTAATTTATTTCAAGTACATAAGAATGTGTTCATTCATAGTTTTGATGCCTTCAGTGAGAATCTACAATGTAAATAAAGGAAATGCATTGAATGAGAAGGTGTGTCCAAACTTTTGGCCTGTACTGTGTGTGGTGTATAATAATATATATTCTCCTCTATCCCAGAAGAAACATAAATTACTATGTAGCCTAGAGGACACAAGTTATTTAGGATAATATGACCGCTTGGTGAACCTATGAACTTAAGTCACATTCAAACAACTATTGCTTTGTGTTGTTGGCCTGAAAAATAGTAGTAAGACTCTCTCTGTGTACATGTATCCTATAGGCCTACCAGTAAAATTTTGGCTGAATTATTTGTGTCCCCTTCAAAAATTGCTCGAGAAATTTTATGTTTATTGTCCCATTCTGTTTGCTGGAGAGACATAAGAGGGAGACGGGGCATTAACCTCCGCCCACTGCTCTTTAGACATTGTGGAGTTGGTCGGTTCTGGCGACAAAGGTTGAATATTTTCCTCGTCATCTGGTCGCCTGGGGTTGGTGACGCATGAATGTTTTCCTTCACAACGTTGTTCGGTTCTGGCGACACCTTGTGTTCTGGAGTTGTCCGGTTCTAATGCCAGAACCGGAGTTGAAAACGGACACTGTCCTTGCTCAAATATAGAATAAATGTAGATAAAACTACACAACAGAAACTAATATAAAAATAACTAATTACTAATTTAGATTCCCCCGTTTGAAAAGAGAACAAACCAAAAGCATTCCGCTTGTTTTAAACATTTATTTAACCTACACAAACAGTCCACTCACTTAATGAGGCTGCTGATGAGTTAAAAGAAATATGATTTGTTCTAAATGACATAAAATAGTGTATATTTCCATAATGTGTTTTTACAAGCAGAGCATCACATCCACAAGCTAGCTCACAGCGTTTGGCTCAATAACACAACGAACACGTGATAACAATATATGAAACTACGCTCTCGTATTTGTTCGTCTGACACATTGAAAACGGCATCAATTTAAATGTAATTTGTTTTCCTGTTCACTTTATTTATAAGAATAAATTGCACTACATGCAAGTATTAATTAATGATTCGTGATTACACTGTACAGCATATTTGAGGCGTTCTTTTGCAGAAACAGATGTCTCCTTATATCTCTTGTGTTTATTATCCTAAATCTGGATCTTTTTGTGCGCTGTAAATTATCTTAAATTGTGTTTATTCAGAAAGCCTTTAAGCCTATAATACTCAGAGCTAATATTTCGTTTTATTTACACAATAGTAGGCCTCCTCATTTCAAACAGTTTCATCCTTCTGCCATGTGAGTCACCGTTTCTCATTTCTCTTTATGTGCGTACACATGGTTCAGAGTTTACTTACAGGACCGCACATTTTCCCACCATGTTTGTTTTTTATAGATCACAACCTTTGCTTGGGAAGTGGCATAGGCACGTTTCCAGCCCTGTTTTGTATGTACGTATTGTTTATACTGTTTATGTTTTTTTCTCATGGCTAACATCTTGACCTCTTCTGACTCGACTTTTTTTGTTGTAAAGTCAGTTCTTGTTTCAAATAAACAGCAGAGGCAGACTTCTGCTGATGGAGCTCAGTGTGTCCGCACGTACAGCTTTTATCCTGTGTCAGGATCAACACTATTTTACATTTGGAACAAATTGTCTAAAAGAGTCCTTGAGAGGATACACGTAATTAAGCTTATTTTATTATTTTGGTTGTCTGTGTAATACAGGTGGCGAGAAGGATCAGACGTTGATATGCTCTTTATCAAACATTTACCAATGCTGCATTTTAGATTTAGGCTGGGGAATATGTTAGATGGAGTCCAAAATTAAGGCTTAATAGGTCAAAGGTCACCATCTATCATTAAAAAGTGACAGAAGGTGTTTTTTTGTACTCCCTCACGCCGGTGTCGCATCAGCTGCTGAGCAGAGTTGATTCTCCATGACAGCGTTGATTGTGCCAGCGTGTGAAAAATGTCAATTTTGTGAGTCTCGCAAGACAGCTTTTAACCTTACAAGCAATTTCGTCACATTTTCATTTTTAACACCCCTAATTATTATGCATTTCCACAATGTAGTTGCTGGTATGTTGCATGGTAACATAAACACACCAAAGACATCAGTGCTATTAACCAACCACTGTTAGAAATTGTCACATTTTCACTCTTCACACCCCTACTTATTATGCATTTCCACAGTGTAGTTGATGGTATGTTGCATGGTAACATTACCACACCAAACATCATTGCTATAAACCAACAACTGTTAGGAATGGATATCGCTACTCGATTTCTTTAAGGTATCACAGAAATAGCCCAGTACTGAGTAGTATAAAAAAGTTGAGTACTGCATTTGATACATTTTGTAACCAGAACGGTGCAAAAAATCACTCCATTCTATCATATTAATTCAACGCTTTTGTGGCGCTGCAGCTCATCAGCTGATTTTACTCATGGAGCCTACAACTGCAGCTGCAGCTGATATCAGATGTAGTCGGTATTGTCAGCTGGATGTGCAGCCTCTCTTCTCCTGTTTGCTTCTTTAGACTCTTTAGTGTAGTTTAGTGACTTGTTTAAGCAAGTCCTTTCTCGTTTTCTACTTCTTACTGTTTTTGGTGTAGGTACTCACCACTAAAGGAAAAAGCATCCGCTGAGACCTTTCAATTCAGTTCAAGATTTATTGATGGACAGTAAAAATTTTCTCCGTTGTTTACTTAAATTCATTTTCAACAACTTAGTGACCACTTAACTGTTTTACCCTCTCATTCAAATACAAAAAAAACTTCCAAGCTAGTCCTTCCTCTGATGATACTTCTAGTGAGGATGACCTAATTAGGATGAGGAGCGATCTGATACAATTTCCCAATATTTTTATATAACAGTTATTGGGGAAAAAAAAAAATAGAAAACAAAATAGATTACCTTGTGTGTCCATAACAACAATAAAAAAATAATACCAATAATTTACTATGGCTTTAACATGTGGCATTTTACGCAAGGTATCAAATGAAGTACTCCATTGTTATCTGAATCACTTTCAGGGTACTCGTTTTGGTACTGGGATTGTAAAATTTTAAACGATACCCAACCCTAACCACTATCCCCCTTTTTCTTTTTTCTCTAGGTAGATTTAATTTTCACGAATGTTGCTTATCTGGAAATAATTATTCACACATGGTAACATTAACGTATTAACTTCTGTGTGTTTTAGGTATTTTATCAGTACTCTCTGTCCAGTGAGAGTATGCTGTTGGCGTCAGAGCTACCAAAGGTTTCCTACGTAAAGGCCATTGATATCTGGCTCATTGCCTGTCTACTTTTTGGATTTTCATCACTGGTGGAATACGCTGTGGTACAGGTCAGTTCTTCTCACACTCACGCACCACAATTATACAACATATACAGTACATCTTCATACTCATCACTGGGTTAGACACCCTGAGCATAGAGTCTAGGATTATGAAAGGAGAAAGTAACAGTGTTGGCACGTCAGCAAGTTATCTTTGATTCATTTACAAAAGTAAATGTACAAGTACTGTACAAAGACTTTCATAACATTTGAGTGGTGTCATTGAATGGGTATAAATGAATTAGGGTAAGGCCACAAGAAACACAGCAAACGCATTTGAGTGGCAAAGTTAAGTGTCAAATCGCTGGCAGTGATCACAATGGGATTACAGGCTGCTCACAAACTCATCAGGGTTGAAAAAGGTGAGAAAGATGAAATTCCTGTAGGGAGGTCTGTGGGGGTAGCTGGGAAAAATGTATGGTTTTTTGTATTTTACAGCTATTGTAACTGCTGTCAATTAAAAGTCGGAAGGTCACATAGGAGGAAGACTTGTCAAAACTATCATTTGTTCACATGAAATATGTGGAGTGGTTAAAAATAAAGTTTAATGACTTCAACCGAGGTGTATTTAAACTTCTGACTTCAACTGTAATAAGGCACTGACTCAAAAAATGACACAGCCAGAGATGGCCTCTTCAGCCTCTTTTTTTAACAATTTTTACAACACATCACACAGCCATTTATGTCTAACCCGCTGGCAACAAAAGTGAGGACACCCCTGTCACCCCATGTCCAAATTGGGCCCAATTAGCCATTTTGCCTCCTCGGTGTCATGTAACTTGTTAGTGTTACAAGGTCTCAGGTGTGGTTTGGTGTTATTGCTCTCAGGCTCCCTCGTACTGGTCACTGAAGGTTCAACATGGTACCTCATGGCAAAGAAATGAGGATCAGAAATAAAGAATGGTTGCCCTACATAAAGATGGCCGAGGCTATAAGAAAACTGCCAAGATCGTGAAACTGAGCTGCTGCACGGTGGCAGAGACCATAGAGCGGTTCAACAGGACAGGTTCCACTCAGAACAGACCTCGCCATGGTCGACCAAAGAAGTTGAGTGGTGTCATTTGAAGGGGGGGGGGGGGTTAATTTAAAAAAACAAAACAACCCATCTCCTGTTTTTTTCATAAAAAGATGAATACGTATAAATGTAACGTCACTCAACTCTTACCTTTCTTTTGACCCAGAAATATTGTGTTAAATTAAGGGAGTTGTTGAGCTCTGAGGTGTCAAAATATCCTTCAGTGTAACTGCCTCGATTAAAAAAACGCCAAAAGTGTTTTTAAAATGTGTGTATTATATATATAATATATAATATATAAATACACACATACATATAAAATAATGGGTAACAGTGTTTCTAAAAATATTTACAACTTGAATAATAGCTGCTAAGCAATGTTACTACACACACACGCGTGTGAGTAGTGATACATAGTAAAACTATAAGTTGTTGTTTGTGACTGTCACTTGCTGAACTGCAGCTACGTTTACTTGCTGTAAAGAAAAGGGGATAGTGTAGTTGGCCATGAAAAACAGTAGTCTAGCTAGTGTGAATGCCATTAATTTTACCTATCTCTAGTAGCCTGTTTCAAAACAATATATTGTTATGACCTGGCTCTAAAGGCCAAAACAAAAAGGGAAACACACCACGGTAAGTGTTTAAAAATATATTTATTTAACTCAAAATAAGCCAAAATGAGACTTGAGCCAATGTAAAGGTGATAAAGTACGGTGTATGAACATCAGTGGTCATGTCAGGGCAGGATGATGGATGCATGGAAAATGTGGTAAGGGTGTTGTAATGTGCAAGAAACAATAACTACAACTAAAACAGCATGTCCAGAAACCTGTGGAGGGAAACAGAGTGTAGTAAGTTAGCAGAGAGGTCTGTGACCACAGCCCAGCAGCATCAACCCTAAAAATAAGAATAAGGCTTTACAAATACTCTACATGGCAATTAACCCAGGTGCCCGGAGTTACTGCAATCAGTTCCAGCTCGTCACCTGCAAGGGATAGATATTGGCCACGCCCACACATGACCCCACAGGGCGTCACAATATGCAAGCCAAAGTACTGGGCAAAAACACACTCTGATTGAACCAATCTACACTACAAATAGCATTCTTTGGACCTGCAACTTATCTGAGAGAGAGAGAGAGAGAGAGAGAGAGAGAGAGAGAGAGAGAGAGAGAGAGAGAGAGAGAGAGAGAGAGAGAGAGAGAGAGAGAGAGAGAAATTAGATATGGTATTACTTTATCACACATTACATGAACAGTTGGATAGTATTTAAGTCACAGCCTACACAAGAACTCCGTTTGACCTAAGTGAATTCACCCCAAGCAGATTTGATGCGTCTAAAAGTTAACATTACAGTAACTTTTGTTCAACAGAGCAGAAATGAAGAAAAGAATATGTCTGTCACTTTTACCTGTTAACACATTGACTTCTTCACTGGTTGTTGACACAAGTGTAGTTCTAATACAGTGACAGAGTGCAAAGATTTGCCACGGTTTTTATCCGTCCATAGCCTAGGGTCAAAGTCCACTGGAAGCGTGTCAGAAGCGTGTCAGCAGGAGCGTGTAGCCTGCCCTACTTGTTATTAATTTGTCCTGTTTGTGCTTCTACTACTTTCTCCACAGCTCTATGTGACCCTGTTTCGTCCCGTCAACTTCAGGCTGCATTTCCCAAGAGGAGCATTACAGAATCAGAGCATTTTGCCTGCCTGATTTTGCTGACATGTTTAGATTTTGTTGATTTGGTAATCAGTGTTTGCAGTTAAATGATTTCGTTTTGTGTCCGTTTTAACAGTGTTATTATTGTTTTACAATCGGGAGCCTCCAAAGGGTGTTCATTTTGAAAATTTACCGGATTCTCTCTGCCGTTCTCTTCTGACTTCCTGCCTGGTGCGAGCTGCTCTGTGTTGCTTGACGCGGCTAGCGGCAAAGATAGACCTGCTACGTATTCTCTGTGGAGTGGGACACGCTGCGCCCACAGCTGGTGGACTCACAAGCATTGACTAGAATGGCTGCGATTAGCTCCGGCAACCATGGCGCAGCTGTAAAGCGCCTTAGCCGGAGTTTAGGCTTTAGTCTTAGCGACCATACACAGGTGCATATTTCATTGATTGTTTATGGTTCATTGAACAAGCGCTAAAAACATTGTTTACACCCTTTAAAATCAGGTACAGACAGTAAAGGTAATGTTGCTATAGATTGAATGAATTATGGTACAGATATTTACAGTAGTGTTAATGATTATAATTAAAACAACAACAATAGGATTAGTAACAATAGTTGTAGCAGAGGGTGTCCAGCAGGAACACGGGGGCAGCAGGTGACCCGCAGCCACAGATCCAGACTCCACAGCTCCAGAGCCAGAAACACCTGCAGGAAGTGATAGGAGGAGAGAGGAGAGGGACGAGAAAGCACAAGACTACCAGAAAGGGGAGAAGTTGTGTTAGTAACATGCAATAATGGGAGGTTGCATACAGAGGGAGAGAAAGAAGAGGAGCTCCGTGCATCATGGGAAATTCCCCGGTAGTCTAGGCCTATAGCAGCAAACTAAGGGATGGTTCAGGACTCACCTGAGCCAGTCCTAACTATAAGCTTTATCAAAGAGGAAAGTCTTAAGCCTGCTCTTAAATGTGGAGATGGTGTCTGCCTCCTGAACCCAAACTGGAACCTGGTTCCACAGGAAAGGAGCTTGATAGCTGAACGCTCCAATTCTACCTTTGGAGACTCTAGGAACCACAAGTAAGCCTGCAATCTGGGAGCGCAGTGCTCTGGTGGGGTAGTAAGGTACTATGAACTCTTTAAGATAAGATTGTGCCTGACCATTAAGAGCTTTGTAGGTGAGAAGAAGGATTTTAAATTCTATTCTGGATTTTACTGGAAGCCAATGCAGAGAAGCTAAGACAAGAGAAATGTGATCTCTTTTCCTGGTTCCTGTCAGAACACGTGCTGCAGCATTCTGAATCAGCTGAAGAGTCTTAATGTACTTTTTTGAGCAGCCTGATAATAAGGAATTGCAGTAATTCCTCCTAGAAGTAACAAATGCATGGACTAGTTTTTCTGCATCATTTTTAGACAGGATGTTCCTGATTTTTGCAATATTACGTAGGTGAAAAAGGCGGTCCTTGGAATTTGCTTAATGTGAGACTTAAACGACATGTCCTGATCAAAGATAACTCCAAGATTCCTCACAGTGGTGCTGGAGGCCAGGGCGATGCCATCAAGGGAAACTATATCTTTAGATAATGTGTCACGGAGGTGCTTGGGCCCCAGAACAATGACTTCAGTTTTATCCATGTTTAACATTAGAAAATTACAGGTCATCCAGGTTTAACATCCTGAAGGCACATTTGAAGTAAGGCTAACAGATGAGTTTCATCTGGCTTGATCGATAGATATAACTGTATCATCTGCATAACAATGAAAGTTTTTGGAGTGTTTCCTGATAATATTGCCTAAAGGAAGCAATATAAAGTCAAGAGGATTGGTCTGAGGACAGATCCTTGTGGAACTCCATGACTAACTTTGGCGTACATGGAGGATTCATCGTTAACATGTACAAACTGAAATCGATCTGATAAATAGGACTTAGAGCCGTTCCTTTAATACCAATGAAATGTTCCAGTCTCTGTAATAGGATCTGATGGTCAATGGTATTGAATGCAGCACTAGATAATAAAACCAGTACAGAGACAAGTCCTTTGTCTGTTGCAATGAGGAGGTCATTAGTAATTTTCACCAGTGCTGCCTCTGTGCTATGATGAGCTCTAAATCCTGACTGAAAATCCTCAAATAAACTATTGCTCTGTAGAAAGTCACACAGCTGTTTAGCAACTGCTTTCTCCAGAACCTTAGAGAGAAATGGAAGGTTAGATATAGGTCTATAGTTGGCTAAAACATCTGGATCAAGGTTGGGCTTTTTCAGAAGAGGTTTAATTACAGCTACTTTAAAGTACTGTGGTACATAGCCTGTTGATAAAGATAGATTGATCATATCTAGTATAGAAGTGCTGACTAAGGGTAAAACTTCTTTAAGCAGCCTAGTCGGGATGGGGTCTAAGAGGCAGGTTGATGGTTTAGATGAAGAAATTATTGAAGTTAGTTGGTAAAGATTGAGGGAAGCAAAACAGTCTAAACTATATCTGGTTTTACAGCTCTAAGGTTCCTGAGTTTGGAGATAAGTTGGTGCCAGTTGAGGGCAGGTCTTGGTGAATTTTGTTTCTAATAGTTAGAATTTCATCATTAAAGAAGCTCATGAAGTCATAACTACTGAGAGCTATGGGAATACTTGGCTCAATAGAGCTGTGACTCTCTGTCAGCCTGGCTACAGTGCTGAATAGAAACCTGGGGTTGTTCCTATTTTCCTCTATTAATGACGAGTAGTACGCTGCTCTGGAATTACGGAGGGCCTTCCTATAAGTTTAAGACTATCTTGCCAAATTAAACGAGAATTTTCCAGTTTGGTGGAACGCCAATTCCTCTCAAGTTTCCGCGATATTTGTTTTAATTGCGAGTTTCAGTATTATACCATGGAGCTAACCGTCTGTTTTATTATTTTCTTTTTAGAGGTGCTACAGAGTCGAGTGTCATTCGCAGCGAGCCTGCAGCACTATCAACAAGATGATCGATTTGGGAGGGACTGAAATTAGCATAGGAGTCCTCTGTTACTTTGTGACTTGATAATGAATTTAGAGCTGATGGAATCACATCCTTAAATTTAGCTACAGCCCTATCAGACAGACATCTTGTATAGAATTACAATAAAAATAGTGTCCTGAAAAAGGGATGTTTTTTGCTGAGTTATTCTCTCTCCTCACCAACTGACAGGTGCCATAACGAGATAATCTATGCCATTCACTGCACCGGTCAGGGGTCATTACGTTATGGCTGATCGGTGTATATCGCTGCCATTTCACCAATAATTGGGAAAACAAAACTCATCCATTGCTGAGAGCCACAAAATACAAACAAGAGCTATGGTACCATCTCCTGAATAATTATGGCTCAGCTTATTTTGTATCCAGTTGTGCACACATATTCCTATGTCACTGGAATACGCTCTTAATAATGTTTTGGTGATGAAGAATTGATATGTACATGTTTTACCTCTAACAGAGGTGCACCAGTTGAGAATCACTTGTCTCACCTTGCAATGTGTAACTACCAGACGTGTGTAATAACGAGTTACATTTACTCCGTTACATGTTACAAGTAAACCTTTGAGTAAATTGTAGTTGTCAGAGTAGTTTTAATGCATCCTACTTTTACTCTTAGTTTTTCAGAGAGAAATAATTACTTTTACTACACTACTTTAAGATACATTCATTGTGCTATTTCGCTACTTATTTACTGCAGTTAAGCATCAACATAATAATGGCTAAAGCTAACGCATGGTAGTATGGCTTTCAAATGGTGCTAGCAGCTAATATTTAGGCTCCAGATTGAAATTTTGCGCACCGTGCAGCCAGCCCCATGTCATCCCTGGACATTTGAGACAAACGCTTTGGCAGACTTTCTCAAAGCGTCTGTATTTGACCTCCTGGGATGAGACTGTGTTGGTGCAGCGGAATCTGCTTGTGAAGTCAGTAGGCTACACCGTGTGACAGAGAGCAGTGTCTGTATTGTTAATGCTAACGTGTTTAATCATAAATGGTTACATACAGTATATCATGCTTAAAAACTCTTCATGCTTTCTGCCATAAGAAAATTAAAGCTAATAGTGTAGGAGCATGCAACACAAAAAAGAAACTCCATCTTATTTCATGTGGATGCAACTGATGTAATGTTTCATGTAAAAGTGAAGAGGAGAACA
>NW_024044323.1:0-39850 GCF_014851395.1 Micropterus salmoides
CCACACAACCCTGATGTGTGTGTCAGTCAGGTAACGTTAAATGACTGATATCGGGCAGGTGATCGATTTTCGCTGTTCTAGCTGTAGCTACGCCGTATAGTATAAATGCCTGTCTACGCACGTAGACTACGCCCGTAGACAGGCATTTATACTTGTGCGTCCGTGTGTCCGTCAGTCTGCAATTACACCCCGAAACGCTAGTCAGCAGTAGTGCTACAGCGTCCACTGTGTTGACCCCAATGGATTTCTAGTCCATCGCCTTAACCACTCGGCCACGACAACTTACTTTGTGCTCCATCTGTGTGGAATGCTGTGTGGAATTTTATTGAACTTAATATGGAGAACCAGGCAGGTGATGTTTATAGTTGACTATGCTCATAAGAGGACCAGTGAGGACATGGGGCTGGTGGCAGAAGACCCTGTTGGAATAGGGATGGGCCAAAGAACCAGCCCATCCGTTGGACTCAGGAGGACAGTGCCACGCCAGTTGTGACACTGGTCTGGCGTATCGCATCTTCCTCTTCACAATACCCCATAGATTTTCTATAGGGTTAAGGTCAGGCGAGTTTGCTGGCCAATTAAGAACAGGGATACCATGGTCCTTAAACCAGGTACTGGTAGCTTTGGCACTGTGTGCAGGTGCCAAGTCCTGTTGGAAAATGAAATCTGCATCTCCATAAAGTTGGTCAGCAGCAGGAAGCATGAAGTGCTCTAAAACTTCCTGGTAGTCGGCTGCGTTGACCTTGGACCTCAGAAAACACAGTGGACCAACACCGGCAGATGACATGGCACCCCAAACCATCACTGACTGTGGAAACTTTACACTGGACGTCAAGCAATGTGGATTCTGTGCCTCTCCTCTCTTCCTCCAGACTCTGGGACCTTGATTTCCAAAGGAAATGCAAAATTTACTTTCATCAGAGAACATAACTTTGGACCACTCAGCAGCAGTCCAGTCCTTTTTGTCTTTGGCCCAGGCGAGACGCTTCTGACGTTGTGTCTTGTTCAAGAGTGGCTTGACACAAGGAATGCGACAGCTGAAACCCATGTCTTGCATACGTCGTGGCGGTTCTTGAAGCTCTGATTCCAGCTGCAGTCCACTCTTTGTGAATCTCATTTTTGAATGGGGTTTGTTTCACAATCCTCTCCATGGAGCGGTTATCCCTATTGCTGGTACACTTTTTTCTACCACATCTTTGCCTTCCCTTCGCCTCTCTATTAATGTGCTTGGACACAGAGCTCTGTGAACAGCCAGCCTCTTTAGCGATGACCTTTTGTGTCTTGCCCTCCTTGTGCAAGGTGTCAATGGTCGTCTTTTGGACCGCTGTCAAGTCAGCAGTCTTCCCCATGATTGTGTAGAAGTAGACTGAGAGACCATTTAAAGGCCTTTGCAGGTGTTTTGTGTTAATTAGCTGATTAGAGTGTGGCACCAGGTGTCTTCAATATTGAACCTTTTCACAATATTCAAATTTTCCGAGATACTGATTTGGGGGTTTTCATTAGTTGTCAGTTATAATCATCAAAATTAAAAGGAATGAACACTTGAAATATATCAGTATGTGTGGAATGTATGTATACATTATACAAGTTTCACTTTTTGAATGGAATTACTGAAATAAATCAACTTTTTGAGGATATTCTAATTTTATGACCAGCACCTGTATTTGTGACATGGCAGACTAAAGTAAACTATACTGCGACGAGGATGGGATTCGAACCCACGCGTGCAGAGCACAATGGATTAGCAGTCCATCGCCTTAACCACTCGGCCACCTCGTCTGCTGCGCGCTTGTTTTTGCAGTGAAAGTCGAATTCAGGCCACTTACAGTTGGTTTTGTGTAGTTTTGGAACGGCGTGGTATGGAGGGGAGGCAGAGGGGACGAGTGAGTTGTCTTCCCCTCACACAGGGGAATTAGCTCAAATGGTAGAGCGCTCGCTTAGCATGCGAGAGGTAGCGGGATCGACGCCCGCATTCTCCACTAGTTCTTGTGTCTCGTCTGGAGTCCAAGACCACAATGAGGCTCTTTGCACCACCTCAACTGAGAACTGCCTGAAGACAACCAGTGGGTGGTTCTTCACAGTTTTGTCTTGTGTCTTTTCCTGGAGAATTTCCCGGTCACCTCCCAGGATTGTTTCATATGCCATAGTGAATTCCTTTTCCTTCACTCAAGCTCTGTGGAATACAGAAAACAGGGAAATTATAGAAAGTAGTGTAACCATACTCCTTAGTACACTTGTAATCAATGAAACATTTGATGTTTTATTGAAATGTCATGTGACATAGAATGTAACAAAACAGACTTTTACAGTTAAAGTCAAAGCCAGGTCCCTTTACGGGGTGTCTTAAAGAGGCTTTGTATGTCCGCTGCAATGGCGAGACTTGGAGCGGAGGGCACATTAATTGTCAGAGAAATGAATGAGTTGTGTAAAGACTCTGCACTCTGACAAACTGTTTTGCTTCTGTACCCAGAATAGTTAATAGTCACTGATCTTCATCAGAGAAGAAAGGGTTAAAAGCCTCCTGGAGAATGCGGGCATCGATCCCGCTACCTCTCGCATGCTAAGCGAGCGCTCTACCATTTGAGCTAATCCCCCTTCACGTTGAAGGATGCTCCACCAGAGAGCTGTGTTCTGACCATCAGTCTCTCCCTCCTGCAGACTGTGAACGTGGCTCTCCTGGAAAGTTTGTGTCTCAGAAAACAGACGAGCTCAAATGTTTCTAGACTGTTTCTCCGCAAAACTTGACTGATTCCTATTTAGTAGATAAGGTCAGAGAAAATCTTGTTCATGACAATACCTGTGGACTTGTACTTGAGTAAAGCTTTGGGTGCAGGACTTTCACTTGATGGAGTTTTAAGTATTTTTACTTTCACCTATTCAGTAGACTTCCTGCAATTCTGATAACACAAGTGTAGGGCTGTGCAATATGACGATATCTATCGTTTGGCGATAGAGAAACTTCTATCATTTATAATTATGCTCTATCGTTTACATTGTTCTGTCACAAATTCCACACTTTATAATATTGTGGTGAGGGAATGGCGATATGCATCAACGTGACGTTAGCTTTACGTTGGAATTCGACATCTATCAAATGTCCAACGTAAAACTAAAATCCAACTTGAAACTAACTTCACCGTCCGTTCTTCCACACGGGCCGGTGTGGCAGGGAAGAAATTTGCTTTAGAAATAATGGACAACCCTATCCAGCAGTGCCAGCAGTGATGTGTGTGTCAGTCAGGTAACGTTAAATGACCTGCCCGCGGACACACAGCTTACTTCATAGTTCACCAAGACATGCTGTTGTTGTGACGTTAGCTGTAGCAGCAGGAGAGTTCTCAGTATCTGGAGCTGCTGTCTCGTCTTCTCATGTTAGCTTTGCAGCAGCAAGTAGCGTCAGTTTGCTAACCCACAACCTAGCTAACATTAGTTACTTTACTTGCTGTGTTGTTGTTCACTCTATCTATGGTATTTGTCAAGTTACCTCACCTTTACAATGCAGAGAAATATCTCAAGTTCTAGTTGGAAACGTCATATTTCATTGAATTTACTAGAAATTTGGGGATATGAATTTTTTGTCATATCGCACAGAACCTACACGAGCGCATGCTGAGAAAGGGCAGAGAAGAAAGGGTTAAATGTCTCCTGGAGAATGCGGGCATCGATCCCGCTACCTCTCGCATGCGAAGCAAGCGCTCTACCATTTGAGCTAATTCCCCTACAGAGACAAAGAGCAGTTCATGTAAAATGAAATGTATGTGTTGAGGAGTAAACACTTCTGTTGGCTTTAAGGTTGCATCTTCTCTGCAAACAGTTGAATTATTAGGGCCCGAGCACAAACCGTGCGAGGTCCCGATTGAAACTGAAGGGATTGTTTTTATGCAAAGTAACCTCTATTTTGGGGGCCTAAAAAAAGGGTTGAAAGTCTCCTGGAGAATGCGGGGATCGCTCCCGCTAGCTCTCGCATGCGAAGCGAGCGACGCTACCATTTGAGCTAATTCCCCGGCATAACTAGGTCCGTTCTTCCACACGTGTTGTGGGGAAGACATTTGCATTACAAACAATGGACGAGCCACACAACCCTGTCCAGCAGTGCCAGCAGTGATGTGTGTGTCAGTCAGGTAACGTTAAATGACTGATATCGGGCAGGTGATCGATTTTCGCTGTTCTAGCTGTAGCTACGCCGTATAGTATAAATGCCTGTCTACGCACGTAGACTACGCCCGTAGACAGGCATTTATACTTGTGCGTCCGTGTGTCCGTCAGTCTGCAATTACACCCCGAAACGCTAGTCAGCAGTAGTGCTACAGCGTCCACTGTGTTGACCCCAATGGATTTCTAGTCCATCGCCTTAACCACTCGGCCACGACAACTTACTTTGTGCTCCATCTGTGTGGAATGCTGTGTGGAATTTTATTGAACTTAATATGGAGAACCAGGCAGGTGATGTTTATAGTTGACTATGCTCATAAGAGGACCAGTGAGGACATGGGGCTGGTGGCAGAAGACCCTGTTGGAATAGGGATGGGCCAAAGAACCAGCCCATCCGTTGGACTCAGGAGGACAGTGCCACGCCAGTTGTGACACTGGTCTGGCGTATCGCATCTTCCTCTTCACAATACCCCATAGATTTTCTATAGGGTTAAGGTCAGGCGAGTTTGCTGGCCAATTAAGAACAGGGATACCATGGTCCTTAAACCAGGTACTGGTAGCTTTGGCACTGTGTGCAGGTGCCAAGTCCTGTTGGAAAATGAAATCTGCATCTCCATAAAGTTGGTCAGCAGCAGGAAGCATGAAGTGCTCTAAAACTTCCTGGTAGTCGGCTGCGTTGACCTTGGACCTCAGAAAACACAGTGGACCAACACCGGCAGATGACATGGCACCCCAAACCATCACTGACTGTGGAAACTTTACACTGGACGTCAAGCAATGTGGATTCTGTGCCTCTCCTCTCTTCCTCCAGACTCTGGGACCTTGATTTCCAAAGGAAATGCAAAATTTACTTTCATCAGAGAACATAACTTTGGACCACTCAGCAGCAGTCCAGTCCTTTTTGTCTTTGGCCCAGGCGAGACGCTTCTGACGTTGTGTCTTGTTCAAGAGTGGCTTGACACAAGGAATGCGACAGCTGAAACCCATGTCTTGCATACGTCGTGGCGGTTCTTGAAGCTCTGATTCCAGCTGCAGTCCACTCTTTGTGAATCTCATTTTTGAATGGGGTTTGTTTCACAATCCTCTCCATGGAGCGGTTATCCCTATTGCTGGTACACTTTTTTCTACCACATCTTTGCCTTCCCTTCGCCTCTCTATTAATGTGCTTGGACACAGAGCTCTGTGAACAGCCAGCCTCTTTAGCGATGACCTTTTGTGTCTTGCCCTCCTTGTGCAAGGTGTCAATGGTCGTCTTTTGGACCGCTGTCAAGTCAGCAGTCTTCCCCATGATTGTGTAGAAGTAGACTGAGAGACCATTTAAAGGCCTTTGCAGGTGTTTTGTGTTAATTAGCTGATTAGAGTGTGGCACCAGGTGTCTTCAATATTGAACCTTTTCACAATATTCAAATTTTCCGAGATACTGATTTGGGGGTTTTCATTAGTTGTCAGTTATAATCATCAAAATTAAAAGGAATGAACACTTGAAATATATCAGTATGTGTGGAATGTATGTATACATTATACAAGTTTCACTTTTTGAATGGAATTACTGAAATAAATCAACTTTTTGAGGATATTCTAATTTTATGACCAGCACCTGTATTTGTGACATGGCAGACTAAAGTAAACTATACTGCGACGAGGATGGGATTCGAACCCACGCGTGCAGAGCACAATGGATTAGCAGTCCATCGCCTTAACCACTCGGCCACCTCGTCTGCTGCGCGCTTGTTTTTGCAGTGAAAGTCGAATTCAGGCCACTTACAGTTGGTTTTGTGTAGTTTTGGAACGGCGTGGTATGGAGGGGAGGCAGAGGGGACGAGTGAGTTGTCTTCCCCTCACACAGGGGAATTAGCTCAAATGGTAGAGCGCTCGCTTAGCATGCGAGAGGTAGCGGGATCGACGCCCGCATTCTCCACTAGTTCTTGTGTCTCGTCTGGAGTCCAAGACCACAATGAGGCTCTTTGCACCACCTCAACTGAGAACTGCCTGAAGACAACCAGTGGGTGGTTCTTCACAGTTTTGTCTTGTGTCTTTTCCTGGAGAATTTCCCGGTCACCTCCCAGGATTGTTTCATATGCCATAGTGAATTCCTTTTCCTTCACTCAAGCTCTGTGGAATACAGAAAACAGGGAAATTATAGAAAGTAGTGTAACCATACTCCTTAGTACACTTGTAATCAATGAAACATTTGATGTTTTATTGAAATGTCATGTGACATAGAATGTAACAAAACAGACTTTTACAGTTAAAGTCAAAGCCAGGTCCCTTTACGGGGTGTCTTAAAGAGGCTTTGTATGTCCGCTGCAATGGCGAGACTTGGAGCGGAGGGCACATTAATTGTCAGAGAAATGAATGAGTTGTGTAAAGACTCTGCACTCTGACAAACTGTTTTGCTTCTGTACCCAGAATAGTTAATAGTCACTGATCTTCATCAGAGAAGAAAGGGTTAAAAGCCTCCTGGAGAATGCGGGCATCGATCCCGCTACCTCTCGCATGCTAAGCGAGCGCTCTACCATTTGAGCTAATCCCCCTTCACGTTGAAGGATGCTCCACCAGAGAGCTGTGTTCTGACCATCAGTCTCTCCCTCCTGCAGACTGTGAACGTGGCTCTCCTGGAAAGTTTGTGTCTCAGAAAACAGACGAGCTCAAATGTTTCTAGACTGTTTCTCCGCAAAACTTGACTGATTCCTATTTAGTAGATAAGGTCAGAGAAAATCTTGTTCATGACAATACCTGTGGACTTGTACTTGAGTAAAGCTTTGGGTGCAGGACTTTCACTTGATGGAGTTTTAAGTATTTTTACTTTCACCTATTCAGTAGACTTCCTGCAATTCTGATAACACAAGTGTAGGGCTGTGCAATATGACGATATCTATCGTTTGGCGATAGAGAAACTTCTATCATTTATAATTATGCTCTATCGTTTACATTGTTCTGTCACAAATTCCACACTTTATAATATTGTGGTGAGGGAATGGCGATATGCATCAACGTGACGTTAGCTTTACGTTGGAATTCGACATCTATCAAATGTCCAACGTAAAACTAAAATCCAACTTGAAACTAACTTCACCGTCCGTTCTTCCACACGGGCCGGTGTGGCAGGGAAGAAATTTGCTTTAGAAATAATGGACAACCCTATCCAGCAGTGCCAGCAGTGATGTGTGTGTCAGTCAGGTAACGTTAAATGACCTGCCCGCGGACACACAGCTTACTTCATAGTTCACCAAGACATGCTGTTGTTGTGACGTTAGCTGTAGCAGCAGGAGAGTTCTCAGTATCTGGAGCTGCTGTCTCGTCTTCTCATGTTAGCTTTGCAGCAGCAAGTAGCGTCAGTTTGCTAACCCACAACCTAGCTAACATTAGTTACTTTACTTGCTGTGTTGTTGTTCACTCTATCTATGGTATTTGTCAAGTTACCTCACCTTTACAATGCAGAGAAATATCTCAAGTTCTAGTTGGAAACGTCATATTTCATTGAATTTACTAGAAATTTGGGGATATGAATTTTTTGTCATATCGCACAGAACCTACACGAGCGCATGCTGAGAAAGGGCAGAGAAGAAAGGGTTAAATGTCTCCTGGAGAATGCGGGCATCGATCCCGCTACCTCTCGCATGCGAAGCAAGCGCTCTACCATTTGAGCTAATTCCCCTACAGAGACAAAGAGCAGTTCATGTAAAATGAAATGTATGTGTTGAGGAGTAAACACTTCTGTTGGCTTTAAGGTTGCATCTTCTCTGCAAACAGTTGAATTATTAGGGCCCGAGCACAAACCGTGCGAGGTCCCGATTGAAACTGAAGGGATTGTTTTTATGCAAAGTAACCTCTATTTTGGGGGCCTAAAAAAAGGGTTGAAAGTCTCCTGGAGAATGCGGGGATCGCTCCCGCTAGCTCTCGCATGCGAAGCGAGCGACGCTACCATTTGAGCTAATTCCCCGGCATAACTAGGTCCGTTCTTCCACACGTGTTGTGGGGAAGACATTTGCATTACAAACAATGGACGAGCCACACAACCCTGTCCAGCAGTGCCAGCAGTGATGTGTGTGTCAGTCAGGTAACGTTAAATGACTGATATCGGGCAGGTGATCGATTTTCGCTGTTCTAGCTGTAGCTACGCCGTATAGTATAAATGCCTGTCTACGCACGTAGACTACGCCCGTAGACAGGCATTTATACTTGTGCGTCCGTGTGTCCGTCAGTCTGCAATTACACCCCGAAACGCTAGTCAGCAGTAGTGCTACAGCGTCCACTGTGTTGACCCCAATGGATTTCTAGTCCATCGCCTTAACCACTCGGCCACGACAACTTACTTTGTGCTCCATCTGTGTGGAATGCTGTGTGGAATTTTATTGAACTTAATATGGAGAACCAGGCAGGTGATGTTTATAGTTGACTATGCTCATAAGAGGACCAGTGAGGACATGGGGCTGGTGGCAGAAGACCCTGTTGGAATAGGGATGGGCCAAAGAACCAGCCCATCCGTTGGACTCAGGAGGACAGTGCCACGCCAGTTGTGACACTGGTCTGGCGTATCGCATCTTCCTCTTCACAATACCCCATAGATTTTCTATAGGGTTAAGGTCAGGCGAGTTTGCTGGCCAATTAAGAACAGGGATACCATGGTCCTTAAACCAGGTACTGGTAGCTTTGGCACTGTGTGCAGGTGCCAAGTCCTGTTGGAAAATGAAATCTGCATCTCCATAAAGTTGGTCAGCAGCAGGAAGCATGAAGTGCTCTAAAACTTCCTGGTAGTCGGCTGCGTTGACCTTGGACCTCAGAAAACACAGTGGACCAACACCGGCAGATGACATGGCACCCCAAACCATCACTGACTGTGGAAACTTTACACTGGACGTCAAGCAATGTGGATTCTGTGCCTCTCCTCTCTTCCTCCAGACTCTGGGACCTTGATTTCCAAAGGAAATGCAAAATTTACTTTCATCAGAGAACATAACTTTGGACCACTCAGCAGCAGTCCAGTCCTTTTTGTCTTTGGCCCAGGCGAGACGCTTCTGACGTTGTGTCTTGTTCAAGAGTGGCTTGACACAAGGAATGCGACAGCTGAAACCCATGTCTTGCATACGTCGTGGCGGTTCTTGAAGCTCTGATTCCAGCTGCAGTCCACTCTTTGTGAATCTCATTTTTGAATGGGGTTTGTTTCACAATCCTCTCCATGGAGCGGTTATCCCTATTGCTGGTACACTTTTTTCTACCACATCTTTGCCTTCCCTTCGCCTCTCTATTAATGTGCTTGGACACAGAGCTCTGTGAACAGCCAGCCTCTTTAGCGATGACCTTTTGTGTCTTGCCCTCCTTGTGCAAGGTGTCAATGGTCGTCTTTTGGACCGCTGTCAAGTCAGCAGTCTTCCCCATGATTGTGTAGAAGTAGACTGAGAGACCATTTAAAGGCCTTTGCAGGTGTTTTGTGTTAATTAGCTGATTAGAGTGTGGCACCAGGTGTCTTCAATATTGAACCTTTTCACAATATTCAAATTTTCCGAGATACTGATTTGGGGGTTTTCATTAGTTGTCAGTTATAATCATCAAAATTAAAAGGAATGAACACTTGAAATATATCAGTATGTGTGGAATGTATGTATACATTATACAAGTTTCACTTTTTGAATGGAATTACTGAAATAAATCAACTTTTTGAGGATATTCTAATTTTATGACCAGCACCTGTATTTGTGACATGGCAGACTAAAGTAAACTATACTGCGACGAGGATGGGATTCGAACCCACGCGTGCAGAGCACAATGGATTAGCAGTCCATCGCCTTAACCACTCGGCCACCTCGTCTGCTGCGCGCTTGTTTTTGCAGTGAAAGTCGAATTCAGGCCACTTACAGTTGGTTTTGTGTAGTTTTGGAACGGCGTGGTATGGAGGGGAGGCAGAGGGGACGAGTGAGTTGTCTTCCCCTCACACAGGGGAATTAGCTCAAATGGTAGAGCGCTCGCTTAGCATGCGAGAGGTAGCGGGATCGACGCCCGCATTCTCCACTAGTTCTTGTGTCTCGTCTGGAGTCCAAGACCACAATGAGGCTCTTTGCACCACCTCAACTGAGAACTGCCTGAAGACAACCAGTGGGTGGTTCTTCACAGTTTTGTCTTGTGTCTTTTCCTGGAGAATTTCCCGGTCACCTCCCAGGATTGTTTCATATGCCATAGTGAATTCCTTTTCCTTCACTCAAGCTCTGTGGAATACAGAAAACAGGGAAATTATAGAAAGTAGTGTAACCATACTCCTTAGTACACTTGTAATCAATGAAACATTTGATGTTTTATTGAAATGTCATGTGACATAGAATGTAACAAAACAGACTTTTACAGTTAAAGTCAAAGCCAGGTCCCTTTACGGGGTGTCTTAAAGAGGCTTTGTATGTCCGCTGCAATGGCGAGACTTGGAGCGGAGGGCACATTAATTGTCAGAGAAATGAATGAGTTGTGTAAAGACTCTGCACTCTGACAAACTGTTTTGCTTCTGTACCCAGAATAGTTAATAGTCACTGATCTTCATCAGAGAAGAAAGGGTTAAAAGCCTCCTGGAGAATGCGGGCATCGATCCCGCTACCTCTCGCATGCTAAGCGAGCGCTCTACCATTTGAGCTAATCCCCCTTCACGTTGAAGGATGCTCCACCAGAGAGCTGTGTTCTGACCATCAGTCTCTCCCTCCTGCAGACTGTGAACGTGGCTCTCCTGGAAAGTTTGTGTCTCAGAAAACAGACGAGCTCAAATGTTTCTAGACTGTTTCTCCGCAAAACTTGACTGATTCCTATTTAGTAGATAAGGTCAGAGAAAATCTTGTTCATGACAATACCTGTGGACTTGTACTTGAGTAAAGCTTTGGGTGCAGGACTTTCACTTGATGGAGTTTTAAGTATTTTTACTTTCACCTATTCAGTAGACTTCCTGCAATTCTGATAACACAAGTGTAGGGCTGTGCAATATGACGATATCTATCGTTTGGCGATAGAGAAACTTCTATCATTTATAATTATGCTCTATCGTTTACATTGTTCTGTCACAAATTCCACACTTTATAATATTGTGGTGAGGGAATGGCGATATGCATCAACGTGACGTTAGCTTTACGTTGGAATTCGACATCTATCAAATGTCCAACGTAAAACTAAAATCCAACTTGAAACTAACTTCACCGTCCGTTCTTCCACACGGGCCGGTGTGGCAGGGAAGAAATTTGCTTTAGAAATAATGGACAACCCTATCCAGCAGTGCCAGCAGTGATGTGTGTGTCAGTCAGGTAACGTTAAATGACCTGCCCGCGGACACACAGCTTACTTCATAGTTCACCAAGACATGCTGTTGTTGTGACGTTAGCTGTAGCAGCAGGAGAGTTCTCAGTATCTGGAGCTGCTGTCTCGTCTTCTCATGTTAGCTTTGCAGCAGCAAGTAGCGTCAGTTTGCTAACCCACAACCTAGCTAACATTAGTTACTTTACTTGCTGTGTTGTTGTTCACTCTATCTATGGTATTTGTCAAGTTACCTCACCTTTACAATGCAGAGAAATATCTCAAGTTCTAGTTGGAAACGTCATATTTCATTGAATTTACTAGAAATTTGGGGATATGAATTTTTTGTCACGAGAGCGCATGCTGAGAAAGGGCAGAGAAGAAAGGGTTAAATGTCTCCTGGAGAATGCGGGCATCGATCCCGCTACCTCTCGCATGCGAAGCAAGCGCTCTACCATTTGAGCTAATTCCCCTACAGAGACAAAGAGCAGTTCATGTAAAATGAAATGTATGTGTTGAGGAGTAAACACTTCTGTTGGCTTTAAGGTTGCATCTTCTCTGCAAACAGTTGAATTATTAGGGCCCGAGCACAAACCGTGCGAGGTCCCGATTGAAACTGAAGGGATTGTTTTTATGCAAAGTAACCTCTATTTTGGGGGCCTAAAAAAAGGGTTGAAAGTCTCCTGGAGAATGCGGGGATCGCTCCCGCTAGCTCTCGCATGCGAAGCGAGCGACGCTACCATTTGAGCTAATTCCCCGGCATAACTAGGTCCGTTCTTCCACACGTGTTGTGGGGAAGACATTTGCATTACAAACAATGGACGAGCCACACAACCCTGTCCAGCAGTGCCAGCAGTGATGTGTGTGTCAGTCAGGTAACGTTAAATGACTGATATCGGGCAGGTGATCGATTTTCGCTGTTCTAGCTGTAGCTACGCCGTATAGTATAAATGCCTGTCTACGCACGTAGACTACGCCCGTAGACAGGCATTTATACTTGTGCGTCCGTGTGTCCGTCAGTCTGCAATTACACCCCGAAACGCTAGTCAGCAGTAGTGCTACAGCGTCCACTGTGTTGACCCCAATGGATTTCTAGTCCATCGCCTTAACCACTCGGCCACGACAACTTACTTTGTGCTCCATCTGTGTGGAATGCTGTGTGGAATTTTATTGAACTTAATATGGAGAACCAGGCAGGTGATGTTTATAGTTGACTATGCTCATAAGAGGACCAGTGAGGACATGGGGCTGGTGGCAGAAGACCCTGTTGGAATAGGGATGGGCCAAAGAACCAGCCCATCCGTTGGACTCAGGAGGACAGTGCCACGCCAGTTGTGACACTGGTCTGGCGTATCGCATCTTCCTCTTCACAATACCCCATAGATTTTCTATAGGGTTAAGGTCAGGCGAGTTTGCTGGCCAATTAAGAACAGGGATACCATGGTCCTTAAACCAGGTACTGGTAGCTTTGGCACTGTGTGCAGGTGCCAAGTCCTGTTGGAAAATGAAATCTGCATCTCCATAAAGTTGGTCAGCAGCAGGAAGCATGAAGTGCTCTAAAACTTCCTGGTAGTCGGCTGCGTTGACCTTGGACCTCAGAAAACACAGTGGACCAACACCGGCAGATGACATGGCACCCCAAACCATCACTGACTGTGGAAACTTTACACTGGACGTCAAGCAATGTGGATTCTGTGCCTCTCCTCTCTTCCTCCAGACTCTGGGACCTTGATTTCCAAAGGAAATGCAAAATTTACTTTCATCAGAGAACATAACTTTGGACCACTCAGCAGCAGTCCAGTCCTTTTTGTCTTTGGCCCAGGCGAGACGCTTCTGACGTTGTGTCTTGTTCAAGAGTGGCTTGACACAAGGAATGCGACAGCTGAAACCCATGTCTTGCATACGTCGTGGCGGTTCTTGAAGCTCTGATTCCAGCTGCAGTCCACTCTTTGTGAATCTCATTTTTGAATGGGGTTTGTTTCACAATCCTCTCCATGGAGCGGTTATCCCTATTGCTGGTACACTTTTTTCTACCACATCTTTGCCTTCCCTTCGCCTCTCTATTAATGTGCTTGGACACAGAGCTCTGTGAACAGCCAGCCTCTTTAGCGATGACCTTTTGTGTCTTGCCCTCCTTGTGCAAGGTGTCAATGGTCGTCTTTTGGACCGCTGTCAAGTCAGCAGTCTTCCCCATGATTGTGTAGAAGTAGACTGAGAGACCATTTAAAGGCCTTTGCAGGTGTTTTGTGTTAATTAGCTGATTAGAGTGTGGCACCAGGTGTCTTCAATATTGAACCTTTTCACAATATTCAAATTTTCCGAGATACTGATTTGGGGGTTTTCATTAGTTGTCAGTTATAATCATCAAAATTAAAAGGAATGAACACTTGAAATATATCAGTATGTGTGGAATGTATGTATACATTATACAAGTTTCACTTTTTGAATGGAATTACTGAAATAAATCAACTTTTTGAGGATATTCTAATTTTATGACCAGCACCTGTATTTGTGACATGGCAGACTAAAGTAAACTATACTGCGACGAGGATGGGATTCGAACCCACGCGTGCAGAGCACAATGGATTAGCAGTCCATCGCCTTAACCACTCGGCCACCTCGTCTGCTGCGCGCTTGTTTTTGCAGTGAAAGTCGAATTCAGGCCACTTACAGTTGGTTTTGTGTAGTTTTGGAACGGCGTGGTATGGAGGGGAGGCAGAGGGGACGAGTGAGTTGTCTTCCCCTCACACAGGGGAATTAGCTCAAATGGTAGAGCGCTCGCTTAGCATGCGAGAGGTAGCGGGATCGACGCCCGCATTCTCCACTAGTTCTTGTGTCTCGTCTGGAGTCCAAGACCACAATGAGGCTCTTTGCACCACCTCAACTGAGAACTGCCTGAAGACAACCAGTGGGTGGTTCTTCACAGTTTTGTCTTGTGTCTTTTCCTGGAGAATTTCCCGGTCACCTCCCAGGATTGTTTCATATGCCATAGTGAATTCCTTTTCCTTCACTCAAGCTCTGTGGAATACAGAAAACAGGGAAATTATAGAAAGTAGTGTAACCATACTCCTTAGTACACTTGTAATCAATGAAACATTTGATGTTTTATTGAAATGTCATGTGACATAGAATGTAACAAAACAGACTTTTACAGTTAAAGTCAAAGCCAGGTCCCTTTACGGGGTGTCTTAAAGAGGCTTTGTATGTCCGCTGCAATGGCGAGACTTGGAGCGGAGGGCACATTAATTGTCAGAGAAATGAATGAGTTGTGTAAAGACTCTGCACTCTGACAAACTGTTTTGCTTCTGTACCCAGAATAGTTAATAGTCACTGATCTTCATCAGAGAAGAAAGGGTTAAAAGCCTCCTGGAGAATGCGGGCATCGATCCCGCTACCTCTCGCATGCTAAGCGAGCGCTCTACCATTTGAGCTAATCCCCCTTCACGTTGAAGGATGCTCCACCAGAGAGCTGTGTTCTGACCATCAGTCTCTCCCTCCTGCAGACTGTGAACGTGGCTCTCCTGGAAAGTTTGTGTCTCAGAAAACAGACGAGCTCAAATGTTTCTAGACTGTTTCTCCACAAAACTTGACTGATTCCTATTTAGTAGATAAGGTCAGAGAAAATCTTGTTCATGACAATACCTGTGGACTTGTACTTGAGTAAAGCTTTGGGTGCAGGACTTTCACTTGATGGAGTTTTAAGTATTTTTACTTTCACCTATTCAGTAGACTTCCTGCAATTCTGATAACACAAGTGTAGGGCTGTGCAATATGACGATATCTATCGTTTGGCGATAGAGAAACTTCTATCATTTATAATTATGCTCTATCGTTTACATTGTTCTGTCACAAATTCCACACTTTATAATATTGTGGTGAGGGAATGGCGATATGCATCAACGTGACGTTAGCTTTACGTTGGAATTCGACATCTATCAAATGTCCAACGTAAAACTAAAATCCAACTTGAAACTAACTTCACCGTCCGTTCTTCCACACGGGCCGGTGTGGCAGGGAAGAAATTTGCTTTAGAAATAATGGACAACCCTATCCAGCAGTGCCAGCAGTGATGTGTGTGTCAGTCAGGTAACGTTAAATGACCTGCCCGCGGACACACAGCTTACTTCATAGTTCACCAAGACATGCTGTTGTTGTGACGTTAGCTGTAGCAGCAGGAGAGTTCTCAGTATCTGGAGCTGCTGTCTCGTCTTCTCATGTTAGCTTTGCAGCAGCAAGTAGCGTCAGTTTGCTAACCCACAACCTAGCTAACATTAGTTACTTTACTTGCTGTGTTGTTGTTCACTCTATCTATGGTATTTGTCAAGTTACCTCACCTTTACAATGCAGAGAAATATCTCAAGTTCTAGTTGGAAACGCATATTTCATTGAATTTACTAGAAATTTGGGGATATGAATTTTTTGTCATATCGCACAGAACCTACACGAGCGCATGCTGAGAAGGGCAGAGAAGAAAGGGTTAAATGTCTCCTGGAGAATGCGGGCATCGATCCCGCTACCTCTCGCATGCGAAGCAAGCGCTCTACCATTTGAGCTAATTCCCCTACAGAGACAAAGAGCAGTTCATGTAAAATGAAATGTATGTGTTGAGGAGTAAACACTTCTGTTGGCTTTAAGGTTGCATCTTCTCTGCAAACAGTTGAATTATTAGGGCCCGAGCACAAACCGTGCGAGGTCCCGATTGAAACTGAAGGGATTGTTTTTATGCAAAGTAACCTCTATTTTGGGGGCCTAAAAAAAGGGTTGAAAGTCTCCTGGAGAATGCGGGGATCGCTCCCGCTAGCTCTCGCATGCGAAGCGAGCGACGCTACCATTTGAGCTAATTCCCCGGCATAACTAGGTCCGTTCTTCCACACGTGTTGTGGGGAAGACATTTGCATTACAAACAATGGACGAGCCACACAACCCTGTCCAGCAGTGCCAGCAGTGATGTGTGTGTCAGTCAGGTAACGTTAAATGACTGATATCGGGCAGGTGATCGATTTTCGCTGTTCTAGCTGTAGCTACGCCGTATAGTATAAATGCCTGTCTACGCACGTAGACTACGCCCGTAGACAGGCATTTATACTTGTGCGTCCGTGTGTCCGTCAGTCTGCAATTACACCCCGAAACGCTAGTCAGCAGTAGTGCTACAGCGTCCACTGTGTTGACCCCAATGGATTTCTAGTCCATCGCCTTAACCACTCGGCCACGACAACTTACTTTGTGCTCCATCTGTGTGGAATGCTGTGTGGAATTTTATTGAACTTAATATGGAGAACCAGGCAGGTGATGTTTATAGTTGACTATGCTCATAAGAGGACCAGTGAGGACATGGGGCTGGTGGCAGAAGACCCTGTTGGAATAGGGATGGGCCAAAGAACCAGCCCATCCGTTGGACTCAGGAGGACAGTGCCACGCCAGTTGTGACACGGGTCTGGCGTATCGCATCTTCCTCTTCACAATACCCCATAGATTTTCTATAGGGTTAAGGTCAGGCGAGTTTGCTGGCCAATTAAGAACAGGGATACCATGGTCCTTAAACCAGGTACTGGTAGCTTTGGCACTGTGTGCAGGTGCCAAGTCCTGTTGGAAAATGAAATCTGCATCTCCATAAAGTTGGTCAGCAGCAGGAAGCATGAAGTGCTCTAAAACTTCCTGGTAGTCGGCTGCGTTGACCTTGGACCTCAGAAAACACAGTGGACCAACACCGGCAGATGACATGGCACCCCAAACCATCACTGACTGTGGAAACTTTACACTGGACGTCAAGCAATGTGGATTCTGTGCCTCTCCTCTCTTCCTCCAGACTCTGGGACCTTGATTTCCAAAGGAAATGCAAAATTTACTTTCATCAGAGAACATAACTTTGGACCACTCAGCAGCAGTCCAGTCCTTTTTGTCTTTGGCCCAGGCGAGACGCTTCTGACGTTGTGTCTTGTTCAAGAGTGGCTTGACACAAGGAATGCGACAGCTGAAACCCATGTCTTGCATACGTCGTGGCGGTTCTTGAAGCTCTGATTCCAGCTGCAGTCCACTCTTTGTGAATCTCATTTTTGAATGGGGTTTGTTTCACAATCCTCTCCATGGAGCGGTTATCCCTATTGCTGGTACACTTTTTTCTACCACATCTTTGCCTTCCCTTCGCCTCTCTATTAATGTGCTTGGACACAGAGCTCTGTGAACAGCCAGCCTCTTTAGCGATGACCTTTTGTGTCTTGCCCTCCTTGTGCAAGGTGTCAATGGTCGTCTTTTGGACCGCTGTCAAGTCAGCAGTCTTCCCCATGATTGTGTAGAAGTAGACTGAGAGACCATTTAAAGGCCTTTGCAGGTGTTTTGTGTTAATTAGCTGATTAGAGTGTGGCACCAGGTGTCTTCAATATTGAACCTTTTCACAATATTCAAATTTTCCGAGATACTGATTTGGGGGTTTTCATTAGTTGTCAGTTATAATCATCAAAATTAAAAGGAATGAACACTTGAAATATATCAGTATGTGTGGAATGTATGTATACATTATACAAGTTTCACTTTTTGAATGGAATTACTGAAATAAATCAACTTTTTGAGGATATTCTAATTTTATGACCAGCACCTGTATTTGTGACATGGCAGACTAAAGTAAACTATACTGCGACGAGGATGGGATTCGAACCCACGCGTGCAGAGCACAATGGATTAGCAGTCCATCGCCTTAACCACTCGGCCACCTCGTCTGCTGCGCGCTTGTTTTTGCAGTGAAAGTCGAATTCAGGCCACTTACAGTTGGTTTTGTGTAGTTTTGGAACGGCGTGGTATGGAGGGGAGGCAGAGGGGACGAGTGAGTTGTCTTCCCCTCACACAGGGGAATTAGCTCAAATGGTAGAGCGCTCACTTAGTTCTTGTGTCTCGTCTGGAGTCCAAGACCACAATGAGGCTCTTTGCACCACCTCAACTGAGAACTGCCTGAAGACAACCAGTGGGTGGTTCTTCACAGTTTTGTCTTGTGTCTTTTCCTGGAGAATTTCCCGGTCACCTCCCAGGATTGTTTCATATGCCATAGTGAATTCCTTTTCCTTCACTCAAGCTCTGTGGAATACAGAAAACAGGGAAATTATAGAAAGTAGTGTAACCATACTCCTTAGTACACTTGTAATCAATGAAACATTTGATGTTTTATTGAAATGTCATGTGACATAGAATGTAACAAAACAGACTTTTACAGTTAAAGTCAAAGCCAGGTCCCTTTACGGGGTGTCTTAAAGAGGCTTTGTATGTCCGCTGCAATGGCGAGACTTGGAGCGGAGGGCACATTAATTGTCAGAGAAATGAATGAGTTGTGTAAAGACTCTGCACTCTGACAAACTGTTTTGCTTCTGTACCCAGAATAGTTAATAGTCACTGATCTTCATCAGAGAAGAAAGGGTTAAAAGCCTCCTGGAGAATGCGGGCATCGATCCCGCTACCTCTCGCATGCTAAGCGAGCGCTCTACCATTTGAGCTAATCCCCCTTCACGTTGAAGGATGCTCCACCAGAGAGCTGTGTTCTGACCATCAGTCTCTCCCTCCTGCAGACTGTGAACGTGGCTCTCCTGGAAAGTTTGTGTCTCAGAAAACAGACGAGCTCAAATGTTTCTAGACTGTTTCTCCGCAAAACTTGACTGATTCCTATTTAGTAGATAAGGTCAGAGAAAATCTTGTTCATGACAATACCTGTGGACTTGTACTTGAGTAAAGCTTTGGGTGCAGGACTTTCACTTGATGGAGTTTTAAGTATTTTTACTTTCACCTATTCAGTAGACTTCCTGCAATTCTGATAACACAAGTGTAGGGCTGTGCAATATGACGATATCTATCGTTTGGCGATAGAGAAACTTCTATCATTTATAATTATGCTCTATCGTTTACATTGTTCTGTCACAAATTCCACACTTTATAATATTGTGGTGAGGGAATGGCGATATGCATCAACGTGACGTTAGCTTTACGTTGGAATTCGACATCTATCAAATGTCCAACGTAAAACTAAAATCCAACTTGAAACTAACTTCACCGTCCGTTCTTCCACACGGGCCGGTGTGGCAGGGAAGAAATTTGCTTTAGAAATAATGGACAACCCTATCCAGCAGTGCCAGCAGTGATGTGTGTGTCAGTCAGGTAACGTTAAATGACCTGCCCGCGGACACACAGCTTACTTCATAGTTCACCAAGACATGCTGTTGTTGTGACGTTAGCTGTAGCAGCAGGAGAGTTCTCAGTATCTGGAGCTGCTGTCTCGTCTTCTCATGTTAGCTTTGCAGCAGCAAGTAGCGTCAGTTTGCTAACCCACAACCTAGCTAACATTAGTTACTTTACTTGCTGTGTTGTTGTTCACTCTATCTATGGTATTTGTCAAGTTACCTCACCTTTACAATGCAGAGAAATATCTCAAGTTCTAGTTGGAAACGTCATATTTCATTGAATTTACTAGAAATTTGGGGATATGAATTTTTTGTCATATCGCACAGAACCTACACGAGCGCATGCTGAGAAAGGGCAGAGAAGAAAGGGTTAAATGTCTCCTGGAGAATGCGGGCATCGATCCCGCTACCTCTCGCATGCGAAGCAAGCGCTCTACCATTTGAGCTAATTCCCCTACAGAGACAAAGAGCAGTTCATGTAAAATGAAATGTATGTGTTGAGGAGTAAACACTTCTGTTGGCTTTAAGGTTGCATCTTCTCTGCAAACAGTTGAATTATTAGGGCCCGAGCACAAACCGTGCGAGGTCCCGATTGAAACTGAAGGGATTGTTTTTATGCAAAGTAACCTCTATTTTGGGGGCCTAAAAAAAGGGTTGAAAGTCTCCTGGAGAATGCGGGGATCGCTCCCGCTAGCTCTCGCATGCGAAGCGAGCGACGCTACCATTTGAGCTAATTCCCCGGCATAACTAGGTCCGTTCTTCCACACGTGTTGTGGGGAAGACATTTGCATTACAAACAATGGACGAGCCACACAACCCTGTCCAGCAGTGCCAGCAGTGATGTGTGTGTCAGTCAGGTAACGTTAAATGACTGATATCGGGCAGGTGATCGATTTTCGCTGTTCTAGCTGTAGCTACGCCGTATAGTATAAATGCCTGTCTACGCACGTAGACTACGCCCGTAGACAGGCATTTATACTTGTGCGTCCGTGTGTCCGTCAGTCTGCAATTACACCCCGAAACGCTAGTCAGCAGTAGTGCTACAGCGTCCACTGTGTTGACCCCAATGGATTTCTAGTCCATCGCCTTAACCACTCGGCCACGACAACTTACTTTGTGCTCCATCTGTGTGGAATGCTGTGTGGAATTTTATTGAACTTAATATGGAGAACCAGGCAGGTGATGTTTATAGTTGACTATGCTCATAAGAGGACCAGTGAGGACATGGGGCTGGTGGCAGAAGACCCTGTTGGAATAGGGATGGGCCAAAGAACCAGCCCATCCGTTGGACTCAGGAGGACAGTGCCACGCCAGTTGTGACACTGGTCTGGCGTATCGCATCTTCCTCTTCACAATACCCCATAGATTTTCTATAGGGTTAAGGTCAGGCGAGTTTGCTGGCCAATTAAGAACAGGGATACCATGGTCCTTAAACCAGGTACTGGTAGCTTTGGCACTGTGTGCAGGTGCCAAGTCCTGTTGGAAAATGAAATCTGCATCTCCATAAAGTTGGTCAGCAGCAGGAAGCATGAAGTGCTCTAAAACTTCCTGGTAGTCGGCTGCGTTGACCTTGGACCTCAGAAAACACAGTGGACCAACACCGGCAGATGACATGGCACCCCAAACCATCACTGACTGTGGAAACTTTACACTGGACGTCAAGCAATGTGGATTCTGTGCCTCTCCTCTCTTCCTCCAGACTCTGGGACCTTGATTTCCAAAGGAAATGCAAAATTTACTTTCATCAGAGAACATAACTTTGGACCACTCAGCAGCAGTCCAGTCCTTTTTGTCTTTGGCCCAGGCGAGACGCTTCTGACGTTGTGTCTTGTTCAAGAGTGGCTTGACACAAGGAATGCGACAGCTGAAACCCATGTCTTGCATACGTCGTGGCGGTTCTTGAAGCTCTGATTCCAGCTGCAGTCCACTCTTTGTGAATCTCATTTTTGAATGGGGTTTGTTTCACAATCCTCTCCATGGAGCGGTTATCCCTATTGCTGGTACACTTTTTTCTACCACATCTTTGCCTTCCCTTCGCCTCTCTATTAATGTGCTTGGACACAGAGCTCTGTGAACAGCCAGCCTCTTTAGCGATGACCTTTTGTGTCTTGCCCTCCTTGTGCAAGGTGTCAATGGTCGTCTTTTGGACCGCTGTCAAGTCAGCAGTCTTCCCCATGATTGTGTAGAAGTAGACTGAGAGACCATTTAAAGGCCTTTGCAGGTGTTTTGTGTTAATTAGCTGATTAGAGTGTGGCACCAGGTGTCTTCAATATTGAACCTTTTCACAATATTCAAATTTTCCGAGATACTGATTTGGGGGTTTTCATTAGTTGTCAGTTATAATCATCAAAATTAAAAGGAATGAACACTTGAAATATATCAGTATGTGTGGAATGTATGTATACATTATACAAGTTTCACTTTTTGAATGGAATTACTGAAATAAATCAACTTTTTGAGGATATTCTAATTTTATGACCAGCACCTGTATTTGTGACATGGCAGACTAAAGTAAACTATACTGCGACGAGGATGGGATTCGAACCCACGCGTGCAGAGCACAATGGATTAGCAGTCCATCGCCTTAACCACTCGGCCACCTCGTCTGCTGCGCGCTTGTTTTTGCAGTGAAAGTCGAATTCAGGCCACTTACAGTTGGTTTTGTGTAGTTTTGGAACGGCGTGGTATGGAGGGGAGGCAGAGGGGACGAGTGAGTTGTCTTCCCCTCACACAGGGGAATTAGCTCAAATGGTAGAGCGCTCACTTAGTTCTTGTGTCTCGTCTGGAGTCCAAGACCACAATGAGGCTCTTTGCACCACCTCAACTGAGAACTGCCTGAAGACAACCAGTGGGTGGTTCTTCACAGTTTTGTCTTGTGTCTTTTCCTGGAGAATTTCCCGGTCACCTCCCAGGATTGTTTCATATGCCATAGTGAATTCCTTTTCCTTCACTCAAGCTCTGTGGAATACAGAAAACAGGGAAATTATAGAAAGTAGTGTAACCATACTCCTTAGTACACTTGTAATCAATGAAACATTTGATGTTTTATTGAAATGTCATGTGACATAGAATGTAACAAAACAGACTTTTACAGTTAAAGTCAAAGCCAGGTCCCTTTACGGGGTGTCTTAAAGAGGCTTTGTATGTCCGCTGCAATGGCGAGACTTGGAGCGGAGGGCACATTAATTGTCAGAGAAATGAATGAGTTGTGTAAAGACTCTGCACTCTGACAAACTGTTTTGCTTCTGTACCCAGAATAGTTAATAGTCACTGATCTTCATCAGAGAAGAAAGGGTTAAAAGCCTCCTGGAGAATGCGGGCATCGATCCCGCTACCTCTCGCATGCTAAGCGAGCGCTCTACCATTTGAGCTAATCCCCCTTCACGTTGAAGGATGCTCCACCAGAGAGCTGTGTTCTGACCATCAGTCTCTCCCTCCTGCAGACTGTGAACGTGGCTCTCCTGGAAAGTTTGTGTCTCAGAAAACAGACGAGCTCAAATGTTTCTAGACTGTTTCTCCGCAAAACTTGACTGATTCCTATTTAGTAGATAAGGTCAGAGAAAATCTTGTTCATGACAATACCTGTGGACTTGTACTTGAGTAAAGCTTTGGGTGCAGGACTTTCACTTGATGGAGTTTTAAGTATTTTTACTTTCACCTATTCAGTAGACTTCCTGCAATTCTGATAACACAAGTGTAGGGCTGTGCAATATGACGATATCTATCGTTTGGCGATAGAGAAACTTCTATCATTTATAATTATGCTCTATCGTTTACATTGTTCTGTCACAAATTCCACACTTTATAATATTGTGGTGAGGGAATGGCGATATGCATCAACGTGACGTTAGCTTTACGTTGGAATTCGACATCTATCAAATGTCCAACGTAAAACTAAAATCCAACTTGAAACTAACTTCACCGTCCGTTCTTCCACACGGGCCGGTGTGGCAGGGAAGAAATTTGCTTTAGAAATAATGGACAACCCTATCCAGCAGTGCCAGCAGTGATGTGTGTGTCAGTCAGGTAACGTTAAATGACCTGCCCGCGGACACACAGCTTACTTCATAGTTCACCAAGACATGCTGTTGTTGTGACGTTAGCTGTAGCAGCAGGAGAGTTCTCAGTATCTGGAGCTGCTGTCTCGTCTTCTCATGTTAGCTTTGCAGCAGCAAGTAGCGTCAGTTTGCTAACCCACAACCTAGCTAACATTAGTTACTTTACTTGCTGTGTTGTTGTTCACTCTATCTATGGTATTTGTCAAGTTACCTCACCTTTACAATGCAGAGAAATATCTCAAGTTCTAGTTGGAAACGTCATATTTCATTGAATTTACTAGAAATTTGGGGATATGAATTTTTTGTCACGCAGCGCATGCTGAGAAAGGGCAGAGAAGAAAGGGTTAAATGTCTCCTGGAGAATGCGGGCATCGATCCCGCTACCTCTCGCATGCGAAGCAAGCGCTCTACCATTTGAGCTAATTCCCCTACAGAGACAAAGAGCAGTTCATGTAAAATGAAATGTATGTGTTGAGGAGTAAACACTTCTGTTGGCTTTAAGGTTGCATCTTCTCTGCAAACAGTTGAATTATTAGGGCCCGAGCACAAACCGTGCGAGGTCCCGATTGAAACTGAAGGGATTGTTTTTATGCAAAGTAACCTCTATTTTGGGGGCCTAAAAAAAGGGTTGAAAGTCTCCTGGAGAATGCGGGGATCGCTCCCGCTAGCTCTCGCATGCGAAGCGAGCGACGCTACCATTTGAGCTAATTCCCCGGCATAACTAGGTCCGTTCTTCCACACGTGTTGTGGGGAAGACATTTGCATTACAAACAATGGACGAGCCACACAACCCTGTCCAGCAGTGCCAGCAGTGATGTGTGTGTCAGTCAGGTAACGTTAAATGACTGATATCGGGCAGGTGATCGATTTTCGCTGTTCTAGCTGTAGCTACGCCGTATAGTATAAATGCCTGTCTACGCACGTAGACTACGCCCGTAGACAGGCATTTATACTTGTGCGTCCGTGTGTCCGTCAGTCTGCAATTACACCCCGAAACGCTAGTCAGCAGTAGTGCTACAGCGTCCACTGTGTTGACCCCAATGGATTTCTAGTCCATCGCCTTAACCACTCGGCCACGACAACTTACTTTGTGCTCCATCTGTGTGGAATGCTGTGTGGAATTTTATTGAACTTAATATGGAGAACCAGGCAGGTGATGTTTATAGTTGACTATGCTCATAAGAGGACCAGTGAGGACATGGGGCTGGTGGCAGAAGACCCTGTTGGAATAGGGATGGGCCAAAGAACCAGCCCATCCGTTGGACTCAGGAGGACAGTGCCACGCCAGTTGTGACACTGGTCTGGCGTATCGCATCTTCCTCTTCACAATACCCCATAGATTTTCTATAGGGTTAAGGTCAGGCGAGTTTGCTGGCCAATTAAGAACAGGGATACCATGGTCCTTAAACCAGGTACTGGTAGCTTTGGCACTGTGTGCAGGTGCCAAGTCCTGTTGGAAAATGAAATCTGCATCTCCATAAAGTTGGTCAGCAGCAGGAAGCATGAAGTGCTCTAAAACTTCCTGGTAGTCGGCTGCGTTGACCTTGGACCTCAGAAAACACAGTGGACCAACACCGGCAGATGACATGGCACCCCAAACCATCACTGACTGTGGAAACTTTACACTGGACGTCAAGCAATGTGGATTCTGTGCCTCTCCTCTCTTCCTCCAGACTCTGGGACCTTGATTTCCAAAGGAAATGCAAAATTTACTTTCATCAGAGAACATAACTTTGGACCACTCAGCAGCAGTCCAGTCCTTTTTGTCTTTGGCCCAGGCGAGACGCTTCTGACGTTGTGTCTTGTTCAAGAGTGGCTTGACACAAGGAATGCGACAGCTGAAACCCATGTCTTGCATACGTCGTGGCGGTTCTTGAAGCTCTGATTCCAGCTGCAGTCCACTCTTTGTGAATCTCATTTTTGAATGGGGTTTGTTTCACAATCCTCTCCATGGAGCGGTTATCCCTATTGCTGGTACACTTTTTTCTACCACATCTTTGCCTTCCCTTCGCCTCTCTATTAATGTGCTTGGACACAGAGCTCTGTGAACAGCCAGCCTCTTTAGCGATGACCTTTTGTGTCTTGCCCTCCTTGTGCAAGGTGTCAATGGTCGTCTTTTGGACCGCTGTCAAGTCAGCAGTCTTCCCCATGATTGTGTAGAAGTAGACTGAGAGACCATTTAAAGGCCTTTGCAGGTGTTTTGTGTTAATTAGCTGATTAGAGTGTGGCACCAGGTGTCTTCAATATTGAACCTTTTCACAATATTCAAATTTTCCGAGATACTGATTTGGGGGTTTTCATTAGTTGTCAGTTATAATCATCAAAATTAAAAGGAATGAACACTTGAAATATATCAGTATGTGTGGAATGTATGTATACATTATACAAGTTTCACTTTTTGAATGGAATTACTGAAATAAATCAACTTTTTGAGGATATTCTAATTTTATGACCAGCACCTGTATTTGTGACATGGCAGACTAAAGTAAACTATACTGCGACGAGGATGGGATTCGAACCCACGCGTGCAGAGCACAATGGATTAGCAGTCCATCGCCTTAACCACTCGGCCACCTCGTCTGCTGCGCGCTTGTTTTTGCAGTGAAAGTCGAATTCAGGCCACTTACAGTTGGTTTTGTGTAGTTTTGGAACGGCGTGGTATGGAGGGGAGGCAGAGGGGACGAGTGAGTTGTCTTCCCCTCACACAGGGGAATTAGCTCAAATGGTAGAGCGCTCGCTTAGCATGCGAGAGGTAGCGGGATCGACGCCCGCATTCTCCACTAGTTCTTGTGTCTCGTCTGGAGTCCAAGACCACAATGAGGCTCTTTGCACCACCTCAACTGAGAACTGCCTGAAGACAACCAGTGGGTGGTTCTTCACAGTTTTGTCTTGTGTCTTTTCCTGGAGAATTTCCCGGTCACCTCCCAGGATTGTTTCATATGCCATAGTGAATTCCTTTTCCTTCACTCAAGCTCTGTGGAATACAGAAAACAGGGAAATTATAGAAAGTAGTGTAACCATACTCCTTAGTACACTTGTAATCAATGAAACATTTGATGTTTTATTGAAATGTCATGTGACATAGAATGTAACAAAACAGACTTTTACAGTTAAAGTCAAAGCCAGGTCCCTTTACGGGGTGTCTTAAAGAGGCTTTGTATGTCCGCTGCAATGGCGAGACTTGGAGCGGAGGGCACATTAATTGTCAGAGAAATGAATGAGTTGTGTAAAGACTCTGCACTCTGACAAACTGTTTTGCTTCTGTACCCAGAATAGTTAATAGTCACTGATCTTCATCAGAGAAGAAAGGGTTAAAAGCCTCCTGGAGAATGCGGGCATCGATCCCGCTACCTCTCGCATGCTAAGCGAGCGCTCTACCATTTGAGCTAATCCCCCTTCACGTTGAAGGATGCTCCACCAGAGAGCTGTGTTCTGACCATCAGTCTCTCCCTCCTGCAGACTGTGAACGTGGCTCTCCTGGAAAGTTTGTGTCTCAGAAAACAGACGAGCTCAAATGTTTCTAGACTGTTTCTCCGCAAAACTTGACTGATTCCTATTTAGTAGATAAGGTCAGAGAAAATCTTGTTCATGACAATACCTGTGGACTTGTACTTGAGTAAAGCTTTGGGTGCAGGACTTTCACTTGATGGAGTTTTAAGTATTTTTACTTTCACCTATTCAGTAGACTTCCTGCAATTCTGATAACACAAGTGTAGGGCTGTGCAATATGACGATATCTATCGTTTGGCGATAGAGAAACTTCTATCATTTATAATTATGCTCTATCGTTTACATTGTTCTGTCACAAATTCCACACTTTATAATATTGTGGTGAGGGAATGGCGATATGCATCAACGTGACGTTAGCTTTACGTTGGAATTCGACATCTATCAAATGTCCAACGTAAAACTAAAATCCAACTTGAAACTAACTTCACCGTCCGTTCTTCCACACGGGCCGGTGTGGCAGGGAAGAAATTTGCTTTAGAAATAATGGACAACCCTATCCAGCAGTGCCAGCAGTGATGTGTGTGTCAGTCAGGTAACGTTAAATGACCTGCCCGCGGACACACAGCTTACTTCATAGTTCACCAAGACATGCTGTTGTTGTGACGTTAGCTGTAGCAGCAGGAGAGTTCTCAGTATCTGGAGCTGCTGTCTCGTCTTCTCATGTTAGCTTTGCAGCAGCAAGTAGCGTCAGTTTGCTAACCCACAACCTAGCTAACATTAGTTACTTTACTTGCTGTGTTGTTGTTCACTCTATCTATGGTATTTGTCAAGTTACCTCACCTTTACAATGCAGAGAAATATCTCAAGTTCTAGTTGGAAACGCATATTTCATTGAATTTACTAGAAATTTGGGGATATGAATTTTTTGTCATATCGCACAGAACCTACACGAGCGCATGCTGAGAAAGGGCAGAGAAGAAAGGGTTAAATGTCTCCTGGAGAATGCGGGCATCGATCCCGCTACCTCTCGCATGCGAAGCAAGCGCTCTACCATTTGAGCTAATTCCCCTACAGAGACAAAGACAGTTCATGTAAAATGAAATGTATGTGTTGAGGAGTAAACACTTCTGTTGGCTTTAAGGTTGCATCTTCTCTGCAAACAGTTGAATTATTAGGGCCCGAGCACAAACCGTGCGAGGTCCCGATTGAAACTGAAGGGATTGTTTTTATGCAAAGTAACCTCTATTTTGGGGGCCTAAAAAAAGGGTTGAAAGTCTCCTGGAGAATGCGGGGATCGCTCCCGCTAGCTCTCGCATGCGAAGCGAGCGACGCTACCATTTGAGCTAATTCCCCGGCATAACTAGGTCCGTTCTTCCACACGTGTTGTGGGGAAGACATTTGCATTACAAACAATGGACGAGCCACACAACCCTGTCCAGCAGTGCCAGCAGTGATGTGTGTGTCAGTCAGGTAACGTTAAATGACTGATATCGGGCAGGTGATCGATTTTCGCTGTTCTAGCTGTAGCTACGCCGTATAGTATAAATGCCTGTCTACGCACGTAGACTACGCCCGTAGACAGGCATTTATACTTGTGCGTCCGTGTGTCCGTCAGTCTGCAATTACACCCCGAAACGCTAGTCAGCAGTAGTGCTACAGCGTCCACTGTGTTGACCCCAATGGATTTCTAGTCCATCGCCTTAACCACTCGGCCACGACAACTTACTTTGTGCTCCATCTGTGTGGAATGCTGTGTGGAATTTTATTGAACTTAATATGGAGAACCAGGCAGGTGATGTTTATAGTTGACTATGCTCATAAGAGGACCAGTGAGGACATGGGGCTGGTGGCAGAAGACCCTGTTGGAATAGGGATGGGCCAAAGAACCAGCCCATCCGTTGGACTCAGGAGGACAGTGCCACGCCAGTTGTGACACGGGTCTGGCGTATCGCATCTTCCTCTTCACAATACCCCATAGATTTTCTATAGGGTTAAGGTCAGGCGAGTTTGCTGGCCAATTAAGAACAGGGATACCATGGTCCTTAAACCAGGTACTGGTAGCTTTGGCACTGTGTGCAGGTGCCAAGTCCTGTTGGAAAATGAAATCTGCATCTCCATAAAGTTGGTCAGCAGCAGGAAGCATGAAGTGCTCTAAAACTTCCTGGTAGTCGGCTGCGTTGACCTTGGACCTCAGAAAACACAGTGGACCAACACCGGCAGATGACATGGCACCCCAAACCATCACTGACTGTGGAAACTTTACACTGGACGTCAAGCAATGTGGATTCTGTGCCTCTCCTCTCTTCCTCCAGACTCTGGGACCTTGATTTCCAAAGGAAATGCAAAATTTACTTTCATCAGAGAACATAACTTTGGACCACTCAGCAGCAGTCCAGTCCTTTTTGTCTTTGGCCCAGGCGAGACGCTTCTGACGTTGTGTCTTGTTCAAGAGTGGCTTGACACAAGGAATGCGACAGCTGAAACCCATGTCTTGCATACGTCGTGGCGGTTCTTGAAGCTCTGATTCCAGCTGCAGTCCACTCTTTGTGAATCTCATTTTTGAATGGGGTTTGTTTCACAATCCTCTCCATGGAGCGGTTATCCCTATTGCTGGTACACTTTTTTCTACCACATCTTTGCCTTCCCTTCGCCTCTCTATTAATGTGCTTGGACACAGAGCTCTGTGAACAGCCAGCCTCTTTAGCGATGACCTTTTGTGTCTTGCCCTCCTTGTGCAAGGTGTCAATGGTCGTCTTTTGGACCGCTGTCAAGTCAGCAGTCTTCCCCATGATTGTGTAGAAGTAGACTGAGAGACCATTTAAAGGCCTTTGCAGGTGTTTTGTGTTAATTAGCTGATTAGAGTGTGGCACCAGGTGTCTTCAATATTGAACCTTTTCACAATATTCAAATTTTCCGAGATACTGATTTGGGGGTTTTCATTAGTTGTCAGTTATAATCATCAAAATTAAAAGGAATGAACACTTGAAATATATCAGTATGTGTGGAATGTATGTATACATTATACAAGTTTCACTTTTTGAATGGAATTACTGAAATAAATCAACTTTTTGAGGATATTCTAATTTTATGACCAGCACCTGTATTTGTGACATGGCAGACTAAAGTAAACTATACTGCGACGAGGATGGGATTCGAACCCACGCGTGCAGAGCACAATGGATTAGCAGTCCATCGCCTTAACCACTCGGCCACCTCGTCTGCTGCGCGCTTGTTTTTGCAGTGAAAGTCGAATTCAGGCCACTTACAGTTGGTTTTGTGTAGTTTTGGAACGGCGTGGTATGGAGGGGAGGCAGAGGGGACGAGTGAGTTGTCTTCCCCTCACACAGGGGAATTAGCTCAAATGGTAGAGCGCTCGCTTAGCATGCGAGAGGTAGCGGGATCGACGCCCGCATTCTCCACTAGTTCTTGTGTCTCGTCTGGAGTCCAAGACCACAATGAGGCTCTTTGCACCACCTCAACTGAGAACTGCCTGAAGACAACCAGTGGGTGGTTCTTCACAGTTTTGTCTTGTGTCTTTTCCTGGAGAATTTCCCGGTCACCTCCCAGGATTGTTTCATATGCCATAGTGAATTCCTTTTCCTTCACTCAAGCTCTGTGGAATACAGAAAACAGGGAAATTATAGAAAGTAGTGTAACCATACTCCTTAGTACACTTGTAATCAATGAAACATTTGATGTTTTATTGAAATGTCATGTGACATAGAATGTAACAAAACAGACTTTTACAGTTAAAGTCAAAGCCAGGTCCCTTTACGGGGTGTCTTAAAGAGGCTTTGTATGTCCGCTGCAATGGCGAGACTTGGAGCGGAGGGCACATTAATTGTCAGAGAAATGAATGAGTTGTGTAAAGACTCTGCACTCTGACAAACTGTTTTGCTTCTGTACCCAGAATAGTTAATAGTCACTGATCTTCATCAGAGAAGAAAGGGTTAAAAGCCTCCTGGAGAATGCGGGCATCGATCCCGCTACCTCTCGCATGCTAAGCGAGCGCTCTACCATTTGAGCTAATCCCCCTTCACGTTGAAGGATGCTCCACCAGAGAGCTGTGTTCTGACCATCAGTCTCTCCCTCCTGCAGACTGTGAACGTGGCTCTCCTGGAAAGTTTGTGTCTCAGAAAACAGACGAGCTCAAATGTTTCTAGACTGTTTCTCCGCAAAACTTGACTGATTCCTATTTAGTAGATAAGGTCAGAGAAAATCTTGTTCATGACAATACCTGTGGACTTGTACTTGAGTAAAGCTTTGGGTGCAGGACTTTCACTTGATGGAGTTTTAAGTATTTTTACTTTCACCTATTCAGTAGACTTCCTGCAATTCTGATAACACAAGTGTAGGGCTGTGCAATATGACGATATCTATCGTTTGGCGATAGAGAAACTTCTATCATTTATAATTATGCTCTATCGTTTACATTGTTCTGTCACAAATTCCACACTTTATAATATTGTGGTGAGGGAATGGCGATATGCATCAACGTGACGTTAGCTTTACGTTGGAATTCGACATCTATCAAATGTCCAACGTAAAACTAAAATCCAACTTGAAACTAACTTCACCGTCCGTTCTTCCACACGGGCCGGTGTGGCAGGGAAGAAATTTGCTTTAGAAATAATGGACAACCCTATCCAGCAGTGCCAGCAGTGATGTGTGTGTCAGTCAGGTAACGTTAAATGACCTGCCCGCGGACACACAGCTTACTTCATAGTTCACCAAGACATGCTGTTGTTGTGACGTTAGCTGTAGCAGCAGGAGAGTTCTCAGTATCTGGAGCTGCTGTCTCGTCTTCTCATGTTAGCTTTGCAGCAGCAAGTAGCGTCAGTTTGCTAACCCACAACCTAGCTAACATTAGTTACTTTACTTGCTGTGTTGTTGTTCACTCTATCTATGGTATTTGTCAAGTTACCTCACCTTTACAATGCAGAGAAATATCTCAAGTTCTAGTTGGAAACGGCATATTTCATTGAATTTACTAGAAATTTGGGGATATGAATTTTTTGTCATATCGCACAGAACCTACACGAGCGCATGCTGAGAAGGGCAGAGAAGAAAGGGTTAAATGTCTCCTGGAGAATGCGGGCATCGATCCCGCTACCTCTCGCATGCGAAGCAAGCGCTCTACCATTTGAGCTAATTCCCCTACAGAGACAAAGACAGTTCATGTAAAATGAAATGTATGTGTTGAGGAGTAAACACTTCTGTTGGCTTTAAGGTTGCATCTTCTCTGCAAACAGTTGAATTATTAGGGCCCGAGCACAAACCGTGCGAGGTCCCGATTGAAACTGAAGGGATTGTTTTTATGCAAAGTAACCTCTATTTTGGGGGCCTAAAAAAAGGGTTGAAAGTCTCCTGGAGAATGCGGGGATCGCTCCCGCTAGCTCTCGCATGCGAAGCGAGCGACGCTACCATTTGAGCTAATTCCCCGGCATAACTAGGTCCGTTCTTCCACACGTGTTGTGGGGAAGACATTTGCATTACAAACAATGGACGAGCCACACAACCCTGTCCAGCAGTGCCAGCAGTGATGTGTGTGTCAGTCAGGTAACGTTAAATGACTGATATCGGGCAGGTGATCGATTTTCGCTGTTCTAGCTGTAGCTACGCCGTATAGTATAAATGCCTGTCTACGCACGTAGACTACGCCCGTAGACAGGCATTTATACTTGTGCGTCCGTGTGTCCGTCAGTCTGCAATTACACCCCGAAACGCTAGTCAGCAGTAGTGCTACAGCGTCCACTGTGTTGACCCCAATGGATTTCTAGTCCATCGCCTTAACCACTCGGCCACGACAACTTACTTTGTGCTCCATCTGTGTGGAATGCTGTGTGGAATTTTATTGAACTTAATATGGAGAACCAGGCAGGTGATGTTTATAGTTGACTATGCTCATAAGAGGACCAGTGAGGACATGGGGCTGGTGGCAGAAGACCCTGTTGGAATAGGGATGGGCCAAAGAACCAGCCCATCCGTTGGACTCAGGAGGACAGTGCCACGCCAGTTGTGACACTGGTCTGGCGTATCGCATCTTCCTCTTCACAATACCCCATAGATTTTCTATAGGGTTAAGGTCAGGCGAGTTTGCTGGCCAATTAAGAACAGGGATACCATGGTCCTTAAACCAGGTACTGGTAGCTTTGGCACTGTGTGCAGGTGCCAAGTCCTGTTGGAAAATGAAATCTGCATCTCCATAAAGTTGGTCAGCAGCAGGAAGCATGAAGTGCTCTAAAACTTCCTGGTAGTCGGCTGCGTTGACCTTGGACCTCAGAAAACACAGTGGACCAACACCGGCAGATGACATGGCACCCCAAACCATCACTGACTGTGGAAACTTTACACTGGACGTCAAGCAATGTGGATTCTGTGCCTCTCCTCTCTTCCTCCAGACTCTGGGACCTTGATTTCCAAAGGAAATGCAAAATTTACTTTCATCAGAGAACATAACTTTGGACCACTCAGCAGCAGTCCAGTCCTTTTTGTCTTTGGCCCAGGCGAGACGCTTCTGACGTTGTGTCTTGTTCAAGAGTGGCTTGACACAAGGAATGCGACAGCTGAAACCCATGTCTTGCATACGTCGTGGCGGTTCTTGAAGCTCTGATTCCAGCTGCAGTCCACTCTTTGTGAATCTCATTTTTGAATGGGGTTTGTTTCACAATCCTCTCCATGGAGCGGTTATCCCTATTGCTGGTACACTTTTTTCTACCACATCTTTGCCTTCCCTTCGCCTCTCTATTAATGTGCTTGGACACAGAGCTCTGTGAACAGCCAGCCTCTTTAGCGATGACCTTTTGTGTCTTGCCCTCCTTGTGCAAGGTGTCAATGGTCGTCTTTTGGACCGCTGTCAAGTCAGCAGTCTTCCCCATGATTGTGTAGAAGTAGACTGAGAGACCATTTAAAGGCCTTTGCAGGTGTTTTGTGTTAATTAGCTGATTAGAGTGTGGCACCAGGTGTCTTCAATATTGAACCTTTTCACAATATTCAAATTTTCCGAGATACTGATTTGGGGGTTTTCATTAGTTGTCAGTTATAATCATCAAAATTAAAAGGAATGAACACTTGAAATATATCAGTATGTGTGGAATGTATGTATACATTATACAAGTTTCACTTTTTGAATGGAATTACTGAAATAAATCAACTTTTTGAGGATATTCTAATTTTATGACCAGCACCTGTATTTGTGACATGGCAGACTAAAGTAAACTATACTGCGACGAGGATGGGATTCGAACCCACGCGTGCAGAGCACAATGGATTAGCAGTCCATCGCCTTAACCACTCGGCCACCTCGTCTGCTGCGCGCTTGTTTTTGCAGTGAAAGTCGAATTCAGGCCACTTACAGTTGGTTTTGTGTAGTTTTGGAACGGCGTGGTATGGAGGGGAGGCAGAGGGGACGAGTGAGTTGTCTTCCCCTCACACAGGGGAATTAGCTCAAATGGTAGAGCGCTCACTTAGTTCTTGTGTCTCGTCTGGAGTCCAAGACCACAATGAGGCTCTTTGCACCACCTCAACTGAGAACTGCCTGAAGACAACCAGTGGGTGGTTCTTCACAGTTTTGTCTTGTGTCTTTTCCTGGAGAATTTCCCGGTCACCTCCCAGGATTGTTTCATATGCCATAGTGAATTCCTTTTCCTTCACTCAAGCTCTGTGGAATACAGAAAACAGGGAAATTATAGAAAGTAGTGTAACCATACTCCTTAGTACACTTGTAATCAATGAAACATTTGATGTTTTATTGAAATGTCATGTGACATAGAATGTAACAAAACAGACTTTTACAGTTAAAGTCAAAGCCAGGTCCCTTTACGGGGTGTCTTAAAGAGGCTTTGTATGTCCGCTGCAATGGCGAGACTTGGAGCGGAGGGCACATTAATTGTCAGAGAAATGAATGAGTTGTGTAAAGACTCTGCACTCTGACAAACTGTTTTGCTTCTGTACCCAGAATAGTTAATAGTCACTGATCTTCATCAGAGAAGAAAGGGTTAAAAGCCTCCTGGAGAATGCGGGCATCGATCCCGCTACCTCTCGCATGCTAAGCGAGCGCTCTACCATTTGAGCTAATCCCCCTTCACGTTGAAGGATGCTCCACCAGAGAGCTGTGTTCTGACCATCAGTCTCTCCCTCCTGCAGACTGTGAACGTGGCTCTCCTGGAAAGTTTGTGTCTCAGAAAACAGACGAGCTCAAATGTTTCTAGACTGTTTCTCCGCAAAACTTGACAGATTCCTATTTAGTAGATAAGGTCAGAGAAAATCTTGTTCATGACAATACCTGTGGACTTGTACTTGAGTAAAGCTTTGGGTGCAGGACTTTCACTTGATGGAGTTTTAAGTATTTTTACTTTCACCTATTCAGTAGACTTCCTGCAATTCTGATAACACAAGTGTAGGGCTGTGCAATATGACGATATCTATCGTTTGGCGATAGAGAAACTTCTATCATTTATAATTATGCTCTATCGTTTACATTGTTCTGTCACAAATTCCACACTTTATAATATTGTGGTGAGGGAATGGCGATATGCATCAACGTGACGTTAGCTTTACGTTGGAATTCGACATCTATCAAATGTCCAACGTAAAACTAAAATCCAACTTGAAACTAACTTCACCGTCCGTTCTTCCACACGGGCCGGTGTGGCAGGGAAGAAATTTGCTTTAGAAATAATGGACAACCCTATCCAGCAGTGCCAGCAGTGATGTGTGTGTCAGTCAGGTAACGTTAAATGACTGATATCGGGCAGGTGATCGATTTTCGCTGTTCTAGCTGTAGCTACGCCGTATAGTATAAATGCCTGTCTACGCACGTAGACTACGCCCGTAGACAGGCATTTATACTTGTGCGTCCGTGTGTCCGTCAGTCTGCAATTACACCCCGAAACGCTAGTCAGCAGTAGTGCTACAGCGTCCACTGTGTTGACCCCAATGGATTTCTAGTCCATCGCCTTAACCACTCGGCCACGACAACTTACTTTGTGCTCCATCTGTGTGGAATGCTGTGTGGAATTTTATTGAACTTAATATGGAGAACCAGGCAGGTGATGTTTATAGTTGACTATGCTCATAAGAGGACCAGTGAGGACATGGGGCTGGTGGCAGAAGACCCTGTTGGAATAGGGATGGGCCAAAGAACCAGCCCATCCGTTGGACTCAGGAGGACAGTGCCACGCCAGTTGTGACACGGGTCTGGCGTATCGCATCTTCCTCTTCACAATACCCCATAGATTTTCTATAGGGTTAAGGTCAGGCGAGTTTGCTGGCCAATTAAGAACAGGGATACCATGGTCCTTAAACCAGGTACTGGTAGCTTTGGCACTGTGTGCAGGTGCCAAGTCCTGTTGGAAAATGAAATCTGCATCTCCATAAAGTTGGTCAGCAGCAGGAAGCATGAAGTGCTCTAAAACTTCCTGGTAGTCGGCTGCGTTGACCTTGGACCTCAGAAAACACAGTGGACCAACACCGGCAGATGACATGGCACCCCAAACCATCACTGACTGTGGAAACTTTACACTGGACGTCAAGCAATGTGGATTCTGTGCCTCTCCTCTCTTCCTCCAGACTCTGGGACCTTGATTTCCAAAGGAAATGCAAAATTTACTTTCATCAGAGAACATAACTTTGGACCACTCAGCAGCAGTCCAGTCCTTTTTGTCTTTGGCCCAGGCGAGACGCTTCTGACGTTGTGTCTTGTTCAAGAGTGGCTTGACACAAGGAATGCGACAGCTGAAACCCATGTCTTGCATACGTCGTGGCGGTTCTTGAAGCTCTGATTCCAGCTGCAGTCCACTCTTTGTGAATCTCATTTTTGAATGGGGTTTGTTTCACAATCCTCTCCATGGAGCGGTTATCCCTATTGCTGGTACACTTTTTTCTACCACATCTTTGCCTTCCCTTCGCCTCTCTATTAATGTGCTTGGACACAGAGCTCTGTGAACAGCCAGCCTCTTTAGCGATGACCTTTTGTGTCTTGCCCTCCTTGTGCAAGGTGTCAATGGTCGTCTTTTGGACCGCTGTCAAGTCAGCAGTCTTCCCCATGATTGTGTAGAAGTAGACTGAGAGACCATTTAAAGGCCTTTGCAGGTGTTTTGTGTTAATTAGCTGATTAGAGTTTGGCACCAGGTGTCTTCAATATTGAACCTTTTCACAATATTCAAATTTTCCGAGATACTGATTTGGGGGTTTTCATTAGTTGTCAGTTATAATCATCAAAATTAAAAGGAATGAACACTTGAAATATATCAGTATGTGTGGAATGTATGTATACATTATACAAGTTTCACTTTTTGAATGGAATTACTGAAATAAATCAACTTTTTGAGGATATTCTAATTTTATGACCAGCACCTGTATTTGTGACATGGCAGACTAAAGTAAACTATACTGCGACGAGGATGGGATTCGAACCCACGCGTGCAGAGCACAATGGATTAGCAGTCCATCGCCTTAACCACTCGGCCACCTCGTCTGCTGCGCGCTTGTTTTTGCAGTGAAAGTCGAATTCAGGCCACTTACAGTTGGTTTTGTGTAGTTTTGGAACGGCGTGGTATGGAGGGGAGGCAGAGGGGACGAGTGAGTTGTCTTCCCCTCACACAGGGGAATTAGCTCAAATGGTAGAGCGCTCACTTAGTTCTTGTGTCTCGTCTGGAGTCCAAGACCACAATGAGGCTCTTTGCACCACCTCAACTGAGAACTGCCTGAAGACAACCAGTGGGTGGTTCTTCACAGTTTTGTCTTGTGTCTTTTCCTGGAGAATTTCCCGGTCACCTCCCAGGATTGTTTCATATGCCATAGTGAATTCCTTTTCCTTCACTCAAGCTCTGTGGAATACAGAAAACAGGGAAATTATAGAAAGTAGTGTAACCATACTCCTTAGTACACTTGTAATCAATGAAACATTTGATGTTTTATTGAAATGTCATGTGACATAGAATGTAACAAAACAGACTTTTACAGTTAAAGTCAAAGCCAGGTCCCTTTACGGGGTGTCTTAAAGAGGCTTTGTATGTCCGCTGCAATGGCGAGACTTGGAGCGGAGGGCACATTAATTGTCAGAGAAATGAATGAGTTGTGTAAAGACTCTGCACTCTGACAAACTGTTTTGCTTCTGTACCCAGAATAGTTAATAGTCACTGATCTTCATCAGAGAAGAAAGGGTTAAAAGCCTCCTGGAGAATGCGGGCATCGATCCCGCTACCTCTCGCATGCTAAGCGAGCGCTCTACCATTTGAGCTAATCCCCCTTCACGTTGAAGGATGCTCCACCAGAGAGCTGTGTTCTGACCATCAGTCTCTCCCTCCTGCAGACTGTGAACGTGGCTCTCCTGGAAAGTTTGTGTCTCAGAAAACAGACGAGCTCAAATGTTTCTAGACTGTTTCTCCGCAAAACTTGACTGATTCCTATTTAGTAGATAAGGTCAGAGAAAATCTTGTTCATGACAATACCTGTGGACTTGTACTTGAGTAAAGCTTTGGGTGCAGGACTTTCACTTGATGGAGTTTTAAGTATTTTTACTTTCACCTATTCAGTAGACTTCCTGCAATTCTGATAACACAAGTGTAGGGCTGTGCAATATGACGATATCTATTTGGCGATAGAGAAACTTCTATCATTTATAATTATGCTCTATCGTTTACATTGTTCTGTCACAAATTCCACACTTTATAATATTGTGGTGAGGGAATGGCGATATGCATCAACGTGACGTTAGCTTTACGTTGGAATTCGACATCTATCAAATGTCCAACGTAAAAACTAAAATCCAACTTGAAACTAACTTCACCGTCCGTTCTTCCACACGGGCCGGTGTGGCAGGGAAGAAATTTGCTTTAGAAATAATGGACAACCCTATCCAGCAGTGCCAGCAGTGATGTGTGTGTCAGTCAGGTAACGTAAATGACCTGCCCGCGGACACACAGCTTACTTCATAGTTCACCAAGACATGCTGTTGTTGTGACGTTAGCTGTAGCAGCAGGAGAGTTCTCAGTATCTGGAGCTGCTGTCTCGTCTTCTCATGTTAGCTTTGCAGCAGCAAGTAGCGTCAGTTTGCTAACCCACAACCTAGCTAACATTAGTTACTTTACTTGCTGTGTTGTTGTTCACTCTATCTATGGTATTTGTCAGTTACCTCTTTACAATGCAGAGAATATCTCAAGTTCTAGTTGGAAACGGCATATTTCATTGAATTTACTAGAAATTTGGGGATATGAATTTTTTGTCATATCGCACAGAACCTACACGAGCGCATGCTGAGTAAGGGCAGAGAAGAAAGGGTTAAATGTCTCCTGGAGAATGCGGGCATCGATCCCGCTACCTCTCGCATGCGAAGCAAGCGCTCTACCATTTGAGCTAATTCCCCTACAGAGCAAAGAACAGTTCATGTAAAATGAAATGTATGTGTTGAGGAGTAAACACTTCTGTTGGCTTTAAGGTTGCATCTTCTCTGCAAACAGTTGAATTATTAGGGCCCGAGCACAACCGTGCGAGGTCCCGATTGAAACTGAAGGGATTGTTTTTATGCAAAGTAACCTCTATTTTGGGGGCCTAAAAAAAGGGTTGAAAGTCTCCTGGAGAATGCGGGGATCGCTCCGCTAGCTCTCGCATGCGAAGCGAGCGACGCTACAATTTGAGCTAATTCCCCGGCATAACTAGGTCCGTTCTTCCAACGTGTTGTGGGAAGACATTTGCATTACAAACAATGGACGAGCCACACAACCCTGTCCAGCAGTGCCAGCAGTGATGTGTGTGTCAGTCAGGTAACGTTAA
>NW_024044324.1:0-21993 GCF_014851395.1 Micropterus salmoides
CTCAGAAGTACGGTTAAATCCCTCACTGAGGGAATGACACGGGTCTGCGCATTTAGAACCTGTCTAATTTCATAGTTGTTAAATCTACTCTTTTATAGTTGTCAAATCTACTTTGTGACACTACTCTTGGCTGGGAGGACTAGTGATTGTTATCTTGATTCCAGCACAGTGGTCCAGTGGATAGCACTAGCTAAATCAATGTTGTAATCCTAAAAACTAAAGTGAAAAGCTAATTTAAAAAAAGCAGTTTTCTCCAAGCTCCTCCCTCGAGCAAATCGCGTAGTCAGAGGAAAAACCCAGTCCGACCACGGGTGTTTATTTGTCCGAAAGTTTAGCAGCTCTCAGTCGGCCTGCAGATTTTCAATCGCCCGCTCTGCCTGGCCCTCTTCACACAACGCTCTGAAGCTGTAGGTGACGAACGGACAATCTCAACGTTGATAGGCTATCACAACTCAGCGTCATGCAAATTTCTCGCTTGAGTTGAAAATATTGAACTGACGCGCTTTCTGCACTTTAAAAATCTCTCCACATATCTGTGTTGTCTGACATTTGCAGAATATTAATTTGAGTTATAATATTAGATATAATGAGAATGAAGTCATTATAATTTAACAAAATTACACCTGCGTTATGCTAGCTGCTGATGTGGTAGTAGGCTGCTACCCCCTTCAGACCGTCTGACATACACAGAGCCCGTCTGGGACTGTACTGGACGAGCCGAACTCACTGCTCTTCATCAGAGGTAGAAAACTGAAACTGAAAACACGTTCACTTCAGCACCTCTGATAAAGTGCAGCTCACAGCCGCTTCAGAGGGAATTAAGCATCCTGGAGCAGAGAGACAGTCAAACGAGTGAGGGGGGCAGAGACAGCAAAGAGAGTGAGGGGGTCGTTATTCTCTCACTACTTTGCAGCGACTGTTGACCGTTTGTGTAAGCACATTGACTAGACGCTGACCGACAACATTTATATTTAAATGTTTTGATCACTATTTTGCTCGGGACAAATTAGTAGTCGCGGACAAGCCCTGAAGCTGTGAGCAATGCGCTCTCTCTCTCTCGCTTTCTCTCTCTCTCTAAATGTAGTAGCTTCCGCTCTTTGAAGAGCTGCAAGACAGGCTGGAATATTTTTATGTTGTTGTTGAGTTACATTTGGGGCCACAGTCAAAACATCCGGGGCCCCCGGAAAAATGACCTGGCGACGCCGTTGGTGGTAGCCTACATGTCCCCAGCGTACCCAGTGTAAATGACCCTTCCTCCCTACATGTTGAGCTACTCATGCTTACCGCTTCACCTCTACTCTCCTGACTCAGGCACCTCCTCCTCTGCCTGGCAGCGGCCACAGCTCTCCTTTACTCCTTCAGGTGCCTGTGCCTGTCAGTTGTTTTCGCGCATTTGGCGGCCTCCTCTGAAGATTTTTTTTTTGGTGCAGGGGAAGGGCATAACGCAAGGAACAGAGAGCAGAGGGGGCCGGGGCTAGTAAGATATATGATTGGGTGTCAGTATAGAAAATCACCCAATGGGCTGCTTTATGGGCTGGTCAACAGTTATAGAAATACATAATTTTCGATACACCGGCCCCAAAAGTGTGGCGGCCAACCGGGCATTTGCCCGGTATGCCAGATTACCAATCCAGCCCTGCCTGATACCGTAGATCTACCGTTGTTTTGGGTTTTGCGCATTATGATGTTAAGTGGCAGATCAGTTGGTGCTGCCTTAAATATCTAATATATCAGCTGGGATTGGCTCCAGCCCCCGCGACCCTGTACGCAGGATAAGCGGTTGACAGTGGATGTGTGTGTGTGTGTGTTTGTATATATATATATATACATACACATACAGTGGGTACGGAAAGTATTCAGACCCCTTTAAATTTTTCACTCTTTGTTTCATTGCAGCCATTTTCCAAAAATCAAAAAAGTTCATTTTATTTCTCAATAATGTACACTCAGCACCCCATCTTGACAGAAAAAAACAGAAATGTAGAAATTTTGCAAATTTATTAAAAAAGAAAAACTGAAATATCACATGGTCATAAGTATTCAGACCCTTTGCTCAGTATTTAGTAGAAGCACCCTTTTGATCTAATACAGCCATGAGTCGTTTTGGGAAAGATGCAACAAGTTTTTCACATCTGGATTTGGGTATCCTCTGCCATTCCTCCTTGCAGATCCTCTCCAGTTCTGTCAGGTTGGATGGTAAACGTTGGTGGACAGCCATTTTCAGGTCTCTCCAGAGATGCTCAATTGGGTTTAAGTCAGGGCTCTGGCTGGGCCATTCAAGAACAGCCACGGAGTTGTTGCGAAGCCACTCCTTCGTTATTTTAGCGGTGTGCTTAGGGTCATTGTCTTGTTGGAAGGTAAACCTTCGGCCCAGTCTGAGGTCCAGAGCACTCTGGAAAAGGTTTTCGTCCAGGATATCCCTGTACTTGGCCGCATTCATCTTTCCCTCGATTGCAACAGTCGTCCTGTCCCTGCAGCTGAAAAACACCCCCACAGCATGATGCTGCCACCACCATGCTTCACTGTTGAGACTGTATTGGACAGGTGATGAGCAGTGCCTGGTTTTCTCCACACATACCGCTTAGAATTAAGGCCAAAAAGTTCTATCTTGGTCTCATCAGACCAGAGGATCTTATTATCACCATCTTGGAGTCCTTCAGGTGTTTTTTAGCAAACTCCATGCGGGCTTTCATGTGTCTTGCACTGAGGAGAGGCTTCCGTCGGGCCACTCTGCCATAAAGCCCCGACTGGTGGATTGCTGCAGTGATGGTTGACTTACTACAACTTTCTCCCATCTCCCGACTGCATCTCTGGAGCTCAGCCACAGTGACCTTTGGGTTCTTCTTTACCTCTCTCACCAAGGCTCTTCTCCCCGATAGCTCAGTTTGGCCGGACGGCCAGCTCTAGGAAGGGTTCTGGTCGTCCCAAACGTCTTCCATTTGAGGATTATGGAGGCCACTGTGCTCTTAGGAACCTTAAGTGCAGCAGAAATCTTTTTGTAACCTTGGCCAGATCTGTGCCTTGCCACAATTCTGTCTCTGAGCTCTTCAGGCAGTTCCTTTGACCTCATGATTCTCATTTGCTCTGACATGCACTGTGAGCTGTAAGGTCTTATATAGACAGGTGTGTGGCTTTCCTAATCAAGTCCAATCAGTATAAACACACACTGGACTCAAATGAAGGTGTAGAACCATCTCAAGGATGATCAGACGAAATAGACAGCACCTGAGTTAAATATGAGTGTCACGGCAAAGGCTCTGAATACTTATGACCATGTGATATTTCAGTTTTTCTTTTTTAATAAATTTGCAAAAATTTCTACATTTCTGTTTTTTTCTGTCAAGATGGGGTGCTGAGTGTACATTACTGAGAAATAAAATGATTTTTTTGATTTTTGGAAAATGGCTGCAATGAAACAAAGAGTGAAAAATTTAAAGGGGTCTGAATACTTTCCGTACCCACTGTACATACATACATACATACATACATAAAGTACAGGCCAAAAGTTTGGACACACCTTCTCATATAATGCGTTTCCTTTATTTTCATGACTATTTACATTGTAGATTCTCACTGAAGGCATCAAAACTATGAATGAACACATTTGGAATTATGTACTTAACAAAAAAGTGTGAAATAACTAAAAACATGTCTTATATTTTAGATTCCTCAAAGTAGCCACCCTTTGCTTTTTTGACAGCGCTGCAAACCCTTGGTGTTCTCTCAATGAGCTTCATGAGGTAAACACGTGAAATGGTTTTCACTTCACATGTGTTCCTTGTCAGGGTTAATTAGTGAAATTTTTACCCTTATTAATGGGGTTGGGACCATCAGTTGTGTTGTGCAGAAGTCAGGTTGATACACAGCCGACAGCCCTATTGGACAACTGTTAGAAATCATATTATCAGCTAAGTAAAGGGAAACGAGTGGCCGTCATTACTTTAACAAATGAAGGTCAGTCAGTCTGGAAAATTGCGAAAACTTAGTAAAGTGCAGTCGCAAAAACCATCAAGCGCTACAATGAAACTGGCTCACATGAGGACTGCTCTGCTGCTGGGGATAAGTTCATCCGAGTCACCAGCCTCAGAAATCGCAGGTTAATAGCAGCTCAAATTAGAGACCAGCTGAATGCCACACAGAGTTCTAGCAGCAGACCCATCTCTAGAACAACTGTTAAGAGGAGACTGCGCGAATCAGGCCTTCATGGTCAAGTAGCTGCTAGGAAACCACTGCTCAGGAGAGGCAACAAGCAGAAGGGATTTGTTTGGGCCAAGAAACACAAGGAATGGACATTAGACCAGTGGAAATCTGTGCTTTGGTCTGACGAGTCCAAATTTGAGATCTTTGGTTCCAACAGCCGTGTCTTGGTGAACGGATGGATTCTACATGCCTGGTTCCCACTGTGAAGCATGGAGGAGGAGGAGGTGTGATGGTGTGGGGGAGCTTTGCTGGTGACACTGCTGAGGATTTATTCAAAATTGCATACTGAACCAGCATTTCTACCACAGCATCCTGCAGCGACATGCCATCCCATCCGGTTTGCGTTTAGTTGGACCATCATTTATTTTTCAACAGGAAAATGACCCCAAACTCACCTCCAGGGCTATTTGACCAAGATGGAGAGTGATGGAGTGCTGCGCCAGATGACCTGGCCTCCACAGTCACCGGAACTGAACCCAATTTACATTTACTCATTTGGCAGACGCTTTTATCCAAAGCGACTTACATTTGAGGAACAACATACAAGCATCAACAGAGCATCAACTACAGATCTACAACTGACAATACATACTAGTAAGAGCTCACAGTACATAACACATCAATGGGGTAGATACCTAGGGAAGGAAGTAAGAGTTAACAAAAAGTGCAATCAAAACAAGATCATTGTAGGGGATAGAAGAAGAGCACAGGAAGTGCATGTTAGGGTTAGGAGTTAGAGGTGTTATAAGAGGAAGTGTTCTCGGAAGAGATGAGTTTTCAAGAGGTTCTTGAAGTTAGAGAGGGACGCCCCTGCTCTGATGGCGTGTGGTAGCTCGTTCCACCATCGTGGTGTCACAGATGAGAATAGCCGGGACTGGATTGCTTTGTGTGAAGGGATGGCAGAGCCAGGCAGCGTTCGCTGGAGGAGCGTAGCGGGCGAGAAGGAACGTAAGTTTGTATTATGGAGTTTAGGTAGATGGGTGCAGACCCGGTAGTCACTCTGTATGCAAGCATTAATGACTTGAATTTGATTCTGGAGGCCACGGGGAGCCAGTGGAGGTCACTGAGTAATTGAGTGACATGAGTCTTCTCGGGCTGATCAAAAAACAGACGCGCTGCTGCGTTCTGAACCATTTGTAAGGGTTTCACCGCACAAGCTGGAAGACCTGCTAGGAGGGCATTGCAATAGTCGATGCGAGAAATAACCATGGCCTGTACCAGAAGCTGGGTGGCGTACTGAGTGGTTTGGGGTGATCTGGACCGCAGAGTGAAGGCAAAAGGGCCAACAAGTGCTAAGCATCTCTGGGAACTCCTTCAAGACTGTTGGAAAACCATTTCAGGTGACTACCTCTTGAAGCTCATCAAGAGAATGCCAAGAGTGTGCAAAGCAGTAATCAGAGCAAAGGGTGGCTACTTTGAAGAAACTAGAATACAAGACATGTTTTCAGTTATTTCACAAGTAATTTATTTCAAGTACATAAGAATGTGTTCATTCATAGTTTTGATGCCTTCAGTGAGAATCTACAATGTAAATAAAGGAAACGCATTGAATGAGAAGGTGTGTCCAAACTTTTGGCCTGTACTGTGTGTGTGTGTATAATAAATATATATTCTCCTCTATCCCAGAAGAAACATAAATTACTATGTAGCCTAGAGGACACAAGTTATTTAGGATAATATGACCGCTTGGTGAACTATGAACTTAAGTCACATTCAAACAACTATTGCTTTGTGTTGTTGGCCTGAAAAATAGTAGTAAGACTCTCTCTGTGTACATGTATCCTATAGGCCTACCAGTAAAATTTTGGCTGAATTATTTGTGTCCCCTTCAAAAATTGCTCGAGAAATTTTATGTTTATTGTCCCATTCTGTTTGCTGGAGAGACATAAGAGGGAGACGGGGCATTAACCTCCGCCCACTGCTCTTTAGACATTGTGGAGTTGGTCGGTTCTGGCGACAAAGGTTGAATATTTTCCTCGTCATCTGTGTCGCCTGGGGTTGGTGACGCATGAATGTTTTCCTTCACAACGTTGTTCGGTTCTGGCGACACCTTGTGTTCTATGGAGTTGTCCGGTTCTAATGCCAGAACCGGAGTTGAAAACGGACACTGTCCTTGCTCAAATATAGAATAAATGTAGATAAAACTACACAACAGAAACTAATATAAAAATAACTAATTACTAATTTAGATTCCCCCGTTTGAAAAGAGAACAAACCAAAAGCATTCCGCTTGTTTTTAAACATTTATTTAACCTACACAAACAGTCCACTCACTTAATGAGGCTGCTGATGAGTTAAAAGAAATATGATTTGTTCTAAATGACATAAAATAGTGTTATATTTCCATAATGTGTTTTTACAAGCAGAGCATCACATCCACAAGCTAGCTCACAGCGTTTGGCTCAATAACACAACGAACACGTGATAACAATATATGAAACTACGCTCTCGTATTTGTTCGTCTGACACATTGAAAACGGCATCAATTTAAATGTAATTTGTTTTCCTGTTCACTTTATTTATAAGAATAAATTGCACTACATGCAAGTATTAATTAATGATTCGTGATTACACTGTACAGCATATTTGAGGCGTTCTTTTGCAGAAACAGATGTCTCCTTATATCTCTTGTGTTTATTATCCTAAATCTGGATCTTTTTGTGCGCTGTAAATTATCTTAAATTGTGTTTATTCAGAAAGCCTTTAAGCCTATAATACTCAGAGGTAATATTTCGTTTTATTTTACACAATAGTAGGCCTCCTCATTTCAAACAGTTTCATCCTTCTGCCATGTGAGTCACCGTTTCTCATTTCTCCTCTTTATGTGCGTACACATGGTTCAGAGTTTACTTACAGGACCGCACATTTTCCCACCATGTTTGTTTTTTATAGATCACAACCTTTGCTTGGGAAGTGGCATAGGCACGTTTCCAGCCCTGTTTTGTATGTACGTATTGTTTATACTGTTTTATGTTTTTTTCTCATGGCTAACATCTTGACCTCTTCTGACTCGACTTTTTTTGTTGTAAAGTCAGTTCTTGTTTCAAATAAACAGCAGAGGCAGACTTCTGCTGATGGAGCTCAGTGTGTCCGCACGTACAGCTTTTATCCTGTGTCAGGATCAACACTATTTTACATTTGGAACAAATTGTCTAAAAGAGTCCTTGAGAGGATACACGTAATTAAGCTTATTTTATTATTTTGGTTGTCTGTGTAATACAGGTGGCGAGAAGGATCAGACGTTGATATGCTCTTTATCAAACATTTACCAATGCTGCATTTTAGATTTAGGCTGGGGAATATGTTAGATGGAGTCCAAAATTAAGGCTTAATAGGTCAAAGGTCACCATCTATCATTAAAAAGTGACAGAAGGTGTTTTTTTGTACTCCCTCACGCCGGTGTCGCATCAGCTGCTGAGCAGAGTTGATTCTCCATGACAGCGTTGATTGTGCCAGCGTGTGAAAAATGTCAATTTTGTGAGTCTCGCAAGACAGCTTTTAACCTTACAAGCAATTTCGTCACATTTTCATTTTTAACACCCCTAATTATTATGCATTTCCACAATGTAGTTGCTGGTATGTTGCATGGTAACATAAACACACCAAAGACATCAGTGCTATTAACCAACCACTGTTAGAAATTGTCACATTTTCACTCTTCACACCCCTACTTATTATGCATTTCCACAGTGTAGTTGATGGTATGTTGCATGGTAACATTACCACACCAAACACATCATTGCTATAAACCAACAACTGTTAGGAATGGATATCGCTACTCGATTTCTTTAAGGTATCACAGAAATAGCCCAGTACTGAGTAGTATAAAAAAGTTGAGTACTGCATTTGATACATTTTGTAACCAGAACGGTGCAAAAAATCACTCCATTCTATCATATTAATTCAACGCTTTTGTGGCGCTGCAGCTCATCAGCTGATTTTACTCATGGAGCCTACAACTGCAGCTGCAGCTGATATCAGATGTAGTCGGTATTGTCAGCTGGATGTGCAGCCTCTCTTCTCCTGTTTGCTTCTTTAGACTCTTTAGTGTAGTTTAGTGACTTGTTTAAGCAAGTCCTTTCTCGTTTTCTACTTCTTACTGTCTTTTTGGTGTAGGTACTCACCACTAAAGGAAAAAGCATCCGCTGAGACCTTTCAATTCAGTTCAAGATTTATTGATGGACAGTAAAAATTTTCTCCGTTGTTTACTTAAATTCATTTTCAACAACTTAGTGACCACTTAACTGTTTTACTCCTCTCTCATTCAAATACAAAAAAAACTTCCAAGCTATCGTCCTTCCTCTGATGATACTTCTAGTGTGGATGACCTAATTAGGATGAGGAGCGATCTGATACAATTTCCCAATATTTTTATATAACAGTTATTGGGAAAAAAAAAAATAGAAAACAAAATAGATTACCTTGTGTGTCCATAACAACAATAAAAATAATAATACCAATAATTTACTATGGCTTTAACATGTGGCATTTTACGCAAGGTATCAAATGAAGTACTCCATTGTTATCTGAATCACTTTCAGGGTACTCGTTTTGGTACTGGGATTGTAAAATTTTAAACGATACCCAACCCTAACCACTATCCCCCTTTTTCTTTTTTCTCTAGGTAGATTTAATTTTCACGAATGTTGCTTATCTGGAAATAATTATTCACACATGGTAACATTAACGTATTAACTTCTGTGTGTTTTAGGTATTTTATCAGTACTCTCTCTGTCCAGTGAGAGTATGCTGTTGGCGTCAGAGCTACCAAAGGTTTCCTACGTAAAGGCCATTGATATCTGGCTCATTGCCTGTCTACTTTTTGGATTTTCATCACTGGTGGAATACGCTGTGGTACAGGTCAGTTCTTCTCACACTCACGCACTCACAATTACATACAACATATACAGTACATCTTCATACTCATCACTGGGTTAGACACTCCCTGAGCATAGAGTCTAGGATTATGAAAGGAGAAAGTAACAGTGTTGGCACGTCAGCAAGTTATCTTTGATTCATTTACAAAAGTAAATGTACAAGTACTGTACAAAGACTTTCATAACATTTGAGTGGTGTCATTTGAATGGGTATAAATGAATTAGGGTAAGGCCACAAGAAACACAGCAAACGCATTTGAGTGGCAAAGTTAAGTGTCAAATCGCTGGCAGTGATCACAATGGGATTACAGGCTGCTCCAAACTCATCAGGGTTGAAAAAGGTGAGAAAGATGAAATTCCTGTAGGGAGGTCTGTGGGGGTAGCTGGGAAAAATGTATGTGGTTTTTGTATTTTACAGCTATTGTAACTGCTGTCAATTAAAAGTCGGAAGGTCACATAGGAGGAAGACTTGTCAAAACTATCATTTGTTCACATGAAATATGTGGAGTGGTTAAAAATAAAGTTTAATGACTTCAACCGAGGTGTATTTAAACTTCTGACTTCAACTGTAATAAGGCACTGACTCAAAAAATGACAGCCCAGAGATGGCCTCTTCAGCCTCTTTTTTTAACAATTTTTACAACACATCACACAGCCATTTATGTCTGACCCGCTGGCAACAAAAGTGAGGACACCCCTGTCACCCCATGTCCAAATTGGGCCCAATTAGCCATTTTGCCTCCTCGGTGTCATGTAACTTGTTAGTGTTACAAGGTCTCGGGTGTGGTTTGGTGTTATTGCTCTCAGGCTCCCTCGTACTGGTCACTGAAGGTTCAACATGGTACCTCATGGCAAAGAAATGAGGATCAGAAATAAAGAATGGTTGCCCTACATAAAGATGGCCGAGGCTATAAGAAAACTGCCAAGATCGTGAAACTGAGCTGCTGCACGGTGGCAGAGACCATAGAGCGGTTCAACAGGACAGGTTCCACTCAGAACAGACCTCGCCATGGTCGACCAAAGAAGTTGAGTGGTGTCATTTGAATGGGGGGGGGGGGTTAATTTAAAAAAACAAAACAACCCATCTCCTGTTTTTTTCATAAAAAGATGAATACGTATAAATGTAACGTCACTCAACTCTTACCTTTCTTTTGACCCAGAAATATTTGTGTTAAATTAAGGGAGTTGTTGAGCTCTGAGGTGTCAAAATATCCTTCAGTGTAACTGCCTCGATTAAAAAAAACGCCAAAAGTGTTTTTAAAATGTGTGTATATATATATATATATATATATATATAAATACACACATACATATAAAATAATGGGTAACAGTGTTTCTAAAAAATATTTTACAACTTGAATAATAGCTGCTAAGCAATGTTACTACACACACACGCGTAGTGAGTGATACATAGTAAAACTATAAGTTGTTGTTTGTGACTGTCACTTGCTGAACTGCAGCTACGTTTACTTGCTGTAAAGAAAAGGGGATAGTGTAGTTGGCCATGAAAAACAGTAGTCTAGCTAGTGTGAATGCCATTAATTTTACCTATCTCTAGTAGCCTGTTTCAAAACAATATATTGTTATGACCTGGCTCTAAAGGCCAAAACAAAAAGGGAAACACACCACGGTAAGTGTTTAACAAAATATATTTATTTAACTCAAAATAAGCCAAAATGAGACTTGAGCCAATGTAAAGGTGATAAAGTACGGTGTATGAACATCAGTGGTCATGTCAGGGCAGGATGATGGATGCATGGAAAATGTGTGTAAGGGTGTTGTAATGTGCAAGAAACAATAACTACAACTAAAACAGCATGTCCAGAAACCTGTGGAGGGAAACAGAGTGTAGTAAGTTAGCAGAGAGGTCTGTGACCACAGCCCAGCAGCATCAACCCTAAAAATAAGAATAAGGCTTTACAAATACTCTACATGGCAATTAACCCAGGTGCCCGGAGTTACTGCAATCAGTTCCAGCTCGTCACCTGCAAGGGATAGATATTGGCCACGCCCACACATGACCCCACAGGGCGTCACAATATGCAAGCCAAAGTACTGGGCAAAAACACACTCTGATTGAACCAATCTACACTACAAATAGCATTCTTTGGACCTGCAACTTATCTAAGAGAGAGAGAGAGAGAGAGAGAGAGAGAGAGAGAGAGAGAGAGAGAGAGAGAGAGAGAGAGAGAGAGAGAGAGAGAATTAGATATGGTATTACTTTATCACACATTTACATGAACAGTTGGATAGTATTTAAGTCACAGCCTACACAAGAACTCCGTCTGACCTAAGTGAATTCACCCCAAGCAGATTTGATGCGTCTAAAAGTTAACATTACAGTAACTTTTGTTCAACAGAGCAGAAATGAAAGAAAAGAATATGTCTGTCACTTTTTACCTGTTAACACATTGACTTCTTCACTGGTTGTTGACACAAGTGTAGTTCTAATACAGTGACAGAGTGCAAAGATTTGCCACGGTTTTTATCCGTCCATAGCCTGGGGTCAAAGTCCACTGGAAGCGTGTCAGAAGCGTGTCAGCAGCGGAGCGTGTAGCCTGCCCTACTTGTTATTAATTTGTCCTGTTTGTGCTTCTACTACTTTCTCCACAGCTCTATGTGACCCTGTTTCGTCCCGTCAACTTCAGGCTGCATTTCCCAAGAGGAGCATTACAGAATCAGAGCATTTTGCCTGCCTGATTTTGCTGACATGTTTAGATTTTGTTGATTTGGTAATCAGTGTTTGCAGTTAAATGATTTCGTTTTGTGTCCGTTTTAACAGTGTTTATTATTGTTTTACAATCGGGAGCCTCCAAAGGGTGTTTCATTTTGAAAATTTACCGGATTCTCTCTGCCGTTCTCTTTCTGACTTCCTGCCTGGTGCGAGCTGCTCTGTGTTGCTTGACGCGGCTAGCGGCAAAGATAGACCTGCTACGTATTCTCTGTGGAGTGGGACACGCTGCGCCCACAGCTGGTGGACTCACAAGCATTGACTAGAATGGCTGCGATTAGCTCCGGCAACCATGGCGCAGCTGTAAAGCGCCTTAGCCGGAGTTTAGGCTTTAGTGTCTTAGCGACCAATACACAGGTGCATATTTCATTGATTGTTTATGGTTCATTGAACAAGCGCTAAAAACATTGTTTACACCCTTTAAAATCAGGTACAGACAGTAAAGGTAATGTTGCTATAGATTGAATGAATTATGGTACAGATATTTACAGTAGTGTTAATGATTATAATTAAAACAACAACAATAGGATTAGTAACAATAGTTGTAGCAGAGGGTGTCCAGCAGGAACACGGGGGCAGCAGGTGACCCGCAGCCACAGATCCAGACTCCACAGCTCCAGAGCCAGAAACACCTGCAGGAAGTGATAGGAGGAGAGAGGAGAGGGACGAGAAAGCACAAGACTACCGGAAAGGGGAGAAGTTGTGTTAGTAACATGCAATAATGGGATGAGGTTGCATACAGAGGGAGAGAAAGAAGAGGAGCTCCGTGCATCATGGGAAATTCCCCGGTAGTCTAGGCCTATAGCAGCATAACTAAGGGATGGTTCAGGACTCACCTGAGCCAGTCCTAACTATAAGCTTTATCAAAGAGGAAAGTCTTAAGCCTGCTCTTAAATGTGGAGATGGTGTCTGCCTCCTGAACCCAAACTGGAACCTGGTTCCACAGGAAAGGAGCTTGATAGCTGAACGCTCCAATTCTACCTTTGGAGACTCTAGGAACCACAAGTAAGCCTGCAATCTGGGAGCGCAGTGCTCTGGTGGGGTAGTAAGGTACTATGAACTCTTTAAGATAAGATTGTGCCTGACCATTAAGAGCTTTGTAGGTGAGAAGAAGGATTTTAAATTCTATTCTGGATTTTACTGGAAGCCAATGCAGAGAAGCTAAGACAAGAGAAATGTGATCTCTTTTCCTGGTTCCTGTCAGAACACGTGCTGCAGCATTCTGAATCAGCTGAAGAGTCTTAATGTACTTTTTTGAGCAGCCTGATAATAAGGAATTGCAGTAATTCCTCCTAGAAGTAACAAATGCATGGACTAGTTTTTCTGCATCATTTTTAGACAGGATGTTCCTGATTTTTGCAATATTACGTAGGTGAAAAAAGGCGGTCCTTGGAATTTGCTTAATGTGAGACTTAAACGACATGTCCTGATCAAAGATAACTCCAAGATTCCTCACGGTGGTGCTGGAGGCCAGGGCGATGCCATCAAGGGAAACTATATCTTTAGATAATGTGTCACGGAGGTGCTTGGGCCCCAGAACAATGACTTCAGTTTTATCCATGTTTAACATTAGAAAATTACAGGTCATCCAGGTTTTAACATCCTGAAGGCACATTTGAAGTAAGGCTAACAGATGAGTTTCATCTGGCTTGATCGATAGATATAACTGAGTATCATCTGCATAACAATGAAAGTTTTTGGAGTGTTTCCTGATAATATTGCCTAAAGGAAGCATATATAAAGTGAAGAGGATTGGTCTGAGGACAGATCCTTGTGGAACTCCATGACTAACTTTGGCGTACATGGAGGATTCATCGTTAACATGTACAAACTGAAATCGATCTGATAAATAGGACTTAGAGCCGTTCCTTTAATACCAATGAAATGTTCCAGTCTCTGTAATGTATCTGATGGTCAATGGTATTGAATGCAGCACTAAGATCTAATAAAACCAGTACAGAGACAAGTCCTTTGTCTGTTGCAATGAGGAGGTCATTAGTAATTTTCACCTGTGCTGCCTCTGTGCTATGATGAGCTCTAAATCCTGACTGAAAATCCTCAAATAAACTATTGCTCTGTAGAAAGTCACACAGCTGTTTAGCAACTGCTTTCTCCAGAACCTTAGAGAGAAATGGAAGGTTAGATATAGGTCTATAGTTGGCTAAAACATCTGGATCAAGGTTGGGCTTTTTCAGAAGAGGTTTAATTACAGCTACTTTAAAGTACTGTGGTACATAGCCTGTTGATAAAGATAGATTGATCATATCTAGTATAGAAGTGCTGACTAAGGGAAAAACTTCTTTAAGCAGCCTAGTCGGGATGGGGTCTAAGAGGCAGGTTGATGGTTTAGATGAAGAAATTATTGAAGTTAGTTGGTAAAGATTGAGGGAAGCAAAACAGTCTAAACATATATCTGGTTTTACAGCTCTAAGGTTCCTGAGTTTGGAGATAAGTTGGTGCCAGTTGAGGGCAGGTCTTGGTGAATTTTGTTTCTAATAGTTAGAATTTCATCATTAAAGAAGCTCATGAAGTCATAACTACTGAGAGCTATGGGAATACTTGGCTCAATAGAGCTGTGACTCTCTGTCAGCCTGGCTACAGTGCTGAATAGAAACCTGGGGTTGTTCCTATTTTCCTCTATTAATGACGAGTAGTACGCTGCTCTGGAATTACGGAGGGCCTTCCTATAAGTTTTAAGACTATCTTGCCAAATTAAACGAGAATTTTCCAGTTTGGTGGAACGCCAATTCCTCTCAAGTTTCCGCGATATTTGTTTTAATTTGCGAGTTTCAGTATTATACCATGGAGCTAACCGTCTGTTTTATTATTTTCTTTTTAGAGGTGCTACAGAGTCGAGTGTCATTCGCAGCGAGCCTGCAGCACTATCAACAAGATGATCGATTTGGGAGGGACTGAAATTAGCATAGGAGTCCTCTGTTACTTTGTGACTTGATAATGAATTTAGAGCTGATGGAATCACATCCTTAAATTTAGCTACAGCCCTATCAGACAGACATCTTGTATAGAATTACAATAAAAATAGTGTCCTGAAAAAGGGATGTTTTTTGCTGAGTTTATTCTCTCTCTCTCACCAACTGACAGGTGCCATAACGAGATAATCTATGCCATTCACTGCACCAGTCAGGGGTCATTACGTTATGGCTGATCGGTGTATATCGCTGCCATTTCACCAATAATTGGAGAAAACAAAACTCATCCATTGCTGAGAGCCACAAAATACAAACAAGAGCTATGGTACCATCTCCTGAATAATTTATGGCTCAGCTTATTTTGTATCCAGTTGTGCAAACATATTCCTATGTCACTTGGAATACGCTCTTAATAATATGTTTTGGTGATGAAGAATTGTCTATATGTACATGTTTTACCTCTAACAGAGGTGCACCAGTTGAGAATCACTTGTCTCACCTTGCAATGTGTAACTACCAGACGTGTGTAATAACGAGTTACATTTACTCCGTTACATGTTACAAGTAACCTTTGAGTAAATTGTAGTTGTCAGAGTAGTTTTAATGCATCCTACTTTTACTCTTAGTTTTTCAGAGAGAAATAATTACTTTTACTACACTACTTTAAGATACATTCATTGTGCTATTTCGCTACTTATTTACTGCAGTTAAGCATCAACATAATAATGGCTAAAGCTAACGCATGGTAGTATGGCTTTCAAATGGTGCTAGCAGCTAATATTTAGGCTCCAGATTGAAATTTTGCGCACCGTGCAGCCAGCCCCATGTCATCCCTGGACATTTGAGACAAACGCTTTGGCAGACTTTCTCAAAGCGTCTGTATTTGACCTCCTGGGATGAGACTGTGTTGGTGCAGCGGAATCTGCTTGTGAAGTCAGTAGGCTACACCGTGCTGACAGAGAGCAGTGTCTGTATTGTTAATGCTAACGTGTTTAATCATAAATGGTTACATACAGTATATCATGCTTAAAAACTCTTCATGCTTTCTGCCATAATGTAAATATTCAAGCTAATAGTATAGGAGCATGCAAACACAAAAAAAAGAAACTCCTCTTATTTCATGTGGATGCAACTGATGTAATGTTTCATGTAAAAGTGAAGAGGAGAACACACCTGTATTTAATAGGCAATAAATTATGAAATGAATAAAATTCAGAGACAAGTGTTTGCCTGAGCTGTTTATTTGAAAACTCGAATTGCCAGCACACAGTGTTATCTCCTAATTTGATTTGTTTGCCAAATCATAATTTAATATATACAAGAAAATAATATATTTTTAAACAATCTTTACATATCGGAGTACTAACAGACTATAATATTTATTCAATATTTTGTAATCAAATGGATACACACTTAGAATAATGTTCTGATAAATGTGGCAGGTTATCTAAGCAGGAGATTATAACTTATCATTTCATCACAAATAAATATAATAAAAAGTGTATGTTCACTTCTTTACCTAAGGAAGACCATCTGAAATAATTCTAGTCACATCCACATCAAATAAAAGACTAGCTCCTTAAGTAATTTTTTTAGTAAATACTTTTGTACTTTTACTCAAGTAGTTAATTTGATGACCACTTTTACCTCTACTTGAGTACTTGTTTTTGCAAAGTAACAGTACTTTTTCTGGAGTACAGTTTTGAGCTACTCTACCCACCTCTGGTAACTATGTGTTGTTAACTGCCCTATCAACTGTATTTGTACTGTACATTTACCTGTAGGAAATTGTGTCCATGAAATCCACAAAATCCTTTGTCTCTCTTTCCCCCTCTTTTATTTCATACTCTTTATCCCCCTGTTTTTCCCTCCCTCTTTGTCTGTTTCTCTCTTTTTCTCTATAGGTGATGCTGAACAGTCCCAAACGGATTGAGGAGGAGAAAGCCAAAATGGCCACAAAGGAGAAAGCTTTGCAAGAGAAAGAAGGAAAGAAGCCTTCAAATAAAACAAATAACACAGTGAATGGGACTGGTGGAACACCTATACATGTCAACACGCTGCAGGTAAACACAAATCAGTCTAATGGACTAGCATGCAAGATTATATTTCAATGCTGTCACTTACATTATTTGTAATTAGGGCTGAACAATTAATTGTTTTCAAATTGAAATTTAAAAGAACACGATTAGTTAATCGTGAAGACGGCGATTAAAATGTAGGTTAATTAAACAGCGCATCTGAACCGTTTTTAAATAGTCACGCAGTTACAAATTCATTCCATTGTCATCCTTGTGTGACACATCTGCCCGCCAATCACAAGCTGCATGTGCCTCATGTTACGGTCCTGCTCACCAATCAGGCATGTACATTTTACAACAAACGACACTAGATGAAATTTTGGAATAATGGCGCCAGCTGAATCGACACAGGCAGCGGTTGCGTCACGGTTTTGTCTAGTGGAGCGTTTAACTTACACGATGTTAATTTGTCATTTTGTGTGCTTCAACAACGGATAAAAGCTCTCCGTAAACCCGTTCCGTTCTCTGCAGGCTAACGTTACTTATCCAGATGGAGCATTTCAGATTAAGAGCGTTTTGCCCGTCTGATTTTGCTGACTTGTTCAGAATTTGCTTATTTGTTCAGTTGTCCTTGATTTTTGTTCTTCTACCTTGGTTCTACCTTGGCTACATAGTTAAAATGTTTTTTTGGAGAATATAGACATAGCTTGAGGGGTAGTTCTGATATAGTTGCTTGCTCAGTATTTACCCAAGGTGGAAGAATGTCTGAGCTAAAATAAAACTGTCAGGTCAGCCATCTGGCTGAATGCTGGGAACAGAGGTTTGGACCCAAAATTAAGACACTGAGCAGGTACTGGTGAATGAGTGAGGTTTATTGCAGCACACGGTGAAACTTACAGGTGAGGTGGTAAGCAGTCCAAAATCCAACCGGTGAATAATCCAACTGAAAGTAAATCCAAAGTAATCCACAAAAAAAAAAAACACAGGAGGCACGAGTAACACTGGAGAACTCTCACATGGAAATCATTAGCCTACAACACATGAAAACGACAACAATGAAGGGAGAAACTAATTAGACACAGGTGAACCTACTTAAAAAATCAGAGACAAGCACAGGAAGTAAAAATGACAACACACACTAGGAGCAGAAACTACAAACTAAAACAGGAAGTAAAGCATATGAGAACACACAAGGACAGAGTTACCAAAGTAAAACGGAAAACAACTGCATGCCGAACAAAACCAGGGCAGGGAACTGGAAACAGGACAACACAAAAATGGAGACATAGGACTAAGGACTAAGACAACCACTCACAAAATATGGAACCAGATGACATGGACAAGACACACTGACAAGTGGACAAAAACCAGATCAAATGACAAGGGACCAGGAAGAATAAAACAGAACTAAAATGCAGGACTAAAACTAAGATAAGGGACAAGACAGAAACTAAGTCAATTAAACATGCAAATGAACAAAAGAATAAACTAGGCTAAAAAACCCCACACATGAAAGACTAAACACAAGAATACAAAACCAGAACACAAGTGAAACCCAGAACTACATAAAAACATAGGAAACAACTGAAAAACCACCCAACCAACCCAAACCCTCGACAAAAACGAGGCAGAGTGTAACTGAGCTGACCAGTAATACCACCGCAGATTTGGAAGACGAAGGCCACCTCTCTCATACAGCAAGTAAAGCAACTTCAATTCCAGCCTAGCTTTTTTATTGAATTGCCAAATGCCAAATGAATTTAGCAAGAATGTTGTTAATTTTATCAAAAAAACATTTAGGAAGCGGGTGTGGGATTGATTGAAAAAGGTACAGGAATTTTGGTTGTATATCCATTTTATTATATTAATACGTCCGATCATTGCATTCTTTAAACATATTCAGAAGTGGCTCTACTAATTTAGTTTTAAATGTTTTATAAAATTAATTAATTAATTAATTAATTAATGTCGTCAGATAATGACTGAAACTGAAGCTGATCAAGAAATGTTTCTTGCGCATCTGAGCCGCGGTTGCATTCTGATCTATATAAGGATTCATAAAAATTATTACTATTTATTGCTCGGTCAGTTTGTTGTTTTTGATTCTCCAGGATAAGAGTTTTCCAGCCTTTGAACCCTTTTCTAGCCAGTCAATAGTGTCAACAAAAGCTTGGTCTTGCAGCCATCTCGCCTGGAACCTCCAATTAGGTGGGCTATGGGCAATTTTGTCAATTTGGATTTTGAGTGATACAGCAGCATGGTCACTTAACATGATACCATTAAACCAGCATTCGCTAACCTTGGGTAAGAGGAATTATAGTTATGATACATACTTATCTATACAAAAGAAAATAGAATAAAAGGCTGCTGCAAAAAATCAAAACCAAATTTTAAAAAAAACAGACAAACATAAATATACACATACCTGGGGAGACTTGAACAACATCTTCCCACAACAATGCGAACCCTTCTAATCCCGCTCCCCCCTCCCTCCTCTAAAAACTGTAACACTTCAGCTTCACTGGTAAATCTATCCCAGGCAAACCACAAATGATGTCCACAAACCATGCAGTCAAAAGAGCATACAACAATACCCCAAAGTGAATGGTTATTGCAACTAAACATGTCAAACAAAAAGAGCAGAGTCCATAAAGTTTAAAGTTGAGTCTTGGAAATAACTGGGTTAAATTAAACTATAGTACCCCTGTGCACCATATCTATAAATTATAATAGTTGAATGACATCTTGTTAAAAGTTAGAATCAGGTCGGGTAACCATAATCAAATAAACAATAGGTTTCCCAGGCTCCTTATGTAATGTATGTCCTTATGTCTACTGTATAGAGTAAGGTAACCGTTCATGGATATGAGAGTACAAACTTCTTCAACATTATTTAGTGCAGTACCTTGTCAAAAGGCATCAGTTGATTCTCCATTTGTAAACAAACCCATGTCGTCTCTTCAAAGTCCACGATGGAATTTCTCTGCATCTTCCGGCGACGAGAAGAGATGAATCTTGACATTAGTGCAAAGGAGAGTTTGTTTCCGTTGTTTGATGTCACGTACTTTGGAGTAGTGGAATGCAAATTCCCGGTCTTGGAATTTCAGAAAGCGTATGAGGACTGCTCTGTCTTGGTTCGGTTTTTGCCGGGCCCAGTGTGCTGCGAGCCCTTTCCAGCATGATGTATTTATCCGTACCTAGCCATCTTATCCGTCTATTCCGTCCAGTTTGGAACCAAATACACTGAAGTCCGCATTAAGTGTGTTTAGCTCTGGTAGCACAGCGGCTATGCCAGTTTAGGCCATGCTAGTCTGTTCCTCATTCTCGGTTGTTGGCTCACTTTTCTTCTTTTGAGAACTTCTTGCTCGCTTAAAAAAAAATCACTCTCCTCGTTCAATGCAGTTTTTTACATGGTTGCTGTTGAACTAGTAAATATAACTCAGGGATTTATATTAAATTCTGCAAGGTTGTGTGGTGCAATCAAATTATGTCGCCATCTTGATCCAAGCCCCGCCTCTCACATATTTAATTTCACTTCATATCACATGTTATCACTTTATCATTTAAACATTTAAGACAGCAGTGTTATTTGTGCTTGCGCTAGTTAGCCATAACTATTCTATACTGCACCTTCCAATTGTGCCAAATTGCACCAACTTAAATCTTAAATCAGTGTCCTCTAAATATTTCATCAGTCCCCAAAGTGCGCAGAGGAGAGGGCCGGAGTGTATGACACAGACACTCATGGGCAGTTGTGAAACTGCCAGCATGAAGCCATGATAATGTCAGGTGGCAGGACTCCAGCTTGCCTTTCCCAAGTAGGCTATAACCACTGTTTGTGGCAGCAGCTGTTACGAGCGGGAGCCAACAGGTTAAAGCCTTTATTTAGAATAATATAACTGTGAACGAGCTGCATCAAACAATATGTGCTTTATAATTTCCATCTCACAAGCACTTCAGAAAAAACTCATTCCCCCCTCGTTTTTTGACATCCACTTTGTCAGACCATGTTTTCTTTATTTCAGCCATTATGAGTCTCTCAGCCAGCTGCACTGACTTCCATTGTGACACTCTGAAACTCCGTCGTTGTGCGTTTTTTGCTGATCCAGGAGTTCAAATGATCAAATAAAAGATTTCTTCTCGCCTCAACTTTGTGAGCAACTCGATCTGGCACTCAGCGTAGTTTCTCTTTTTCACGAGTTTTGCAGCAAGATCGGCCGTTGTTATTTGGACTTCAGGAGGTGACACTGGCGAATTTGCGGTCATTTGCATAGTAATTTATGGGAGGAGCCAAGGTGTGTGGCTTGTGCATGTGTGCTAAATTCACCTTGATTGGGATATATAAAGGAAAGATGTGCGGGACTTGGCGATGCCTGGTTTTATACATGTGGATATTTTTGTGCGTACATACTTACATACAAATTCTGTGAGTATGCCATCTTTCAGTATGAAAGCTGTGCAGTCTTTTATACACGAGGCCCCTCTTTATCTTTATGTGTCATTAGGCATGCAGCATCATCAACGTACACAAAGACATCATAAGCAGGCAGATTTACAATAATTGATGTATAATAAAATGAATTAAGGCCCCAGCATGCTCTCCTGGAGACCCGTAAATTATGGATTTAGGACTATAAAGCAATAAGGCAACACAGACCCATTTGACAACTATTCTTTGTACAGCAAAACTCCATGAGTGACAATATCAAATGACTTTAATTAGTCAGTCTCTCTCTCTCTTACCAGGTAGTAGAAACTCGCTGTAAGAAAGTTTGCACATCCAAATCAGACCTTCGCTCCAATGACTTCAGCATCGTGGGATCTTTACCTCGAGACTTTGAACTTTCCAACTTGACTGTTATGGTAAACCAGTTGAAGTCACAGGGCCCTTAAGTCCCAGAGCAAAACCAACAAGAAACCCCCACCACCCAAACCGGTCATACCTGCTGCTGCCAAACGCATTGACCTCTATGCAAGAGCCCTCTTTCCCTTTTCCTTCCTTTTCTTCAATGTCGTCTACTGGTCAGTCTATCTGTGAGAGGGAGAAGAGAGATTAATAGTTTGTATGTTGTATTTTGGCAACATACTGATATTGAAACTACATTAAATAGTCAAATGACATAGCAAATTCATATACTGATCAGGTGCATCTCAGAAAACTTGACAAAATCATGGAATTTAAGTCAAAAAGTTAGACTTTCATATATTCTAGAATCATTGCACATTAGTGAAATATT
>NW_024044325.1:0-65581 GCF_014851395.1 Micropterus salmoides
GATTATTAGTGCAGAAACCACCTCAGTTGTGTTTAATAAATGTTGTCTATTGCACCTCTATAATTTACAGTTGCATCATTTGTTTTTTTAGTTAGTCGACATATTGTTCTCATCCTTGGCATTATCTCCCAATCTAGGTCCTTTAATTTCCCCATGTGTTCTACAGTTAAAACAATAAATGCCAGAAATGTACCTCTGCCCCCGTGACCCTGTACACAGGATAAGCTGTTGACGATGGATGGATGGATTATATATTGTAATTGTCACACTTGTATTGTAACACTCAAATTATCATAAATGGACAAATATATGAATCTAGTGGTTTCTTGAAAAAAAGAAAGTTTCAGTCAACTAAAAGTAAGAAAATAAAAAAGATCCATGAACAAAATAGCATGGTAAGAGTACCATGCTATTTTGTTCATAGAACCTTTTTTAAAAAAAAAATCTGTAGTAAAGTAAATTTTTAGGCATTTAAGGTAATTACACTCTAGTGAAAATAGGCCTATATTCATTCTAGACTATAGTACTGCTCTAAGAAAAATAGGCATACTATATATATATATATACTTGGTCCATACATAGCTCGAAGTCATGATGCCTCTTTAATCAGGCAGCTCACTTACTCAGGGACTTACATTTACTTTGTTTTGTTTTAATTCAGTGTGTCGTTTTATAGCATAATAATGTATCACACTTTGGAGGTAAGACCCAAATGTAGACACACAAGGCAGCAATAAAATCACTATGTATTTTATGAAAAGGAACGTGACCACGTCAAGGGTAGACACAGTTGTACACACACAGGCAGATTAAGGTACCGACAGATGGCATGCAGGTTTGTAGTGGGGTACAGGCAGGATTCATTTAGGTTGTCAGATTCCAAGAGCATTCCAAAATGAAACACAGGCCCAGCTTGTTCCTCACTGGTAAAAAAGGTAATAAAATAAGATAAATAAGTAGTGGCGATGACATGGAAAATGCTCCTGCGTTGTGTCCTGCTATTCAAATGTATTTTTGTTTGTAATATATTATATAGTGACTGGTGCTGTGCAGCCTAAGGGAAATGAAGAGAGACCCCAGCTGACACCCCAGCAATCGTCCGAGCCAGACTCTGACTTCAGCTCTGACTCTGATTCAAAAAATAAGAAAAAGTAGAAGCAGAGTAAGGAGAAGAGAAGAGAAAGAACAAACAAAAGAAAAACAAGAAAAAGGACAAGAAAAATAACAAAAAAGGAAAAGACTTCATCTTACCTCGACGTAAGATGAAATAGTCATTAAATAGGAGATTTTGGTTATTATTAATGTAAATCAATGTACATAAACAACAAGTAAGTAAGTAAGCAAAATGTATTTATATAGCATGTACTGCGGTGGCTGACGTACTGCGGTAAGCATGTCGACTCATTTCCGTTTCCGGTGCTTGTGTGTTGGTACCGTGTTGTGCTGCTCTCGCTAAATAACAGTTACATTTGTTAGATTACAGCAGCCAACTGTCCGCTAAACATTTATTCTTACAGTAATTTCTCCTAAGCACTCACAGTTCTTTCCATCTTTTAGTGACTGCTGTTCAATCTCATAGTGTTCTAAAGTTTTGGTAGCTGACGCTACATACTTTAGCTGAGCCGTTAGTGACATTAGCTCAGCAGCTAGCGATGGCTTCTCCCTCTTCTCTCCTACTTTCTCCTGCTCAGTGTGTCAGATGTTCAGTTACTCCTTTGCCTCCTTTAGCTGTAATGGTACGTGTCATAAGTGTATTTTATTTGTAGACATGGAGGCGAGGCTCAATGATTTAGAAGTCCGGCTCTGCACCTTGGTAGATCAGTCTTTAGCTACTGTAGCTAGCCAGTCCCCGGTAGTCAGTGTAGAACGGCCTGAGTTAGCCTCTGGTAGCCGTCCTCCGGCATCCCCTGTGCAGCCAGGAAGGGGGGGCTGGGTGATTGTCCGAAGGAGGAATAGTCGTAAGCATTCAAAGTCCACGGGGCATCATCAACCTGTTCACGTTTCTAACAGATTTTCCCCACTCAGCGACACACCGCTGAGAAACCAACTCTGATCATTGGCAGCTCCATTTTGAGAAACGTGAAGTTAGCGAAGCCAGCGGCCATAGTTAAGTGCATCCCTGGGGCCAGAGCGGGCGACATTGAGTCTTATTTGAAACTGCTGGCAAAGGATAAACGTAAATACGGTAAGATTGTTATTCACGTCGGCGGTAATGACCCGGTTACGCCAATCGGAGGTCACTAAGATTAATGTTGAGTCGGTGTGTACATATGCAAAACAATGTCGGACACCGTAGTTTTCTCTGGACCCCTGCCAAATCTGACCAGTGATGACATGTATAGCCGCATGTCGTCATTCCGCCGCTGGTTGTCGAGGTGGTGTCCAGCAAACGATGTGGGCTTTGTTGATCATTGGCAGACTTTCTGGGGAAGACCTGGTCTGATCCGGAGAGACGGCATCCATCCCACTTGGGAAGGAGCAGCTCTCATTTCTAGAAATCTGGCCAAGTTATTAGTGGACCAAATCCATGACAACCCAGAGTTGAGACCAGAGGCAGAGTCGCAGTCTAAACACTTCTGCTCCTCCATTTCAGGAGTTACTTAGTGAAAACCCTGTAGTGACGGTGTCTGCCCCCCGACCATCGAAATTATTTGAATCAAAGGTAAACAGAAGAGAAGCTGTACATAAAAACCTCATAAAAATTAAAATCACAAGAGCAATAGTGCAAACGAATAGGAGTTAAATGTGGACTCTTAAACATCAGCTCTCTCTTCTAAAGGTGTACTAGTAAATGAACTAATATCGATTATGATATTGATTTTTTGGTCTTACTGAAAACCTGGCTGGGTGATGGAGAATATGTTAGCCTAATTGAATCCACCCCTCCAGTCATATTAATACTCACATTCCTCGAGGCACAGGCCGAGGAGGTGGCGTTGCAACTATCTTTGACTCTAGCCTATAATCAGCTCTAAACCTAAACTAAACTATAACTCATTTGAAAGTCTTGTTCTTAGTCTTTCGCACCCAAGTTGGAAATCACTGCCAATTCTTTTGTTATAGTGTACCGAGCACCTGGTCCGTACTCAGAATTCTTATCTGAATTTGCAGAGTTTTTGTCAACTTTAGTCCTTAAAACGGCAAAGTATTATTGTAGGGGATTTTAATATTCATGTGGACGTTGAGAATGACAGCTTCAGTACTGCGTTTATCTCTTTGTTAGATTCCATGGCTTCTCTCAGAGTGTTCATGAACCGACTCACTGTTTTAACCACACCCTCGACCTTGTTTTGGTGTATGGTATTGAAATTGAACATTTAATAGTGTTCACACAGAATCCCTCTTTATCCGACCACTGTTTGATAACTTTTGAGTTTGTATTGCTGAACTACAAGATGTCTGTCTGATAGCGCTGTAGCTAAATTTAAGGATGCGATTCCATCAGCTCTAATTCATTATCTAGTCACAAAGTAACGGAGGACTCCTATGCTAATTTCAGTCCCTCCCAAATCGATCATCTGTTGATAGTGCTGCAGGCTCGCTGCGAATGACGACTCTGTAGCCCTCTAAAAAAGAAAATACTAAAACAAAGACGGTTAGCTCCATGGTATAATACTGAAACTCGCAAATTAAAGCAAATATGCGGAAACTTGAGAGGAATTGGCGTTCTACCAAACTGGAAAATTCTCGTTTAATTTGGCATGATAGTCTTAAAACTTATAGGAAGGCCCTCCGTAATGCCAGAGCAGCGTACTACCGTCATTAATAGAGGAAAATAGGAACAACCCCAGGTTTCTTTTCAGCACTGTAGCCAGGCTGACAGAGAGTCACAGCTCTATTGAGCCAAGTATTCCCATAGCTCTCAGTAGTTACGACTTCATGAGCTTCTTTAATGATAAAATTCTAGCTATTAGAGACAAAATTCACCAAGACCTGCCCTCAACTGGCACCAACTTATCTCTTAACTCATCAACCTTAGAAACAGCTGTAGAACCAGATATAGTTTAGAGTTTTGCTTCCCTCAATCTTTACCAACTAACTTCAACTAACTAAATCATCAACCTGCCTCTTAGACCCCATCCCGACTAGGCTGCTTAAAGATGTTTTACCCTTAGTCAGCACTTCTATACTAGATATGATCTCTCTATCTTATCAACAGGCTATGTACCACAGTACTTTAAAGTAGCTGTAATTAAACCTCTTCTGAAAAAGCCCAAACTTGATCCAGATGTTTTAGCCAACTATAGACCTATTTCTAACCTTCCATTTCTCTCTAAGGTTCTGGAGAAAGCAGTTGCTAAACAGCTGTGTGACTTTCTACAGAGCAATAGTTTATTTGAGGATTTTCAGTCAGGATTTAGAACTCATCATAGCACAGAGACAGCACTGGTGAAAATTACTAATGACCTCCTTATTGCATCAGACAAAGGACTTGTCTCTGTACTGGTTTTATTAGATCTTAGTGCTGCATTTGATACCATTGACCATCAGATCCTATTGCAGAGACTGGAATATTTCATTGGCATTAAAGGAACCGCTCTAAGCTGGTTTAAGTCCTATTTATCAGATCGATTTCAGTTTGTACATGTTAACGATGAGTCCTCCATGCATGCCAAAGTTAGTCATGGAGTTCCACAAGGATCTGTCCTCGGACCAATCCTCTTCACTTATATATACTTCCTTCCTTTAGGCAATATTATCAGGAAACATTCCATAAGCTTTCATTGTTATACAGATGATACTCAGTATATCTATCGATCAAACCAGATGAAACTCATCAGTTCGCTAAACTTCAAATGTGCCTTCAGGATGTTAAAACCTGGATGACCTGTAATTTTCTAATGTTAAACTCAGATAAAACTGAAGTTATTGTTCTGGGGCCTAAGCACCCCGTGACGCATTATCCAAAGATATAGTTTCCCTGGATGGTATCGCCCTGGCCTCCAGCACCACTGTGAGGAATCTTGGAGTTATCTTTGATCAGGACATGTCGTTTAAGTCTCACATTAAGCAAATTTCAAGGACCGCCTTTTTTCACCTGCGTAATATTGCGAGAATCAGGAACATCCTGTCTAAAAATGATGCAGCTAAACTAGTCCATGCATTTGTTGCTTCTAGGCTGGATTACTGCAATTCCTTATTATCAGGCTGCTCGAAAAAGTCCGTTAAGACTCTTCAGCTGATCCAGAATGCTGCAGCACGTGTTCTGACAGGAACCAGGAAAAGAGATCACATTTCTCCTGTTTTAGCTTTTCTGCATTGGCTTCCAGTAAAATCCAGAATAGAATTTAAAATCATTCTTCTTACCTACAAAGCTCTTAATGGTCAGGCACCATCTTATCTTAAAGAGCTCATAGTACCTTACTACCCCTCCAGAGCACTGCGCTCCCAGAATGCAGGGTTACTTGTGGTTCCTAGAGTCTCCAAAAGTAGACTAGGAGCCAGAGCGTTCAGCTATCAAGCTCCTCTCCTGTGGAACCAGGTTCCAGTTTGGGTTCAGGAGGCAGACACCATCTCCACATTTAAGAGTAGGCTTAAGACTTTCGTCTTTGATAAAGCTTATAGTTAGGGCTGGCTCAGGTTAGTCCTGAACCATCCCTTAGTTATGCTGCTATAGGCCTAGACTGCCGGGGGATTTCCCATGATGCACTGGGCTCCTCTCCTCTACCTTCTCTCTCTTCTCCTGTATGCAACCTCATCCCATTATTGCATGTTACTAACACAACTTCTCCCTTTCCGGTAGTCTTGTGCTTTCTCGTCCCTCTCCTCTCTCCTCCTATCACTTCCTGCAGGTTTTCTGCTCTGGAGCTGTGGAGTCTGGATCTGTGGCTGCGGGTCACCTGCTGCCCCCGTGTTCCTGCTCGACACCCTCTGCTACAACTATTGTTACTAGTCCTATTGTTATTATTGTTATTATAATCATTAACATTGCGATTACTGTCATTAACACTACTATAAATATCTGTACCATTACAGGTTTCTGCCTCTTAAAAGGAAGTTTTTCCTTGCCTCTGTCGCCTAGTGCTGCTCTTGGTGGGAACTGTTGGGCTTCTGTAAATAACATCACAGAGTACGGTCTAGACCTGCTCTCTTATGAAAAGCGCTGTGAGATAACTGTTGTTGTGATTTGGCGCTATATAAATAAAATTGAATTGAAAATTGAATAGCAGTTTTCACAGATAAAATCACAAGGTGCTTCACAATATAACAACAAAATACAGTTCTAGCTAGACACCAGAAACACATGACATATGACAGACAACTTTTAAATCAAGCTTAATGTTTAGCAAAGCCTGTTTGAATAACAGAGTCTTCAGTTGCTTTTTAAATGAAGCAACACAGTTTAAGGTGCGTAACAAAGTGGAGTGCATTCCACAACCTGGGTGCAGCTGCATGGAAAGACCGGTCTCCTCTGGTCTTAAAGTGGGTACGGGGAACTATCAACAGCCTCTGATCTAATGACCTTAGGTTACGGAGGGGAGTATGTTGCTGTAACAGGTTGGAGATGTAAGAGGGAGTTTGACCATGTAACGCTCTAAAAGTAAGGACCAAGATTTTAAAATGGATTCTAAAATGAACTGGCAGCCAGTGAAGGGATGATAGGACTGGAGTAATGTGCGCTCTTCTGCTTGTACAGTATGTGTTAAGAATCTAGCAGCTGAGTTCTGGACAGCTTGGAGGCGAGTGAGTTAATTATTACTCATGCATGTAAAAAGACTATTGCAATAATCTAAGCGGGAGGATATGAAGGCGTGGATGATCAGCTCTAATTCTATCTTTGACACCATTGATCTTAGTTTGGATATGTTCCTTAGGTGGAAGAAACAGTTTTTAATTAGTTAGTTGCAGTGTCCTGATTGGTTAGGTTTAGGTCAGAGGGTCAGATGGTTAAGGTTAGGGCTCAATTAAACGGAAAGGCTGTATAAAATTGTTCATCCCATCCCACACTGTCAGACCACGTCAGACACTCACACACACCATCACATATTACTCCGCTGATATAATGAAAATTAAGGGTTAGGTGAAGGGAAAAAGAGCTGGCTAACGGCTTACAAAGCTCTGCGTTAGCCAGGGTTAGGGTAAGGGGGTTATAGCCACGATCATCAGGTGATGATCCTTGTGCTCATCTAGCGAAGCCAGCTTTACAAGGACAGGGCCGTGACTCCCCTTGTATAAGCCGGCTTGGCAAGATCATCTAGCCAAGCCGGCTGAGCAAGGCTGCTTGGGCTTAGGCAACACTGAGCTGCAACGGTTAGGTGGAGGACAGGAGGCAATATCCACCAAAATAACCACGGCCGGGTTTAGGCGACACTGGGCTGCGACGGTTAGGTTCAGGGAGAAGGCATTGGGTGGGGTCATGGTCAGGATCATCAGGCGGCGGCCCTCAATCGTAGGTGCTGGTCTGGATCCGTCAGGAGGCTGGTGATTTCTTACCATCCCTTCAGAGACGGGTGCCGCCGTCATCTCGGCGTATCGCGTAAGCTCGTATCTATCTGCAGGTGGGCCGCTGTCGCGTAGGCAACATTCCAGATGACTGGATTCACAGTGGATCCAGCTGAAACGTGGCGAGTAGCGCAACGGCTTGTCCTTTGGCGGCCTTGTAAAGGCACTCCCACGAGGAGTGGGTTTCCGGTCGGGTTCAGACTTACGCGATGTGGCTCGTGGGGAGCACTCTGGAACCCCCCGGCCCCAGGGGTCACAGGGGTCGAGCCCATGTTAAGTCAATGGAGGCCTCCCGGACACCTTTTCCGGGGCCCGTTTGGCGAGGCGAGGCCCGACAGCCCCGGGGCCGAGGCCAAAGTTGGGAGGTTAGGCAATGTTAAGTCAGAAACACAAGTCTCAGGCTTCATCATCTTGTGTTCAGTAACAAACAAACACATGTAGTAAAAGTTGTTGTTCTTGATGGCTCTCAGGCCGCGATTTATATCCTCTTTTTGATAAAAGGGTTAGGAATTGGCTAAGGGGGTAATAGCCGTGATCATCAAGTCACGATCCTTGTGGTCTTGTAAAACTGGCTTCGCAAGGTCATCTAGCAAACGGAATATGTAACCACAGTTTTAAGACCAAAAATGTTTGGAAAGAGTGTATGAGGATTGAGGGAGACATGAGATATCAAACAGCAACTGATTGTCGGAATCCAGGTAAACTCTATGGATTAATGGATTTCGAGTCAGTGAGGGCTGAGCGAGGGCGAACAGGTGCGGGGTGCCAACTCCAAAAAGTAAACATTAGCTTTTCAGTATTAGTGCAACAAAATAAACATGGTTGGGTTTAGGCAACACTGTTCAACAACCAGTCACAATTTAGGGTCACCATTTCCCCTAGTCTGCATGTCTTTGGACGGTGAGAGGAAGCAAGAGCACCCAGAGAGATCCCATACAGACACTGGGAAAATATGCAAACTCCACACAGAAAGGCCAGGGCAACCGGGGTTTGCAAGATATGTATGCACACACACACACACACACACATATGTGTATATATATATATAGACACACACACACACATGTATGTGTATATATATATATATATATATATATATATATATATATAGACACACACACACATATATGTGTATATATATAGAGACACACACACACACGTGTTCCACTCTAAAAATAGAGGCATATGTTAATGCCAAGATTCAGGCCTTTCAAAGGAGATTATTTACCTCTTTGCATTTTCTATATATATATATATTTTTTGTTGTTGTTTGTTTGTTTGTTTGTTTGTTTTCATCTTTTTCCTTCAAATATCTTAAAGCTAAAAGGAAAAGCCCATCAGGGTGCTAGTAGTATAATAAACTCATAAACTCCAAAAACACTTTAATAAGAACATCAAAAAGACTAATTTTCAACATTCACTTAAGGTTTTATTCTTTCTTTTACAGGGTTTTGTCTTCAGATTGCTGACGTATTGCTGATTGCTGACGTATTGCGGTAAGCGTGTCGACTCATTTCCGTTTCCGGTGCTTGTGTGTTGGTACCGTGTTGTGCTGCTCTCGCTAAATAACAGTTACATTTGTTTGATTACAGCGGCCAACTGTTCGCTAAACACTTATTCTTTACAGTAATTTTGCCTAAGCACTCACAGTTCTTTCCATCTTTTAGTGACTGCTGTTCAATCTCATACTTGTTCTAAAGTTTTGGTAGCTGACGCTACAGTACTTTAGCTTAGCCGTTAGCGACTTTAGCTTAGCAGCTAGCGATGGCTTCTCCTTCTCCCTCTCTCTCTCCCACTTTCTCCTGCTCGGTGTGTCAGATGTTCAGTTACTCCTCTGCCTCCTTTAGCGGTGATGGTACATGTAATAAGTGTAGTTTATTTATAGACATGGAGGCGAGGCTCAGTGATTTAGAAGTCCGGATCCGCACCTTGGTAGATCAGTCCTTAGCTACTGTAGCTAGCCAGTCCCCGGTAGTCAGTGTAGAACGGCCTGAGTTAGCCTCTGGTAGCCGTCCTCCGGCATCCCCTGTGCAGCCAGGAAAGGGGGGCTGGGTGACTGTCCGAAGGAGGAATAGTCGTAAGCATTCAAAGTCCACGGGGCATCATCAACCTGTTCACGTTTCTAACAGATTTTCCCCACTCAGCGACACACCCGCTGAGAAACCAACTCTGATCATTGGCAGCTCCATTTTGAGAAACGTGAAGTTAGCGAAGCCAGCGGCCATAGTTAAGTGCATCCCTGGGGCCAGAGCGGGCGACATTGAGTCTTATTTGAAACTGCTGGCTAAGGATAAACGTAAATACGGTAAGATTGTTATTCACGTCGGCGGTAATGACTCCCGGTTACGCCAATCGGAGGTCACTAAGATTAATGTTGAGTCGGTGTGTACATATGCAAAAACAATGTCGGACACCGTAGTTTTCTCTGGACCCCTGCCAAATCTGACCAGTGATGACATGTATAGCCGCATGTCGTCATTCCGCCGCTGGTTGTCGAGGTGGTGTCCAGCAAACGATGTGGGCTTTGTTGATCATTGGCAGACTTTCTGGGGAAGACCTGGTCTGATCCGGAGAGACGGCATCCATCCCACTTGGGAAGGAGCAGCTCTCATTTCTAGAAATCTGGCCAAGTTTATTAGTGGACCAAATCCATGACAACCCAGAGTTGAGACCAGGAGGCAGAGTCGCAGTTTAACACACTTCTCTGCCCTTCTTTTTCAGCAGTTACCCACCCAAAACCCTACGCAGAGTCGCAGTCTAACACACTTCTCTGCTCCTCCATTTCAGGAGTTACTTAGTGAAAATCCTATAGTGACGGTGTCTGTCCCCCGACCATTGAAATTATTTAAAAAGGTAAACAGAAGAGGAGCTGTGCATAAAAACCTTATAAAAATTAAAACCACAAGAGCAATAGTGCAAACGAATAGGAGAGTTAAATGTGGACTCTTAAACATCAGATCTCTCTCTTCTAAAGGTGTACTAGTAAATGAACTAATATCAGATTATGATATTGATTTATTTGGTCTTACTGAAACCTGGCTGGGTGATGGAGAATATGTTAGCCTAAATGAATCCACCCCTCCCAGTCATATTAATACTCACATTCCTCGAGGCACAGGCAGAGGAGGTGGAGTTGCAGCTATCTTCGACTCTAGCCTATTAATCAGCTCTAAACCTAAACTAAACTATTCCATCAGCTCTAAATACATTATCTAGTCACAAAGTAACGGAGGACTCCTATGCTAATTTCAGTCCCTCCCAAATCGATCATCTTGTTGATAGTGCTGCAGGCTCGCTGCGAATGACACTCGACTCTGTAGCCCCTCTAAAAAAGAAAATACTAAAACAAAGACGGTTAACTCCATGGTATAATACTGAAACTCGCAAATTAAAGCAAATATCACGGAAACTTGAGAGGAATTGGCGTTCCACCAAAGTGGAAAATTCTCGTTTAATTTGGCAAGATAGTCTTAAAACTTATAGGAAGGCCCTCCGTAATGCCAGAGCAGCGTACTACTCGTCATTAATAGAGGAAAATAGGAACAACCCCAGGTTTCTTTTCAGCACTGTAGCCAGGCTGACAGAGAGTCACAGCTCTATTGAGCCAAGTATTCCCATAGCTCTCAGTAGTTACGACTTCATGAGCTTCTTTAATGATAAAATTCTAGCTATTAGAGACAAAATTCACCAAGACCTGCCCTCAATTGGCACCGACTTATCTCTTAACTCAGGAACCTTTGAAACAGCTGTAGAACCAGATACATGTTTAGACTGTTTTGCTTCCCTCAATCTTTACCAACTAACTTCAATAATTTCTTCATCTAAACCATCAACCTGCCTCTTAGACCCCATCCCGACTAGGCTGCTTAAAGATGTTTTACCCTTAGTCAGCACCTCTATACTAGATATGATCAATCTATCTTTATCAACAGGCTATGTACCACAGTACTTTAAAGTAGCTGTAATTAAACCTCTTCTGAAAAAGCCCAAACTTGATCCGGATGTTTTATCAAACTATAGACCTATATCTAACCTTCCATTTCTCTCTAAGGTTCTGGAGAAAGCAGTTGCTAAACAGCTGTGTGACTTTCTACAGAGCAATAGTTTATTTGAGGATTTTCAGTCAGGATTTAGAGCTCATCATAGCACAGAGACAGCACTGGTGAAAATTACTAATGACCTCTTATTGCATCAGACAAAGGACTTGTCTCTGTACTGGTTTTATTAGATCTTAGTGCTGCATTTGATACCATTGACCATCAGATCCTATTGCAGAGACTGGAATATTTCATTGGCATTAAAGGAACCGCTCTAAGCTGGTTTAAGTCCTATTTATCAGATCGATTTCAGTTTGTACATGTTAACGATGAGTCCTCCATGCACGCCAAAGTTACTCATGGAGTTCCTCAAGGATCTGTCCTTGGACCAATCCTCTTCACTTTATATGCTTCCTTTAGGCAATATTATCAGGAAACATTCCATAAGCTTTCATTGTTATGCAGATGATACTCAGTTATATCTATCGATCAAGCCAGATGAAACTCATCAGTTAGCTAAACTTCAAATGTGCCTTCAGGATGTTAAAACCTGGATGACCTGTAATTTTCTCATGTTAAACTCAGATAAAACTGAAGTTATTGCTCTGGGGCCTAAGCACCTCCGTGACGCATTATCTAAAGATATAGTTTCCCTGGATGGCATCGCCTTGGCCTCCAGCACCACTGTGAGGAATCTTGGAGTTATCTTTGATCAGGACATGTCGTTTAAGTCCACATTAAGCAAATTTCAAGGACCGCCTTTTTTCACCTACGTAATATTGCGAAAATCAGGAACATCCTGTCTAAAAATGATGCAGAAAAACTAGTCCATGCATTTGTTACTTCTAGGCTGGATTACTGCAATTCCTTATTATCAGGCTGCTGAAAAAGTCCATTAAGACTCTTCAGCTGATCCAGAATGCTGCAGCACGTGTTCTGACAGGAACCAGGAAAAGAGATCACATTTCTCCTGTTTTAGCTTCTTTGCATTGGCTTCCAGTAAAATCCAGAATAGAATTTAAAATCATTCTTCTTACCTACAAAGCTCTTAATGGTCAGGCACCATCTTATCTTAAAGATCTCATAGTACCTTACTACCCCACCAGAGCACTGCGCTCCCAGAATGCAGGGTTACTTGTGGTTCCTAGAGTCTCCAAAAGTAGACTAGGAGCCAGAGCGTTCAGCTATCAAGCTCCTCTCCTGTGGAACCAGGTTCCAGTTTGGGTTCAGGAGGCAGACACCATCTCCACATTTAAGAGTAGGCTTAAGACTTTCCTCTTTGATAAAGCTTATAGTTAGGGCTGGCTCAGGTAGTCCTGAACCATCCCTTAGTTATGCTGCTATAGGCCTAGACTGCCGGGGGATTTCCCATGATGCACTGAGCTCCTCTCTCCTCTACTTTCTCTCCCTCTGTATGCAACCTTATCCCATTATTGCATGTTACTAACACAACTTCTCCCCTTTCTGGTAGTCTTGTGCTTTCTCGTCCCTCTCCTCTCTCCTCCTATCACTTCCTGCAGGTTTTCTGTCTCTGGAGCTGTGGAGTCTGGATCTGTGGCTGCGGGTCACCTGCTGCCCCCGTGTTCCTGCTCGACACCCTCTACTGCAACGACTATTGTTGCTAGTCTTATTGTTATTATTGTTATTATAATCATTAACATTATGATGGTTACCATTAACACTATTATAAATATCTGTACCATTTTTCATTTAGTTTATAGCAACATTACCTTCGCTGTCTGTACCTCTGTGTGTATATTGTGTAGGCTGCCTCCCTCCCCTCTCTCTCCCTACATCCCTCTCTCTCTCTCTCTCTCTTTCTCTCTCTCTCTCTCTTCTCTCTTCTCTCTCTCTCTCTCTCTTTCACTCTCTTTCTCTCTCTCTTCTCTCTCTCTCTCTCTCTCTCACCCCAACCGGTCGAGGCAGATGGCCGCCCACCCTGAGCCATGGTTCTGCTCGAGGTTTCTGCCTCTTAAAAGGAAGTTTTTCCTTGCCTCTGTCGCCTAGTGCTGCTCTTGGTGGGAACTGTTGGGCTTCTGTAAATATCATCACAGAGTACGGTCTAGACCTGCTCTTTTATGAAAAGCGCTGTGAGATAACTGTTGTTGTGATTTGGCGCTATATAAATAAAATTGAATTGAATTGAATTGAATTGAATAGATATCTAAACATTTTAGTTTTTTGTTGCATTAAATATGATGCAGTGTGTTTTGATACGGAAGCAGAATTGTACATAAGACATAACAGAACAAAGACTGTGACCTTTTCCTAAACCCAGTAGCTTTATGTGCCTAAACCCAACCGAATCGATTAACTTTTTCTTTACCTAAAGGTGTTGTATACTGATGCTGAAGACTACACTTTAAAACTGTGTTTTGATACAGAAGCAGAAGGGTACCTTATGCGTCAAATGCTTTATCAGGTTTTTGGCAACCTGGGATGGAAGTGTTTTGTACATCCTCTAGATGCCTGAGGCACTTAAGCCCCCTGTGCCACGTCAACGCAGTCCATGTGGATGTGTTTTTTTTAATAAAAAATTAACCCCGAGCAATTAACAATTTACAACACAGGATTTACCAACCATTAAAAAAAGAATGGATACTGTATGTGATGCACATATTTGGTCTGACCTACTGATACATTTGTAATACTACTTTGAGGCTTTGTGCTTTTTAATGATTGTAACATTGACCAGGGAATATTACCCTGCTTTACAGAAACAGTGTTAATCCTTTGTATCCTGTCTCAATGGTTGTTGTTTTTTCTCTTTGACTCTGTGATTAGTGAGCTTTAGCGTCTGTTTCTAGTTTCACATCAGTTGGACAGCCTGAATGCTGTAGTAGGAAATTACAAAATGCAAGAAACGGGCGTGGCATCAATTAGACTGTACTATTGTACAACAGACAGACAGACTGGTAACCTCAGACTGGTAACCACAGACAGACTGGTAACCACAGACTGGTAACCACAGACTGGTAACTACAGACAGGTAACCACAGACAGACCGGTAACCACAGACTGGTAACCACAGACAGGTAACCACAGACAGACCGGTAACCACAGACTGGTAACCACAGACTGGTAACCACAGACTGGTAACTACAGACAGGTAACCACAGACTGGTAACCACAGACTGGTAACCACAGACAGACTGGTAACCACAGACTGGTAACCACAGACAGACAGGTAACTGCAGACAGGTAACCGCAGACTGGTAACCACAGACTGGTAACTACAGACAGGTAACCACAGACAGACCGGTAACCACAGACTGGTAACCACAGACTGGTAACTACAGACAGGTAACCACAGACAGACCGGTAACCACAGACTGGTAACCACAGACTGGTAACTACAGACAGGTAACCACAGACTGGTAACCACAGACTGGTAACCACAGACAGACTGGTAACCACAGACTGGTAACCACAGACAGACAGGTAACTGCAGACAGGTAACCGCAGACTGGTAACCACAGACAGGTAGCCACAGACAGACTGGTAACTGCAGACAGGTAACCGCAGACTGGTAACCACAGACTGGTAACCACAGACAGACAGGTAACTGCAGACAGGTAGCCGCAGACTGGTAGCCACAGACAGGTAACCACAGACAGACTGGTAACCACAGACTGGTAACCACAGACAGACAGGTAACCACAGACAGACAGGTAACCACAGACAGACAGGTAACCACAGACAGGTAACTGCAGACAGGTAACTACAGACAGACAGGTAACTGCAGACAGGTAGCCACAGACAGACTGGTAACCACAGACTGGTAACCACAGACAGACAGGTAATCACAGACAGGGAACTACAGACAGGTAACTACAGACAGACAGGTAACCACAGGCTGGTAACCACAGACAGACAGGTAATCACAGACAGGGAACTACAGACAGACAGGTAACTGCAGACAGGTACCCACAGAAAGACTGGTAAACACAGACAGGGAACTACAGACAGACAGGTAACTGCAGACAGGTAGCCACAGACAGACTGGTAACCACAGACAGGTACCCACAGAAAGACTGGTAAACACAGACAGGGAACTACAGACAGACAGGTAACTGCAGACAGGTAGCCACAGACTGGTAACCACAGACTGGTAACCACAGACAGACAGGTAACCACAGACTGGTAACCACAGACTGGTAACCACAGACAGACAGGTAACCACAGACAGACAGGTAACCACAGACTGGTAACCACAGACAGACAGGTAACCACAGACAGACAGGTAACCACAGACTGGTAACCACAGACTGGTAACCACAGACAGACAGGTAACTGCAGACAGGTAACCACAGACTGGTAACCACAGACAGACAGGTAACCACAGACAGGTAAGTGCAGACAGGTAACCACAGACAGGTAAGTGTAGACTGGTAACCACAGACAGGTAAGTGCAGACAGGTAACCAAAGACTGGTAACCATAGACAGGTAACCACAGACTGGTAACCACAGACAGACAGGTAACTGCAGAAGGGTAACCACAGACTGGTAACCACAGACAGTTAACCACAGACTGGTAACCACAGACAGACAGGTAACTGCAGACTGGTAACCACAGACTGGTAACCACAGACAGACAGGTAATCACAGACATACTGGTAACCACAGACAGGTAACCACAGACAGGTAAGTGCAGACTGGTAACCACAGACTGGTAAGTGCAGACAGGTAACCAAAGACTGGTAACCATAGACAGGTAACCACAGACTGGTAACCACAGACAGACAGGTAACTGCAGACAGGTAACCACAGACTGGTAACCACAGACAGACAGGTAACCACAGACAGGTAAGTGCAGACAGGTAACCACAGACTGGTAACCACAGACAGTTAACCACAGACTGGTAACCACAGACTGGTAACCAGAGACAGACAGGTAACCACAGACTGGTAACCAGAGACAGACAGGTAACCACAGACTGGTAACCACAGACTGGTAACCACAGACAGACAGGTAATCTCAGACAGACAGGTAACCACAGACAGGTAACCACAGACAGGTAACCACAGACTGGTAACCACAGACAGGTTAGTGCAGACAGGTAACCACAGACCGACAGGTAACCACAGACTGTTAACCACAGACCGACAGGTAACCACAGACTGGTAACCACAGACAGGTAAGTGCAGACTGGTAACCACAGACTGGTTACCACAGACAGACAGGTAACCACAGACTGGTTACCACAGACAGACAGGTAACCACAGACCGGTAACCAGAGACAGACCGGTAACCACAGACTGGTAACCACAGTCAGAACGGTAACCACAGACTGGTAACCACAGACAGACAGGTAATCACAGACTGGTAACCACAGACAGACAGGTAACCACAGACAGACAGGTAACCACAGACTGGTAACCACAGACAGACAGGTAATCACAGACTGGTAACCACAGACTGGTAACCACAGACTGGTAACCACAGACAGACAGGTAATCACAGACTGGTAACCACAGACTGGTAACCATAGACAGACAGGTAACCACAGACTGGTAACCACAGACAGACAGGTATTCACAGACTGGTAACCACAGACTGGTAACCACAGACAGACAGGTAACCACAGACAGGACAGGGCCGTGGTGGCCAACCCCAAAAACTAAAAAACATTAGCTTTTGAGGATTAGTGCTCAAAAATAATGAGAGCTGGGTTTAGGTAACACTGTGCTAGAACAGGGGAGGGTTTTATATATATATATATAGATTCTGGTCCGTCTGCTAGGCCGCCTTCTGCTGTAGATAGTACAGCTAAAGGAACCTGTACTGAAGGTCTCTGTATCAGCACCAGAAAAGCTTTCTTGAATATAGAAAAAAGAAGTTACTGTGTTGCGTCTCCTTGTCTCCTCAGCATCAAGACTCCTCCAAGACTGATGCTGTTAAATTGCTGGGACATTTATATGGGGACACAAGCTGCCTATCAAAATTGAGGGCACATCCCAATTCAGAAGGCCTGCCCACATGTTGTGGAGACGTTCTGGCAAGGATGTTAAGCAAAGCCACACATTAGGACGGTTTGAAAAGGATGTAAAGCCTTGTTATATGTTATGAAGACTTTTGACAAGAATGTTGTAAAGCATGGAAACATTTCATTATGTTTTGCAAAGGTCACATTAATATTATTTTGAAAACACTTGTTCTTTTCTGAACTTACGCGCTACTTATGAACACTTTGCAGATTTTGAGATGTTCAACTGTTTTTGTGTATTGCAAATGTCCTCTTTGGTTTATTTCAACTATTTGGTTTGGAGAAACTGAAAATCGTGAGAAATGCCTACAACGACCCAACGCCCATCCTGCAAACAGTCCCAACCTTATAAAGAGTACATAGCACATCTTGTCATTTTAAATGTTAAGACATGTTTAAAAAACTGTGTTTTACTACTGGCTTTAACCTTTCCTGGGAATTTGTTTTACACACCCTTCATGTGCCTAAAAAATCGTAATGTTTAAAGGGCTCGGTCAATAAAGCTGCCACATTACTGTAGTGGAGTAAACAGTACAAATTTCTTCTGTAACATGTAGTGAAGGAGAAATAGGCATGAAAATTACAGGTGCCTCAAATGTGTACCCAGGTAGAGTACTTTATTAAATGTACTTATTCATCAGGCTTCTGCAGCCCTTTAAAGCCCCTTGACACAGTGTCATGTTAAGGACACTGATGGAATAAAGTGAGCAAAATTTAGCCAAATCAGGAAACCAACCCATGAAAGCCCTTGGAAATGCTGGTGTCATAAAGAACACGAAGAAAGGAAGCAATACATTTTATACAAACAAACCATTTATTAAAATATATATACAAAGATACAATAAAATGTAAAACATTATAAACAAATATATAGGAGGACACAATCTTACACTAGCCAGGAGAAATCTGGTAGGCTGTTGACCTCCCACTCAAGGTTAGTGGTGAACAGCTGCAAGGAAGAAAGAGAGGTTTAGAGAAGTTGACCCCCATACTGTGAGATGCTAGAATTCTGCTGTGCACCTGTGCTCACCACTTCCTGGGCATCCTGAGATGAATCCTCAGCTAACCAGATGCTGCAGGCCTCACTCAGGTTTGGTGCCAGTGGAGACGTCCCAGGCTCTGCTGCCTCCACTGAGCTGCCGCTGTCCTGTGAGGGACAGCCAACAGACGGTGGTGACCCGGGAACACGAGGCTGTGGTGGAGGTGGTGGTGGTGAGGATCCACCTGCTGTTGAGGCAGCTTCACCACACAGAGGAGGACCTGCCTCCTCTTTCTCCAGACCATCGGTTGCCAGGCCTTTTCGATGGAAGCATCTCTTTTCTTCCCAGCTTCTGAAAGACACAGAAAAACCTGGAAAATGTGTTTACACATATGTATCTTTTCACCACAGTGCACAAGGGCACAGATCCGGATGGCTACTGAGACATTACCCTTACAAAGCTGGAACCCTGTTGCTCAGTCAGTACGGACAAGCTTACACTGAGCTTGTAAAGCTGACAGTAATGGTAATAAGAGAATGAGCTTTTATGCCAGGTAGACATACACACAAAAAAATCTAAAATAATGGCAACAATAACAGCATATTAGTGCTACTGCTTGAATGAGGAGCGGATCTTCTCTGGTGAGAGAAGCTTCTCTCTTAAAGTATTCAGTAATAGGTTGGCCAACAGTCTGACAGAAAAGATTCAAACTCACTATGCAAGTTGTCCACTCCCTGCCCAGTGGACATCAGGGACTGCTGGATCACTTCAACTTCTTTTCTTTTCTTTTTTATTTGATTGAGTCTTGAGGAAATGGCGGACACCTCTTTACCTTTACCAGAGGAAGACCATTGGCTGAAATAATTCCAGTCACATCCACATCAAATAAACGACCAGGAGAAAAGACCCTGTGTGTGTGTTTTGTAATTTCTTATGTTCCTCCCTACTCAAGTGTTTTTTTCTTTTTTTCAGAAAATACTTCTGTACTCTCACTCAAGCAGATATTTTCATGACTTGTTTTAGCAAAGTAACAGTATACGTGACCACTTCCAGACTAAAGTTAAAGTTTAAATGAATCTTTATTTGGATATAGTGGGCCTCATCGTCTTCCCTGGCACTTCACCGCTCCCCTCCGGCACGCGCCGGACACCGCGCACCAGCGTAGGGTTCCAAAACATTAAACATGTGCACAAGCGCACGTTATGCAAAACGTGCGGCGGACTGAGGTTAATTCCTCACCATACATGCTCAACGCAGCATGAAGTAAGTACTATGCAATCCATATGTTAAAATGGCTTACTAAGCGACCGGCGGCAGACTAGCGGGAGCTAACGGTAACCACAGCTGTGCGGCTGTCCATTTTTATTAAAGTGGGCCTCATGGAAACGCACTCACCAGTTCTCCAACCTTGTAAACACAGCTTCAAAAGTTCTTCTCTCCTTTACGGCGACAACTTGGCGAAAGGTGACGTAGGCGGGGAATCCTCTCGGCTACGTTACGTTCAGTGTCAACAGTGGAACACGTGACAGTCAAGATCAACGCTAAAATAATTATTTTTGTTCGTAAAGTCAACTGTCTGTCTTTTGGAAACACCATGATGACCGTGTTGTGTATAACGGCGTGTAATGTGAATCATGATCTATTACAATTTATTAAATTTCATTAATTTCATCAGTGGTCACATCTCAGTGGGCGTGTCAGATCTCTCTGCAGCTGGGTCTTTCCAGGAATGAGTTGAATTTATGTCCCAGCGCCTTTTCAGGAGTGAAATGAAATCAGATAGTAAAATGTACATTTCCATGTTAACAGTGAAATTAATTACAATGTTACTTTAGATAATTATCTGGTAATTACTCTCAGGCATCTTGTGCTGATGTCATTTCAGCATTAGCCTATATGCTGCGTTCAAGGCCACTGGGAACTCCCAACTAGAAAAACTATCCTGATATGCCACCTGAAGTCGGATTTCCTACTTGTAAACTCGGGGAAAAATATGCACCCAGACTTCATGAGTAGCAGCCAAATTATGTCACTCCCATGGTAGCACACATTTTAAATGGTAAACAACAACCTAAAAGGCAACATAAATCGCATTTGCATGTAAGTAATTAAAAGTATAAATACTATCATATAGTAAAATGTTAAGAAACTGCAGCTCAGAAAATAGAACTTGAGTTGTGATGGAAATGTGGAAATTAGTACAAGTCTGGACTAATGCAAGGTGAAAAGAAGAAAAGGCCGTGGGGCAGACGGCATCATGGATGCACGTCTCAGTAAACAACATATATTGCTAGACACATATAGGAGAAATATTTTACCTTTGAAAATGTATTGGAAGAAAGCTGGGGAGCCAAGGGGCCTCATGCAGCTGATAACATTACATATCTCTAATTCAAAGGGGCAATGCTTGAGTTTGTCTGATGCTGGATCATTGGCCAGTACGAGCACAGCCAGAGATGTACAGTACAGCCAGCATCCGATACAAGCAGCTCAGACCCTAATGGAACAGCGGCTGCTCCACCAAATGACCCGGCAGATTGCCCCCCCCCAAGTCTTAACAGACTTTATGAGGACTGAGTTGGTCCATTCAAACCAGCACTGCATTTACTAGAAGAGGTTTCTATTCAGGCTTGTTAAAGGGGGAAGGTTGCAGTGAGAGCATTGTGGAGTCACGTGTGGCTGTGCAGAAGACCGGACCTGCTTTCGCACTGTGAGTCGCAGCCAGTTTGTGACCGAGCTGAGACGTAGCTCTGTGTGGGACTGTGAGCTGCCCTTTGTCAGTGGTGCTGAAGATAACATCTGTGTGGATTTGTGGTGAGATTTCTGCCTGATCACAAGCGTTTTCAGTTAGTTTCAGAGTCTACCTCGTTGTCTCATCCTTAACTTGCAGTCCCAAACTGAAGGGGGTACTACCACAACAGCAGAGCTATGACGCCGGGCAATCCTCCACACACTACGGGAAATATCCACCTGTCTCTTGCGGCTGTATTTAGAAAGATAGGTTGCTTTTAATCAGATCTGTAAATTTGAATGTGTAGTACGTTTACATTTGATACTTAAGTACTTTTAAAACCAGGTACTTCTCTTGTATTATACTGGATGACTTTTACTTGAGTGACATTTTTCGTGTGGTGCCTGTACTTTTAATTAAGTATTAAAATAGAGTACTTCTTCCACCACTGATGATTACTGACGAGTTAGCATTAACAAATCACAGACTTACCACCATGTTTTCTTGCACAGTGATTTGCAACAACCCACAAAAATGAAACTGCTGTAACTCTGAAATGACGATGAATACAGTAACGTTAGCCCTGATCAACCCTTAACCACAGAGGTGAAATATCAGAAAACAGTTATATTAGGTAAAACAGTTGGGTCTTTGAGTCTCAACTAACTACTGTTGAAATGTTACAAATACTATTATAACACTACTATAAAGAATCTGTGGGCAGATATTAGCCAAATAAAGTGTAACCTACACGTATATTTTTGATAATATAACGTTATTATTTTTATTTAAGGTTGAAATGTCATTTCTCCTAGTTCCTCCTCCAGGTTGTGGATGGAGCCTCTGCGGTGGACAGATGTAGATTTAGCCAGAGCCAGGATGGCACTGTGTCGACCCAACAGTTCACCAGACCCTCAGCCTGGGGAAGCATTCTCTACCGCTAGGTTAAGTTTCCTTTTGTGTGACTGGGACCAGGAACTACAGCTTTCTGTCTTCCTACCTCCAGCTGAACCTGATGCCAAATGTTACGTGTAAAACTTGATTTACAAAATGTGTACAAATATTTTTATATGGACAAAAGTAAAAGGTACAATATTTCCCTCAGATGTGGTGGAGTAGATGTCCTTTTCTTTAGCAAGAAAACACAATAACTAGTGTTATGTTCTAAGGTCATTATCTCCATCTAGTGACCAAAAGTGTATTCTGCTGCATATGATCCAGGTTGAATTAAATTCTGCTTGACATTTTGTCAATAAGGCCACAATTAATAATAAGCAATAGATTTGAATTCAATCATATTTAACATTTATTAAATTGAACACACACAAGTTGAACATATCTGAACTGTCACACTACCATGAAATAAGTATAAAATATAGATATTAACACGAAACATGAAAATATACCCCCAAAAAACTAAAAAAAATACACAGCAAACACACCACCTTCAATAAATGTTCCCTACACAGATCAAAAATTCTCTCTACTTGCAATTTGTGGACTAGGGAACCGAAAATGGCTGTCTGCAGGGGCCGCCTCCACCTTCTGTTGCACCTTCAGTTGCCATTGTTTATAAAGTGGCATTTACAACACATACGAGAAATGGAATAAGAAAGACGAGCACAGCTACACAAATATGTTTATATATATGACTACATTTCATTCCAGGTTTTAGGAAGCAGTTTTCATTCAGCAATCTTTCAACTTCAACTGTCCTCGCTGACACTGAGATGGTGTGACCCCGGAGTCGGTGGCCTCCGCTGGGGAGATAAAGATGATTAAAATGTTGTCTCTATTATCTAAAGTCACAAACCAAGTTATCATAACCCTCTCCCTTGTTTCCACTTTCCCTTTGACCCTGTCATCGTATCATAAAGACACACCTTATTAAATTAAAGCTAATCAGTCATGTATTGGCATCACAAACATCATTCAATAATTCATTCAATTCAAAGCTTCACACACCAAAGCTGTGTTGCCATTATAATCACTCTGCCTGTTTTACATTTATTGTCCACTGGATGGCATACTAGAGCAAATCAAGCACCGTGAAGCTTCGGCCCATGAGTGAACGTCTCGGGTTACGTATGTAACCCTGGTTCCCTCGAGAAGGGGAACGAGACACTGCGTCGGCTACGACACTATGGGAACGCCTCTAGGCGTAGCAGGTCTGAACGTGAATGAAATCACTCCAATCCTATTGGCTTGTTGCTAGAACGGTAAGGTGTGACGGAATAACCGGAGGAGTATAAAGCACACCTGTACACACTCATCATTAGCTTAAACTATGAAGCAGGCGCTTCAGGCGGGGAAAGAGGTGCGGCGGGCCGACGCAGTGTCTCGTTCCCCTTCTCGGGGAACCAGGGTGACATACGTAACCCGAGACGTTCCCCTTCGAGGGAACTCGAACTGCGTCGGTTTCGACACTATGGGAACGAGATACCCACTAAACCGTGCCGAAAACCCCGCCTGCCCCAGTGTGCAATAAAGTGGCACGACTAAGAGGAGAGCGCACGAGTGCCAGGTGCCGAAGGAAGGTCAAGACTGTAAAACCGAAAGAATGTGTGCGGAGTGGCCCAGCCAGCCGCTAAACAAACATCCTGCAAAGAGGCCCCGGAAAGGAGGGGTCTAGAGGCCGCCATGCCTCTGGTAGAATGAGCCCTCACAGCCACAGGTGAAGGCAAACCGCGCACCTGATAGGCCAGGGAAATAGTCTGAACAATCCAGTTGCTAATAGTATGTTTGGATGCAGGGATCCAAGCCCTGGGGGACCCAAAACACACTAGCAGCTGGTCAGCCTTCCTCCAACGGGAGGACCTCAGAGTGTAAATACTCAGTGCTCTGACAGGGCAGAGCAGATGAAGTCTCCCGTCCTCCGCAGTCACATGAGGTGGAGGATGAAATGCCTGCAGCACTGTGGACCCTGCCGGACAAGGAGGCACTTTAGGGATGTCTCCTGGACGAGGGTGCAGGATAGCCCTAATATTCCCCGGGGCAAACTCCAGCCTTGCGGGTAAACCGAAAGCGCTTGGAGATCCCCCACCCTCCTAAGAGAGGTGATAGCAAGGAGAAAGGCCATCTTGAGGGTAAAGTGCTTAGCCTCAGCTGACTCCAGGGGTTCGAAGGGGGCCTCAGCCAACGCCCCAAGAACCACCGCCAGAACCCAAGTGGGAACCTTGGACCGAGTCGCAGGTCTCATCCTCCGGGCACCACGGAGGAAACGTACAACCAAGGGAAGTTTCCCCAAAGACCCCTCCCTCAGAGGAGTGTGGAAAGATGAAATAGCTGCCACGTACACCTTAAGGGTGGAAGGGGAAAGACCAGCAGAGAACCGGTCCTGGAGGAACTCAAGTACCTGAACCACCGGGCAGGTAACAGGGTCCACCGACCGCTCCCAACACCAAGTGGAGAAAACACTCCACTTCAGGTCGTACATCCTCCATGTGGACGGAGCCCTGGAGCTGAGGAGGGTCTCGACTGCTCCGGCTGTTAGACCCGCCTCTAGGTACTGTGCCCCCTCAGGGGCCAGACCCACAGTCGCCATATGGCGGGGCAAGGGTGAAGAACCCGGCCCTGCGCCTGGGACAGCAGGTCTCTCCTCAGAGGGACCCAACACGGCGGGCCGTCCAGGAGCGACATGATGTTCGAGAACCACACCCAGTAGGCCGACATTGTCCTGGTGGACCCGCTCCAAAACCCCCGGGAGCAGAGCGACTGGGGGAAAAGCGTACAGACATAGCCCCGGCCACGAATGTACCATGGCGTCCAGACCCAACGGGGCTGGAGGAACGAGAGAAAACCATAGCGGGCAGTGCGTAGTCTCTTGAGATGCAAACAGATTCACGTCTATGGTGCCGAACTCTTCGCACAAGAGCTCCACCACTTCGGGGTGAAGTCTCCATTCCCCGGGCCTCAGCCCCTGCCTCGACAGCAGGTCTACTCCCTGATTCTGCGTCCCCGGGAGATACATCGCCCTGAGCGATAGTAACCTCTGCTGGGACCACAGGAGGATCTGACGCGCCAGTCTGTATAGAGGGCGCAAGCACAGACCGCCCTGGTGATTCAGATAGGCCACCAACGCTGTGTTGTCGGAACGAACCAGGACGTAGTGGCCTTGGAGATCGGGAAGGAAACTCCTTAGAGCCTGGAACACCGCCAACATCTCGAGACAGTTAATATGCCACTCGGATTGATGCACCTGCCAGGATCCCCTTGCAAAGCGGCCGTCCATGACCGCGCCCCAGCCCGTGAGGGAGGCGTCTGTCGAAATGACCAGCCGGCGACAAGACCCTCCCAGCACGGGCCCCCGGGACAGGAACCAAGTTTCCTTCCAAACTGATAGGGAACGAAGACACTTGCGCGTAACCCAAATCAGACGGAGAGGATTTCCCCTCGGGGAAAAACCCTTGGTCCTTAGCCACCACTGCAGGGGTCTCATGTGCAGCAGTCCAGATGGTATTACGCTGGATGCAGCCGCCAGGAGACCCAACACTCGTTGAAAGTGTTTTATAGTGATGGTGTAACCTAACTTCACCCCTTTCACGGCAGCCAATATGGTGTCGAAACGTGCCGGAGACAATTATGCCCGCATCGTTGTCGACTCCCATACTACCCCTAGGAACGTAGTCCGTAGTCCACTCTTCTTTGCGTTGAGCCTCAGTCCCAAACGCCGCAGATGAGCCAGAACGACATCTCGATGCCGAACCGCCAACTCTCGAGACTGGGCTAGGATGAGCCAGTCGTCGATGTAGTTGAAATCCGGATGCCCTGGAGCCTCAGCGGGGCCAGTGCTGCATCCATACACTTGGTGAATGTGTGAGGGGAAGTGCCAGGCCGAATGGAAGAACCCGATACTGGTAAGCCACACCCCCGAAGGCGAACCTCAGGAACTTCCTGTGAGAAGGACGGATGGAGACGTGGAAATAGGCGTCCTTTAGATCTATCGTAACAAACCAATCCTGGATTGGATGTGCGTCACGATGGCGGGGATGATGAGCATCTTGAACCTGAATCTCCTCAGAGACTGGTTAGAACCCGCAAATCCAAAATAGGGAGCAGCCCTCCGTCCTTCTTGGGGACTATGAAGTACCGGCTGTAGAACCGGCGTCTCTGTCTGGGGGGGAGACATGTTCCATGGCCCCTTTCCTCAGCAGAGTACGAACTTCCTGTCCCGACACCGGACCTTGCTCTGGGCGGACCACAGTCCAAACCACCCCGTTGAATTTTGGAGGGCGGGTTATGAACTGTAGTCGAAACCCATGTATGGCAGTGCGCAGGACCCATGGAGAAATGTTCGTCAGGCTCCGCCAAGCCTCTGCAAAGTCTGCCAATGGAACCAGCCCCTCGGGGCTTACCACTAGCCTGTGGTGTCTGCTCCTCCTGTGGCTAGTTGATGTTGAGCTTAGCCACGGCTCTAGTCACCACCTCCAGCAGCACGTCATAGTCGGGCGCCGCCAGATGACGCCGCCCCGACACCCGGAAGTCATCGTCCACTACGCTGGGCACGTCCGCCTCCTCGGAGTCGGATTGCTGCAGCGTCTCCGGATCCAAACCGCGAGCGGAGAAGCCGAGAACGGGCTCCCGAACGAGGAAAGGAAGCGTCGGAGCCAGCGGATGAAGGTCGGGAAAAAGCCTCAGCGGTCCCGAAATCCTCCGACAGATCACGCTGTGAACCCCATGAGTGAAGCCCCGGGCTGCCTCAGCGGCCGCAGGGCCCACGCCACGGGGAGAACACATCCGGCCATCCTCGGAAAAGAGAGCCATACTGTACCTCAGTACCCGCACGGAAAGGGCTTCGCAACGGGCGCAGGCAGCCCCCTCGAGAGCTGCCCGGGCGTGCTCCATCCCCAAACATGAGACACACATCTCATGAGAATCTCCATCCGTGATGTACCGAGGGCAAGAAAAAACACACCTTCTGTACATCTGATTGCCGGACATGCTGGTAGACTTCTTCTTCAGGTAAGACACACTGCTTGTAGGACTGGAGCTTTCTTCAAACAACATACAGAGCGCCTGCTGAATAGAAAAAAGCTAATGACAGGTACAGGTGTGCTTTATACTCCTCCGGTTATTCCGTCACACTATACCGTTCTAGCAACAAGCCAATAGGATTGGAGTGATTTCATTCACGTTCAGACCTACTACGCCTAGAGGCGTTTCCATTGTGTCGTAACCGACGCAGTTCGAGTTCCCTCGAAAGGGAACCAACTGGATGGAAAGGCCTGAGGAGAAGCCATAAAGTGAGGCCCTGCGTCACCACTCTTCAGCATTTTGCCAGTCAATGCCAATCCTCAGGTGAATGCTAACGTGTGGCCTGGTCAGCAGGGCAGCGATGTGCTCTTCTCCCTCCTTTACTATCTTGTCTGACCACACCATGTAGTGCTGCAGGCCCACATGCTCTTCTATCAAGTCAATTCAATTCAAATTAGCTTTATTGGCATGAATGTGTCACAAGAATATTGCCAAAGCATCATATATAGAACATAAGAACAATCAACCCCATACATTTCATTAAACAAGTAATTAAAGCGTAAAGTAATCAAAGCGTATGTTTGTGTTAAAAAAATTAGAAATATTAAAAATTAAAATAAAATAAATAAATAAAACAGTAAGCGTGTGTGTGTTTAAAAATATATAAAAAAATAAATAAATAAAACAGTAAGCGTGTGTGTGTTTAAAAAATATAAAAAATAAATAAATAAACAAAACAGTAAGCCCGTGTGTGTTGTGTTAAAAAAAATTAGAAATATTAAAAATTAAAATAAAATAAATAAATAAAACAGTAAGCGTGTGTGTGTGTTAAGAAATATTAAAAATAAATGAATAAACAAAACAGTAAGCGTGTGTGTGTTTAAAAAATATATAAAAAAAAAACAGTAAGCGTGTGTTTAAAAAATATAAAAAAATAAATAAACAAAACAGTAAGCGTGTGTGTTTAAAAAAATATAAAAATAAATAAATAAACAAAACAGTAGCGTGTGTGTTTAAAAAATATAAAAAATAAATAAATAAACAAAACAGTAAGCGTGTGTGTTTAAAAAATAAAAAATAAATAAATAAACAAAACAGTAAGCGTATGTGTGTTTTAAAAAATAAATAAAAAAATAAATAAACAAAACAGTAAGCGTGTGTGTGTGTTTAAAAAAAATATATATAAAAAATAAACCAAACAGTAAGCGTGTGTGTGTTAAAAATATATATAAAAAAAAATTAAAAAAAATAAAACTAAGTGTGTGTTAAAAGAATTTAATTAAATAAATAAATAAAACAGTAAGCGTGTGTGTGTGTTAAAAAAAAATTAAAATTAAAATAAATAAATAAAACAGTAAGCATGTGTTTAAAAATAATTTTTTTTAAATAAAATAAATATATTTCTCTCACTGGGAACTGGGTGGGAGACCCAGACAGTGCCAGGAAAGGGTGCTCTGAGGGAGGGAACTTCTTCATCCACTGAGGTTGGTGGTAGGCACTGAAAGAAATGCCACCAGAAAAAACAGACTTGTCGAATTCCACACCGACATTATCCCAAAATGGACCAAACGGGTTTCCATCCTTCATAGGACAGGATTTCTTGTCTGCACTCCGCTGTGTGACTTCACGAATCCTGTAACTTCTGCATCCTACTAGGATGTCTTACGATAAATTTTCCTATCTTCCTGTCCTTTTAATCCAGATCTACTTGGTCCTGCTTCACTCTGCCTTGTTGCAACGTTTCGGAGGGCTATTTGTCCTTTATCAGGCTTGACAGAGTGGCATCTTTAAGGTATCACCCAAAACAATCCCTCTGCTAGCTTGGGGTTAGCTTGTGGTATTACCATAGCTAATCACGCTGACTGTGTATGCAACATCATGGTATCATAATCACATTGCTGGAATAACTCTCACTTCAGACCTGATTCCGTAAAAAAATTAATGCAAATAGCAACATCCCCAAATGCGATACACGCCTCGAGTATTGAAACCAATTAAGTGAACAGTTTGCCCTCCATCCGGATAGGCGTCTGCTCTGCTCCCCGGGTTAGGGGGTTAGGAAAAGGGGAAAAAAGCTGGCTAACAACTTACAAAGCTCTGCGTTAGCCAGTCTGGTGCACTGTCCTGTGATGCGCCTCCAGAGTCACCAGAAAGGCAAAAACACTCCCTCCCTACTCCAGGTTTAAAGCATTTCCCACATTTAGGGTTAGGGCAAATGCTCGGGTGAGCGACCTGAATAACTTTTGATAGGAAGGTTGTATCGCAGTGGAACCGGTGTCCGCCCCCCATTCCGCATCCAACGGTACCAAGGACGTCCCTCTATGGCGTTTGTAGGCAACGGACCAATCTGGGAGGACCTCTTTTGGAATAACTCTTGACCGGAATTTGATAGAGCTGCGGGGGTGGATTTCTGGTCGACCTTACGCGTCACTCGGCCAGGTTGGAGCCAAGTGGAATTTTCAATAGGTGAAGCTGATGGCCCCCGCCTGGGGCAGGAGCACAACTGCCTGCTCACAGGGAGGCCCGGAACAGGAACCCTGGCTCTTCTGGACTGGAGGCTGTGGATAGAGGTGGACTTGAACCTGGGACCTTCTGTACATGGGTGTCAGGGTCCTTGGCCACAACCTTGAAGGCCATATGGACAGACACTGACCTAACATGATGGGTCAGCTAGGTCTGAAAGTTCGCAGGGTGTCAGGATCTTTTTGGCCAAACTGATTAAGAAAGACCTTCACCTTTATGAAGTAGCAGCTGTTGGTCTTCTCAATCGCCTGGTCAAGTAGGTTTAGGATGAAGAGGGTATTGCAACAACACATGGTAATTTCTCGTGTCATGAGAGGCCTGCTTTTGGATTGTAGGTCTGCTCATATCCTTTGGGGATAGATTGGCAAGTAACTGTCTGAAGTTGTCAGTGACATCATTTAGCAACTCTGTGGCCACAATGTTGTTCAGTTCTTTTTTGAAGAGCCTTGTGTCTGGTGCTGTTTTATCAGCCGGGACAAAAGTCAAGAGAAGGTAGTCCAACCATCTGCGTAGCTAAGTGTGTGTCCCACAGCATGTTTGTGTACCGTATGTGCTCCAACCCTCGTGTTTTTTAAGGATAGGGTAGTGGGGTTTCAATAAAGTAGACTTGAAGCGTGGTAGAAAGACTCTATGACGACTCCATCCACATCAAACATGTATTCAAGAAAATGATGGGGATAGGACACTGTCGTAGAGTGCAGTCCCACAAACAAGTGGGCATGCATGAACTCTTTGACACTGCTGAACTTTGCAACTGAATCCAGCACATTTGATGTGTTGTCTATGCCCACATCAAATAGTTCGTCTGGCACATTCATGGCAATTGGTGTATTCAGAATCTGAAAAAGTAGCAATTGTGAGTGAAGATGAAGAAAGAAATCTACACATCCACGTAACATGTAAAACAACATTGTACATTTAACACTTAAGTACATTTGGGAATGAGGGCATTAACCACAATTAGAAATTAATGAATAACTTTTGACAGGAAGGCGGTGGAGCCAAACGGTTTGCGGTGTTGTACTTGGGGTGGAATTTCCAGTGGGACTCGAGTGTTTTGAGGAAGATTTGAGGCATGGCTGCAGCATATATGCCGCATTGCGGACAAAAAAGTAACAGCTAAATTCACAATGTCAAATGTCCGGTGACTTTTTGAGAAATAACTTTTGATAGGAAGGCGCTAGAGCAAAGGTTTGCACCGTTGGACTTGGGGTTGAATTTCAAGTCGGACTGATGTGTTTTGGAGACAATTGGAGAGTAGCTGTCAGAGGCTGTCCCACCTGCAGCATATATGCCGCATTGTGGACAGAAAATGACAGCAAATTTCTAAGTGTCAAAAGTCGAGTGAGTTTTTGGGAAATAACTGTTGACAGGAAGGCGCTAGAGAAAAACGGTTTGCACCGTTGGACTCGGGGTTGAATTTCAAGTCGGACTGATGTCTCTCCTGGATGGGAAGATTTCCATGAAAATGACCCCCTCACTAGCAGGCATCCATGCCCCCAACAGGGGCAAAGAATTGACAATTGGGAACATAGACCCTTCCATTGTAAGTGATGCCAAATGTCAGAAAATAAGGAACTGAGCATTTTCTGACAAATGGCGACACCTACAATGGGGGGGTCACTGTTCCTATTTGTCAGACTGGGCCTTAGGCTAGGAACAATTACCAAATCCCCCCATTTTATAAACTTTACACATATATAAAATATACAAGATGTAAATCTACATATACAGTACTATACACACACACACACACTATACACTTATACACATATAGTATAAGTGTATATATATGTGTACTATGTGTATGTATACTAACCTACAACATAAATAGGAAAACAACATAAAAGATAGCAACAATTACTGCTAATCTCTATAGTCGACCCCAGCAGAAACATTTCACTGTGATCACCTGCAGACCTTCAATTCTCTCTCAGCGCTTGACTTCTACACTTGGTAAGTGTGCGTGATACATTCCCTGAAAGTTTCATTCAAATCTAGGGAACTTACAAATGCAAGAAACGGGCTTGGCATTACACACATTAGACAGTAAAAGCCACATTAATTCAAAAATTCTTGTAAAACTGTTTGGAAATTGCTATTGCAAAAAAGATTTGAATCTATGAATCGCAGCTTGTAACGGCATACTATGTTATGTACTGACTTTCCTTTCTGCAAGTTGTCTTTAGCAGAGTGTCTTTTTCAGATAATGGCTGACTCAAGTGGAGTGGAAGAAGGCAGCGACTTCAGTCCAGTAATTATACATTAAATACATTTTTGTAAATCTGTATGTTTACACCATGCATAAATTATTCACATGCCATTGGATATTTTATTTCCCACAGGCGTCGACCGTATGGCTGTCGCGGACAGTAAGTTGTGTATTCTTGTCTATAAATGATGCCTGTCCATGTCCCATCGTGCACTGGGAGTTCTTTAATTTAATGACTTTTTTCTTAATGACATGAGGTGAAAGTAGCTTTTACACTTTTCCTTTACAGTTTCAGCACAGCAACCATGCCAGGATTTCATATATTGCAAAATATTACATTATTAAAATTGTTAACACCATGACTGAAGACAGTTTCGTCATTCAAACTACTTCTATAGCTGTCAGCATTGTTGTTTAAATAATCCCACACTGATGTTTCAATGAATAGTGTGAATTGAAATACTGGTGTGGAATTACGTCAAACAGGACACTGAATGCTATTTAACTGGCTTGAATTTTGGCATCTAATTATATTGTTTATTGTATATCTGTGAATTCTGATTATTCAGTCATATTTAACAACTGTTGGGTTGTGCCATTTTGCAGGAAAATGACTTCCGACAGAGCTGGAGTTTGAGAACTGTTGGAGAACTTCAAAAAAGGCTGGTAGCACATCGGAAAGTAAGATTTTATCTCTTTTTATCACTTTCTCTGGAATGCTAGCTTTGTGTTAATTATTATTTCTTTAGAAAAATGTGTGCTCAAGTTTTAAAGGTATAATTGACTTCATGACAATGAGTGACGGTGTTGTGAAAATTCTGAACTGCATTTAATTTAAATGCAGCACACAATTTAGAATAAAACGGCTGTCTAATGTAGTGTTTTACAGGCGGTAATACTAATAATAATCCCCATTTTTAAGTCTGAGGGGGACGAAGGGAGGGAGGGAGTGCGCACCTGTCAGCGCACCGGCGCTGGCTCAGCTGGATTTCAGAGCCACGTTCCGCCGATCCGCCTTTACTGATTTTTAAACATGCTTAGGTTTTAAGGGTGCTTTAATTTCAATGGTTGCAAAGTGTTACAATGTTAATAAGTCCGTCTGAGATCTGAGGCATTTTCATTTCCTTTTTGTGTCGGACAAATCTTAACCATTTGGCAATTTTATTTATTTATTTTTATTCTGAACAGGGCTTTAATTTAAATTCAACACACAATTTAGAATAAAACCGCTGTCTATTGTAGTGTTTTACAGGTGGCTATACTAAAAATAATCATGATTTTTAAGTCTGGGAGAGGGAGAAGAGGGCAAGGCTGCCTTTCAGCGCAACAGGCTCCCTGGCTGTTTCTTTCCTTTTTTCCCTCGATTTCACACAGTTTAACTGCACTTGAACTATATGATTCCCTGTGTTATATTAAAATGTGATTGTGTTAATTCAAGTTCATAACCAGTAATTCTTTGTTTTTTTCCCTGCAGACATGACGCTCCCTAAAAAGAGCAGTTGCTGTCCAGTGTGCTGCAAAGTGTACAACGCCATGTCTAACCACTTTCGAAACGGCCACAGTGTGGCCAACCCAGAGGAGAGGAGTCTCCTTCTAAATCTGGCGACCAGGAGGGTCAATGTTAGGCTTTGTGCCTGTCCGGTCTCTGGGTGCTCGTACAAGAGCACCCGACTGGACAGGCACCTCCTGGGAAGACACCCTGAGCTGGCACCGGAGGAGGTGAAGGCACACATGGAGGCTGTCAGGAGGAGAAAGACTCTGACGTCGCTGGCCGCCCTCAGGGCAACCAACCCCACGCCTCCCATGGCAACAGCCCTGGACCTGGAGCTATAGGAAGAGGGGGACCACGAGGTCCAAGTCCCTGAGGATGTGCAGGAGGAGGAGGAGGAGATGTGCTCCAAACCAGACTGCGTGCTGCATAGACAGGCATTAAGGACAATGCAGCAGAAGAACAAAGACTTGGAGCAGGAGCTTGGCGACCTCAGGCGCCAATTTAAGAAGCTCCAGAAGAGGGCCAGGCGATTGACCCAGAAACTGGTGAGTGAAGCTGGCTAGCCCGAGGCCAGAGTCCAAACATGCAGACAGCATGTGCCCAACTGAGGCCTATTTTTCTTTGTGTGTGTTTTTGACAGCCTACATCCAGCTCCCATGAAGGACAGAGGGACAGCGCAGCAGAGGGCGAAGCGGGTCCAAGCCAGCCTGAGGTGGCAGGGGCAGCAGAGCCAGCAGGGATGGCGGAGGCGGCGAGTGCAGCAGCAGGGGAGGTGGAGGTGGTAACTGCAGCAGGAGGGGCGGTGATGGCAGCTTCTGCAGCATCTTCTGCGGTAGCATCTTCAGGAGGTATGGCAGCAGCAGCACCAGCACCGGCTGCGGCAGCAGCAGTGAAGGAGAAGGAGGAGGAGGAGAGAGCTGACGACGGCCAGAGCCCTGTGACCGGCAATCCTGGGAGGTCGGTGATGAGGAAACTCTTTCAGGGGAGCGGCCGGACCCTTGGGATGAGGAACCTTGTTTTCCCCAGCTCAATTGGTAAGTAACAAAGTAGCACGTGAGCGAGTGATAAAAGGTTTCCACGTGTAATCTGACAGTTTTCTATGTGTGTTCACAGACAAATACCTCAAATACCTGCTGGAAGCTGGCCAAATCAAAGGTTCCTGAGCTGCTGGGTGAGTGTGTCTCAGTGCACAGTAAGCCTCTGTGTTTGTCCAAGGTGCTGAAACACTTTTTTTCTTCTTTCCTCAGATGAACTGAAGGAGGACAACACCCAGCAGCGGCGGTATAGATTTTACGGCTACTTTTCAGCCTTTGTGGCCTGCCTCTACGGTCACCGCCCGGGGGTCCTTACAAACATGAAGGTGGCGGAGGTGCAGGCTGCTCGAAAAGACAGCAAGGACGGGGATGATGGTTTTGTGGTTTGTGTAGGTATGATGTTTTTGACTGATGAATGTTTGTCAAATATTGGTCATTCTCTGATATTTTCACATTCTGCATACTTTTGAGAAGAGGATCGGGCTCGTTTGGACCGCACCTCCTCCAGAAAGAGAGCCAGGAAGGAATCCACCGACTCCAGTTCAGAGGAAGAAGGTGAGGTCCCGTACCAGGAATCTGAAGGTTCCATCCTGGAGCAGGAGCTTGAGGAGATGCGGCAGAGGAAGGCCGGAGCTGAAGGCCCACCTACACTGCCCCTACAACAGGTAAGCACATCCGTTTTAACGCAAAGACAAATACCATGTTTTCCCTGCTTAAAGAAAGAATTACAACGTGTGTCTTCTGTCTCAACAGACGCCTAAGAAATCAAACAGCCGGAACCGCTATCGGAGGCTTATTGTAAGCCTCAGCCCCGTTTGTGTTAAAATGAGGGCCGCCCAAAGGCTATCTGCCACAGCAAGGGCCAGGTTGTGCAACAAAAACAAGCGCTTGCGCTAGAAGGACACAGACTGCAAACACACACACACACACACACACACACACACTTTACAGACTTTCTTGTAAATAGTTTATAGTCTTGTAGATTTGTATTTTTTTATTTTTTACACATTTAGAGAGTTCTTTTTTTTTTATATTTAATTGCAATTAATATTTCTTTCAGTTAACTTCTAATAATATGATGTTCCAAATCTTTGCTGTTTTTGTTTCTATTGAAGTTTATATTTTTACAACTTACTTTACTGGTTTTCCATTTATTAATACTTTCTGCATGTAGTTCCTTTTAAATTTGTTTAAATATGTTGTCCTACTGTTTGCTTTTTGTGTGTTTTGAAAATAAATTACATAGTTGTTGTTACGTTCAGTGGTGGTCATGGCAGAGTTGAGCAAGTTGGAGGACCCAAACGCAGGACATGTAGGCTAGCAGGTAAAGTTCAGATGGTTTATTCAAGGCAACAAAAAGCGAGCACACCTTCAAACTGAGTGGCTGATGACAAAGTCCCGAAATACAAAAACTGTCCAAACAGTAAAAAGTAGAAAGTAATGAACCGACAAAGACAAGACAGAAACACCAGGTATATATACACACAGGGACTAACGAGCAGGGCGGGAGCAACACAGGTGAAAGACATGAGGCTAACGAGGCACAGGTAGGGAGAGAAAGAGAGAGCAGGGGAAAACAGAGACAGACATGCAGAGGGATCACTGGGGTAACAAGGTTACTGAATACTAGACAAGCAGACATGGGGCAGAGAGAATAACCAAAAAGACAGAAACACACATGTACAATGAACAAGAACTCAAAAGGAGAACACAGAGCTAAAGTACAAAGGAGACTAGACCCAAAATAATGTAGACAAGGAACCTGAAGTAAATACTAAAACAAGAACCAAGGTGCAGGAAGAAGAACTAAGATGAGAGACAAGACAGTGACTAAGAAACCAAAATAATGAACTAGATTACAAAACTCCAAACCAAGACAATATCAAATAAACACAGGAAAAACAACAGTACAAAAACCAAATCCTAACAGTTGTTTACTCGCATGGGTCAAATTATTTATTTGAAGTTAGCTTTGGGTGCCTGAATAATTGAAAAGTTTCTGACACTTGACTCAACATTTGGACTTGTGTTTCTGGGGGCCTCCAGCAACCATGACCAGGATTACAGAAGTCTCCCCAAAACTCCTAGGACAGGCTGTCATTACTGAGGGGGGCCTCCAGGAACAGTAGAGGGGCCCCAGCTGTGGTTCAGGTGGGTTCAAGTTGGGTTTTGACATTTGGGAAGCTTTTTGACATTTGTCCTGACAATTGGGAACACAGACCCCCCACTGTAAATGATGCTAAATGTCAGAAAATAAGGAAATGAGCATTTTTTGACATTTGGCATCACTTTCAATGGGGGGGGTCTGTGTTCCCAATTGGACAATGTCAAAAAAAGTTATTACTCTTGATAGGAACGTGCTAGGGCCAAACGGTTTGCACCGTTGGACTCGGGGTTGAATTTCAAGTTGACTGATGTATTTTGGAGACAATTGGAGAGTAGCTTTCAGAAGCTGTCCCAGCTGCAGCATATATGCCGCATTGCAGACAGAAAATAACAGCTAAATTCTAAGTGTCAAAAGTCGGGTGAGTTTTTTGGAAATAACTTTTGATAAGAAGGTGCTAGAGCCAAACGGTTTGCACCGTTGGACTCTGGGTTGAATTTCGAGTAAAACTGGTGGCTCCCCTGGATGGGAAGATTTCCATGAAAATGACCACAATAACCACTGTCAGAGCCAGAGTCCCAGAGGTGACAGGGGCCTCTGGGCGCCACTTTACCCGACCAGGGTGGCTCTCCCCGGGCTGGGCGAGGTGCTTGTGGGACCCCCACCCGAGTCAACCCCACGGTTCTCCACTCTCAGAGGTTGACTCGGCGGTTGGAAACGACACATGTGCTGCAGGCCTACAGCATATATGATGCATGGCCGTTTACACCACCTCTCTTGGTCTTTTTCAGCAAAATTCTTATTGCCCTTCCTCTGGCGAGATTTTAGTCTGCCAAATAATTTACTTTCAATTCTTTTGTCAAAATAAAAATTTTTGTCCAAAAATTACAGCATATAGGCTGCTCGAGCACGTCACATGTGCTGCTGTGCCCACTCCTCTTATTACCCAGGGGATTGAAACACGTGCATACTTTGACCTCGATTGACATGCCGTTAGTCTCTAATAAATGGCAATTGAGGAAATATTATTCACATTCTCTCATATCGCCTCAACGGAGCGCAGCGCATACGTTGGCGGCCTCCCTTCTAAGGCAATATTTTCGGGTTAAAGTGTGACTTCCCTCTCATCTTCCCTGTCAACGTGTTAATCTGCGAACGTGGGCCTGCACAATTTTGACCACCGCACGAGCAGCACATGCGCTGCAGAATCTCAACCTGGTGCCTGCGGAGGATGAGTGCTTTGCTTGTTTTCTGTACTTTTCAGCCGTGGAAATGTGTTTTGTGTGCACACTGGCTACTTTCACGCACGTGTGTTTAATATAAGTGCAAAATAAAATCAGAAACAACCTTAAACAGTGCTGAAAGTGGTGAAATCAGTGATTAGCATGATACATTTACCTGTCAAACTCAATCGTGTGCAAAAGGATGAAATGCTTGCTCCCTTTAAACGGTTTCGCCCTGGTTTAATCATTTATATCACAGTATTTCTGCTGTGTAGTACCCTGACAGGCGCCACAAGTTTCAAATTGGACCAGGGAAAGACCTGAATATAGGCTATATATAGTATAGCAAATGTGATCCTGTTGAAGAAGCAGCCAGTTTAGCAGCATACCCGCCCTCTTCGTTGAGACTTTGTAAAAATGCATCACCTGGGGAGAATGTTACCCTGGTCTCACCCAAAAGTAGTGCAAGCAGACTCATTTTGACCTGGTCTCCTAGAACTGAAGTCAATAACAGCAGATAAATCACCACACATAAAAATATTCTAGTAATAAAACATGACAGGGGGTCTGGATTTAAAGCTTGAATATCCAACAGGATTAGCTGTCATCTTTTCTTTGAAATGATTGCCTGTGTGTCATCTAGACTGTGAACACTGGGGGGCAGTAGACACCTTCCATGGCCTCTACCCCCTCCAGCGGTCCCACAGCAGCCCGAGGGGGACGGGAGGAATTTGCATCTGTACAGGGGCAGCTCTGCAGGCAGTCAGAGTGTGACAGTGAGATTCCAGTCCTGTCTCTAATCACAGAGACTGTAAAATTAAAGCACATTTCTGTACACATTGTTTTCATTTCAGCACGCCATGTCATGTCCTCGTGTAAATCTTGCCAAAATGAAAAGGGAAAAGAAATGGACAGTAAATTGTTGTGTCATTTCCTCAGAAAAAAATTCCACACACAGAGATAAAAAATGAGAAAGTATCTCCCACCACAGCTATGGGCCTGTAGGTACATTGAACTACAAACAACGTCAGCAGTCAACAGGCTGGTCTTCTCTTATAAATTGTAACCTGTGTCATCTTGGCTGGGAACACTGGGTGGCAGTAAACACCTAACACGACCTCTGCTACCCAGCTGTCCTGCAGCAGACAGTGGGGGGTGGGGTGGAAATTTGCATCTGTACAGAGGCAGAGACCAGCCAGTCAGCCAGCTTTCAGTCAAGTCATGACTTCAGTTCTACCAAACAGAGCTATTGTGAGCTGGGTCATATTACTGATGTAAGCAGATATGCCTCAAATGACTCATGTTCTTGGCCCCTTCCACGATGTCTATGCCAACGCTGGGGTCTCTGGGATTTTACTGTGAGAAAGTGTGGCCATTTGGAGAGGCCCATAGTGAGGTACCCCAACCCCCCCGCACACACACTTTTTACTTATTTGAGTCAGACACAGAAACGGTTAATGTTAAATCACACACACTTTATTTACACACATTCGTCATGCAATAACAACACAAGCTGTACAATATAATACAGTATGACAGAGTCTGTCAGGGAAACTTGTCAGACATCCAGCCACTTCAGCTCCTCTTCCTCCCCACGAAAAGACCTCCTCTTCACACCGTGGTCGAAGCGGATCTCCTCGTCACTGGCAATGTCCTTTGTGGCCTGAAAGAGCAGGACGTGTCTGTCTCCTTCTGGAAGTGTCACTGTGCAGTGGCGTGGCTGCACGTTAAAGTTCTTTTTGGAGTGTCTGATCCATCTGCCTGCTGTTTCCAGAGACGGGTGGCACTCACAGGGGAAGTTCTGCGCATCGATGCAGACTTCCTCACTGCCGTGTGTAAAGAAAAACAGGTGGCCCATGTCGTCCTGCATCTCTGCCATCATCTGCCTGCCCTCAGCGCCCGTGATCACCTTTCCGTGGAAATCACACAGGATGGAGCCCTTGCCGAAGGGCTTGGTTGCAACAACTCCTGTGGTCAAAAAGAGGGAGTCATTACTGTGCTGTCCATGATGTAATTATAGTCATGTTTTGGATGGATTTGACTGTATTTGTACATACCTTGTCCTTTCTTCCCCCCTAAATCCTTCACAGCCAGACCTGGCCATTTCTGCCTGGTCACCCCCCTGACGATGGCCGGGTCACTCTGCGCCTGTGCCTTGCTGAGCGGCCTCCACTTTGCCACTATGTCCTCTGGGCGGGGATGATTGGCCGTCCACCCCTCTGCTTCAATGATTTTCGCCACCTTCACTAGTGTCGGGGCACATCTTGAGCATTTTGCTGTCAAAGAGAGAACATTTAAATTAATAAAATTAATATTCAGACACGAGTTGTAAATGTTTGGCTAAGAAAGTATCTACACTTACACAAAAGATGTTGCTCCCGCTTGCCGTACTGCAGAGCCCTCCACTTGTCATAAAAGGCTCTATCGGTGGGGAACCCAGCGTCTGCTCTCTGCGTTTTGTTGGGTGGCTGGCCAGTGATTCCTACAGGGAAGACCTGTAGAAAGACTTTAAAGTCCGGGGTTGGGCTGCCCTCTTTTTCCACTCGCATTTTCTTCTCTTCCCGGGCACCCTCTTTGCCAGAGTCGTCAGAAGAGGAGCTGCAATATTGAAAAGGTTTCCAGGTTACACACTGACAAACAGGTGGATGAGCACTGAGAGACATTATAATTATTAATATTTAATTAATAATTGACTGTTTCAGATGATTACATACCGTGTCAGGGAGCTGAGCAGGTTCGCGGTCGCCACAACAGTGTCCAGGGTCTTCATCCTGTAGTGCTGGTTTGCCACAGCAGTCGAATGGGCCATGTAGTGTGCCACAGACGCCTTCTGCTCCTCCGTGAAGTTGGCAGCAGCATGTGTCTCCACGGTCCTACGAATTTCCTGGCTCTTGATGTCCGGCAGTTTGTAGCTGCAATGGGGGAGAAATATCAGATGAAGCTCCCAAACTTGAATTATATAATTTTCTTGAGGCTGATCTATTTATTAAATGCACAAATCCGTTACGCTAATTCAACAGATATTTTTGGACCTATGGACTGCTGTTAATACTTACTGCGCGTGCAGGCGAGTGACGTCATTGCCCGCACTCCTGAGCTTTGTGCCCGCTGTGGACAAAAACAGCCTGTCTTCATTATCTTGACCCGGGCGGATGTAGTCAGGGCGGATCCACATGTAGTATGCGTCCAGCATCTGCAGAGACAAACAAAAAATATCTGTTAATATCTGTTGGTTCATTGTTGGTGTTACTGTATTTCATGGTAAGACAATTTAGCTTGTATTAAGCGTACTTACTGCAGCCTCCTCCATAGTGAGGGCAAACACAGCAATCTGCATTGTCGCAGTCTTGTGGTCGCTGAAAGCCACGCACACTTTGCCCCCAGCATTTTTTCTCTTCGCCCACTCTGCTATCTGAAAAAATAAAAATACACACAGAGTGAATAACTGACATAAAGGCCCTCTTCGCAGGCTACCTAATATACCCTAATATTGCCCCCTAAAATACTCCCACGAAAACTGAGGTCTTACCGTCATTCCCTCCACCGCCCCCGGTCTCTGGAAGTGACCGAGGATCAGGATTGCTTCACAGTAGTACCGGTACAGCGTCTTTTGATCTGAAGCCACGTGGTCGCCTTCCATCAGCCTCCCATAAATGGACAGCATGTCTTTCTTGGCCTTCCGGAGGACTGCCTGGCACTCCTGAAGGCTCCTCTGACCCCCGTGGAACCGTTCATACCTAGAATGACATGATAGAAGACAAGAAACAATGCAGGGGAGGATTACACACATGTCTGTGTCACATAACCCCAGATGTACAGCCAGCACATGAGTATTATCAACATGCAGGAAGTCATTAAAGTAAAATAAATGGGAGGCAGACTGACCTGGTTTTACAGGTGACCTTGCTGTTGGACTTGGCCACTGGCTTTCTGAGGGCAACGAGGAGGTCGAGGTAGGCCTGGCACTTCCTGTAGAAGTCAGCATCCGCTGCAGCCAGGTTGAGGTGGGTCTTCAAATACTGAACAAACCGTATCATGTTTTTAATGTAGTTCAGTATGGTGGCTGGGCCCATTTCAGCGTGACGGAGTTGGGTGAGGTAGTCCTTGGTCTCAGTGGACTTTAGCAGGAAGTCCAAGCTGACTTCATCCCCACTTGGCTGGATGTATCTCAGCATCCTGGAGACGTTGTCTACCTGTGATGAAAGAAAAAGAGCAGTGTGAGATGACGATGCAGCGAGAAGAAAAGCCACACACCAGCCAGCCGCACAAAGACACCCCGAAAAAAAAAGCTGTGTTTTATCTAAATTTGTTATGGAACTTAATACGCAGAGAGCTGCTCTACATGTGCTGTGCTACTATATTTTAAAACGTTTCCCGGTTACAAAGAGCAACATGGAACAGACTGAAAAGAGACACATGGGATATATCTCACCTCCTGCTGGCAGTTTGGGACCTGCAGGGTATTGATCAGGTAGCCCTTGAAATCCGTCAGCATGGCCTCTTCTGCAGGGAACTTTTCATACAGCCCCATCTTCATCATGTTGACACGGACACCTTTGCTCTGCTCTACTTGATCTCTGAAAAAAATAGAGAAAGACGAAAATGAGCTCAAATCAATCTTGCAGTTTGTTTACAGTTTCTGAACTGAACTGATGTGTGTGTGTGTGTGTGTGTGTGTGTGTGAGGTTTAGAACTTACTTTTGCCATGTTCGGTCACTTGGATCGGTGGAGCTGCCTTCAGAGCTGCTATCCTCCGCCACCGAGACGCCACCGGCCGCTTCAGAGCTGCCACCGGCTGCTCCAGAAAGGCCACTGGCTGTGGGAACGGCAGCTGTGCTGGTGGACGGCTCTTCGGAGTCCAGGTCTGCCGTGTTCGGAGCATTGGCCACAAAAAACTTTCTTTGGCGCAGCTCTTCCAGAAGAGCCAGCCTAGATGGTCTGTGGGGGTACCGCTTGCACATCTCCTTATAGTCCCAGTTTCTGGCCTCCCGTGTCCACTCCTTGCTGGACTCCTTGGCCCTCTTCGCCTCCTCCAGCCGTTCTTCAGGCGTGCTTTTCTTCATGCAGACCCTGCTCAGATGCGTCGTCAGCATGTCCTGTGGTTTTTCACACAGCAGGCAGTGAACGATGCGACGATCGGACTTCTGGCTGTGAGACAAAGCAGACACACCAAAGATTACAACTGTGGAAATGAATGAATGTTTTTGCTTGCTGTTGTGGCTGGACTGTCTATTACATAAAATATACAGTTAAAATATAAAATATACATAAAATTAAAATATACAGAAAGTTGTGGTTTAAGAGGGAAGTATTCCACTAGTTCAGTTTCCTTTTAAAGCAAAACCTCTCATACTGTAGTGCTACCAGAACTGGTTTTTCAGCATTCTTAGGACAGAGGCCTGAGTTATGCTAAAGTGGCTGACCAATTCACACTTCACCCTTGACCTAATTTAGGTCACCAAAAGTTACAAGTCACTCCTTTGGAATCTATTTCACATGTTTTTGGGATGAGAAACAAGCCTTAATTTAAACAGATAATAGAAAAACACAGAGTGAAAACTATAATTGGGTTTTTCACAATTTGCTTATTATCAACATTAGTTTTATCCTGCCTTTATCCATACCATGTCAACTGAATTGTCAATAACAGGCACAGATGTGATCAGACACAACACAAATAGTAAAAATCCACTAGAGAAAAGAAATTTGAACTTACTTGTCGGCTTTTGCTGCCATTTTCCTAAAATAAAAAGAAGTCCTTGGGAAGGGAGTGAGAGTCTTGGGATGAAAGTATAGAAAATTCTGCCAAAGACAAGGAGCACAAAAACAGGAGTGTAGCTCAAGTTGAAAATTTCCTTGCAAAGGGCAAAAGGTGGTCTCTGCAGTCAGAATCGAAAACAAAGTGAATGAATGGTTCCTTACCTGCAGTACTTATTCTCTGTGCAGCACCAGCTGTGTGATGTCATGGTCAAGCAGACCAATTAGGTTGCTTACTATTGTTTAGAGGGGGCAGGGGGGGGGGGAGGGTGTGAGCAAGACACTCAGTTAGACAAGACAGAGCTCCAAACATCTGCAGAGGGAAGACATGGAGTGTGCTGGAAGACAGAAGGAAGCAGGCCACAGACCATCAGCCTGCAAAGGAAGAAAGCATCTGCAGAGGGAGGAAAGAAATATCTAAACAGCAATTTGAATTGCTAACACTAAAGAGCTTCTATTCCACCTCATTATAAACCTACACACTCACTTTTTCATGTAGTCTCCTTCTTAACATTTTATTACATGTGATGATTAAAAACTTTAAAACTGAGACATGTGTGCCATACTGATGTGTGTGTCCAAAACACACCTCCATTGTTCTGAGATCACTGATCAGAGTATAATAGAACCACATGTCAAACTCTGAGTGGTTGCTAATAAAGATGTATTCATACATCAAACCTATTTACATGTCACTAAGGAGGGTAAACTGTACAGGTTGTTTACAGACAGAAACAAATTGTTTGTATGTATGCTGGATGCTCCCTGACTGGTTAGCTGCAAACAACTTATTTCTGATGAAAGTTAAATTAAACAACCACATTCCAGGTAAACTTGCACCTGTGCACAGGTAGCTCTGCAGACAGTCATAGCTGTCCTGCAGCTGCCTGTGGGGGGAGGGGGCATTTGCATCTGTACACAGGCTGAGAATCAGAGTGTGACACTCTGATTCAGCCAGCTTTCATTTAAGTCATTATTTCTGTTCTAGGAGACCAGGGTAAAATGAGTCTGCTTGTCCTATATCTCTTACATTTTTGGGTGAGTTCAGGGTAAAATTCTCCCTCTTCAACAGGATCACATTTACTATACTATCTATAGCCTAGAGTCAGGCCTTTCACTGGAGACCAACATTGTTTATTTTGAAACTTGTGTCTGCCTGGTGTCAGAGGTCAGATCTCTTAAAGTTTTTGGTATGTACTTCTGCCTAGCATTTTCAGAAATATGGTTGATGATACACACATTTAAAGCTTTCCTCTTCCTCTGTACTGCAAGCCCAGGCCTACAATTCAAACATTTCCCAAAATTTCAGGCCAACATTGTATGTAATGATCAGAATAATCAGATTTCCCTACACTGAACATGTAATAAAATGTGTTATGTAACTCATCTTTGTCTTTTCTTACATTTGACTTACTTTATTTAAAAACAAATCAGTCATGGTCAGCCCACCCCCTCTTGGCTGCTGCAGAAAGGTGGGAGGGACTATCAAGTGGACATATAAGGTGAGACCTCAGAGGCACCATGTACTCAGTTCTTCAAGAAAACACTGAAGATTCCTCCTGCATTTTTCCTTTGTTTGTAAACTAGCTTTTTCATTTGCGAAGAATGGCTCCCAAGCGGTAAGTTCAGATCATTTGTATTTTCTGTCTTTACATTTTAAGAATGCATTCACGTGTACTAACATCTGTAAGCTTAAGTAAATAATCTATTTCTTGTTATTTAACAGCCTTACTGCTGTACCCAGGTGGCCTGTTGGTTGACAATACTATGAGCAAAAAGCTAGCAAAACACTCCTTAATGACTAAATTACTACAGTTATTCTTTTCTTAACTTTGAGTTAACTACAAGCTGTATGTGTTTTGTCCCTGACTTAGAAATAATAAGTATATAAAATAATAATTTGACAAGAACATATATTTGATCATGGCCTAAAATCCAAAAACAAAGGCTTTTTCAGAGGCAGCAGTCTGGACTTCAGTGTGGCATTGTAATTAGAGTGTCCAATTTGCACCTCATTGTATTAGGATCACACCAGCCCCCTCCCTTTTGAATCTGTTTCACCTTCAAAGTTTTTCTTTATATGACATAAGTAAACATGTCTGTGTTGAGAATGTGATTATTGTGCCATTTAGGTCAAATCCAATCTTTTTTTCCCATCAACGCTATTAAATTCAATTCAATTTTATTTATGTAGCGCCAAATCAAAAACTTCCTTGTCTCAAGTCTTTCTGGATTATTTTGTTTTATGAAACGATTTTAATCAAACTAAACCGTGTACCTTCTCTCTCACAGTGACAAGGATCGCCGCATCGTTTCCTGTCTGCAGTGTTTCAGACCACAGGAGCTGTTGCCTAACCACCTGTTAAGAGTCTGCCTGAAGAACCACACAAATGAGGAGAGGAATGCAGAGGTGGACAGAGCCAAAAAGTCGATGAAGGCCTGGACCCTTCAAGGCAGAACCTGGGACTACAACGTCATGGTCAGGCGGTACCCCGATGAGGCTTCCAGACAGGCTCTTCTGGAAGACCTTCGTGACATGCATTTTTTAATTCTTAATGACCCCATGGACACACCTGCTGAATCCAGTCACAGACCACCAGGCGCGGCAGTTGAAACTTGCAACAAAAAGTGAGTTGTTATTCACTAGTATTACTTTTTATTTAATGCAGAGTCATTAAATTTAAATCTTGGAACGCTGCCAGGCACAGATACAGAAACATTTCTAACTGGCCTCCTTATTTGTTTGTTTTTTTCATCAAATCATTCTAGACCTGCTCAGCCGACTCTCCAAGACTGCCAGAGAGTCCTCAGAGTGTCACAGATGGACATGCTGGACATCCGCAGGAGGCTCCTGGATCAGCAGCATGTGGAAGAAGACCAAAGGACGCTGTTCCGTTACTTCTGCGAAGCCATCCTGGTCCTGAGATACTTCCAGCGACCAGAAGCAGTGAGGGCATTTACAGTAAGTACTTTGACTTTATACACACTGAGGAAACACTGTACAGTAAGTCACCCTGTAGTCATGTCATTAATCCCCACGGTGTTCTTTATTTGTTTTCCAGGCTTCAGATTGGGTCAACAAGACACATGTTGAGGGACGATTCCGAATTGGGGTCAGTGAACTGACAGCGTCCACAAAGCAGAGTGCAACATTTTCCCTCGCAGTGGAGGACTCTGCTGTAAGTTCTCTATAAGGCTGAATATGATTGACCCCCCCCCAGAGGACACCAGCACCTCCTCGTATACTTTTGCCAATGAATGACTGATGATGATTTAGGGGATGGTGGGGTTGTAATAAGTTCTCTAGCAGCCTGAAAAGACTTAATATGAATTACTTTAGCATCAGAATGAAGCATTAACTTCCTGTCTGATCTCCACAGATGCTGGACGCATACTTCCACAAGGTTCGTCCAGCATGTCTGCAGGACAGTGTGGACGACCAGGGCAGATTTTTCCTGTCCAAACAGGGCATACCAGTTGGCAACGTTGCGAGCGACCTCAACCGTCTGCACGAACAGTAAGTTTTAGCAGAATCATGTATTATAGTGTATGCATTTATACACGCTGTACAGAGAAATATAAAAGGATTAAGTTGAGTGGCTGGCTTATGTACTACATCAAGTTCAAATAATATTATTTTATTTTCTGTAAGAAAAATATGCTGAAAGAATTGAGGTATAATCTGAAATTTATTCTTCATTGCAGGTATGAATTACCAAGCTTTTCAAGCCAAAAAGTGAGAAGAGCCCACAGATTCAGTACTTCGACATGGTTTGTGTCATCATCCAAAACATACAACATTCAAATATTTTCTGTTTACCAGAGTTTGACTATGAAATATTCTTTTCAGCGCTCCTTCTGATGAGCCGGCTGATGAGAGGATAGGTCGGAAAAAGAAGCGAGGCAGAGGCGCAGCTGACCAGGATGACAGGGACTTTGGAGCGTTTCTCCAGCACTTCCCAGCGACGGCGAGTAGCACCCCACCCACGGAAAAAAAACGGACCGCTGCAGGGTTTCCACCTGACAGAGTCTTTTATGACAGGTGGAGGTCTGTGCAGTTTGCCAAGCGGGAGGAGCACCTCTTGTGTAAGTTGACGCACTTTATCATTTAAAAAAATGATTACACATCTTGGTGTTCTGGAAATTATGCTAGGAGTTAACAATATTTCTATAATCAAAGTAACATAATTCACATTTTGGACAAGAAAATTAATTTAACATTTGTCTTTGACAGCCCAGTGTTCGAGACGGCCCCCGACAGTCAGCAAGGTGTCATTGCTCATCCGAAAAGAGGGTTGGACTGCCAACTGTCCTCGCCCCGAGAACGTAGTGGCAAAGTGGAAACCAGTCAGTAGGGTGCAGGTGGAGACGGATCCATGGATCCTCACTACGCTCCATAGTCAAAAGTGGACAGGCCTGGCCCTCAAGGACTTTGGTGGCACAAAAGGACATGGTATGTAAACATGTCTTGTGAGCAGGCGAGCATTAATCCAGCAGTAAAACACTGTGATATTGTGCTCCTGGAGTGAATACTAATTGCACCTTCTTTTGACCACAGGAGTTGTTGCCACCAAAGCCTTTGCCATGGGATCCATTGTTTGCGATTACCATGGCAAGGTAATCACAGGAGCAGAGGGCCGGAAGATGATGGAGTCCATCCAGGATGAGATGGACTACCTTTTCTTTTTCCATGGTGGTGGTCGGGACCTCTGCGTAGATGCTCAGACTTTCCCGTGTGGGTGTCACCCAACAGAAGACACCATGGGCCGGAGGATCAATCATTCCTCCAAGAAGGCAAACCTGAGGCCAGTCTATTGCAGGATGAACTTCCCTGAAGGAGAGAGGGATGTCATCCTGTTGCAGGCCACAAGAGACATTGATATCTGTGAGGAGCTGCTGTTTAATTACGGCGTCAAGCGCACATCTTTTCGGGGAGAAGGACTGAACCTCGACTGGCTGGATGAGTGAACAAAATGCCATTCATTCAACACTCTTGCAATAATATCTATATACACTGCATGTTGTTTGCACATTGCAATTGTTTTTAACTTGACACTTAGTTTAATTTTATTATGTACATAACAGTGTCTTTGATTTTTTGTTATCTCCCCTGTACATAGCAAACAATAAAGATTCGACTATAAGCACTGTAACAGCTGATCATTTCTTGGAAAATTCTTGTTCTGAGACTGAAAAACTCAACAATGTCTGTTGTTAGGTAACCGAGCGTAGCGTGGAAGTTGAGGAGAAATATCCTAAACACCTATTTTTAAACCTGCTAACACTAAAGAGCTACCTACACACTAACTTGTTGATTTTGGCTGAATTTCCTTTGTATCACATGTGATCAGAGTATAATAGACCCTGTGCACAGGCAACTCTGCAGACAGTCATAGCTGTCCTGCAGCTGCCTGTGGGGGGAGGGGGGCATTTGCATCTGTACACAGGCTGAGAATGAGAGTGTGACACTCTGATTCAGCCAGCTTTCATTTAAGTCATTATTTCTGCTCTAGGAGACCAGGGTAAAATGAGTCAGCTTCCACTGCTTTAATTAAAACATGTAAATGCCATATTACAGATTAGAATGACACACAGTTTTGGGGGATAACTTTTGATAGGAAGGTGCTAGAGCCACCAAGTTGCAGACCACCAAGAGCACCATTGGACTCGGGGTTGAATTTCAAGTAGGACTGATGTATTTTCGAGACAATCGGAGAGTAGTTGTCAGAAGCTGTCCCGGCTGCAGCATATATGCCGCATTGCGGACAGAAAATAACAGCTAATTTCTAAGTGTCAAAAGTCGGGTGAGTTTTTTGGGGATAACTTTTGATAGGAAGGTGCTAGAGCCAAACGGTTTGCACCGTTGGACTCGGAGTAGGACTGATGACTCTACTTGATGACTCCACATACACCAGGACAGACTCAATTTGGCATGCCTGTCCGCCCGGGGTCAGAGGTCAGATTTCTTAAAGTTTTGCTATGTACTTCTGCCCAGCATTTTCACATATATGGTTAATAATACACACATTTAAAGCTTAGCTCTTCCTCTGCACTGTAAGCCCAGACCCAGAATTATAAGACAACCTGGAAGCTTCAAACCAGCCATACAGTACACACAGCTAAGTCTTACATTCGGGTGAGTACAGGATAAACCTCTCTCACCGAAGAGGGCAGAATTGCTGCTGACTCATAGGCCTGGCTCTCTCTTCAACAGGATCACATTTACTTCAGTGATAGGGCAATATATAGCCTAGATCCAGGCCTTTCACTGGAGACCAACATTGTTCATTTTCAAACTTGTGGCCCCTGTCAGAGAACTGTTGAGTTAGGCCTAAATTTGGCTCTTTCCAGAGGCCTGCTGTAAAGCACTATGGTGTATCAGTTGTGATACACCAAATTGTAGCCCTGAATCCCCTCTTTCCATCAAGCCCAAACACATTAATATAGCCCAACAGCATACCTAGAAATATGCATTACAATAAAGCTAATTAAGGAGATATCCTAGGGGCTCCAAAATTTACTCCTAATATTACCAGGCTGTTCAGCCCAGGAGACTCAGAATTTCAGTTGTGATACACCAAATTGTAGCTCTGACTCCCCTCTTTCCATCAAGCCCAAACACATTAATTTAGCCCAACAGGACAGCTAAAAATATGCATTACAATGTAGCCAATTCTGACGGTATTCTCAGCGCTTCAATATGTGGTCCACATATTAACCAGGTTGCTCAGCCTATGACACTCAGATTTTCAATGTACATTTCCATGTTAACAGTGAAATTAATTACAATGTTACTTTAGATAATTATCTGGTAATTACTCTCAGGCATCTTGTGCTGATGTCATTTCAGCATTAGCCTATATGCTGCGTTCAAGGCCACTGGGAACTCCCAACTAGAAAAACTATCCTGATATGCCACCTGAAGTCGGATTTCCTACTTGTAAACTCGGGGAAAAAATATGCACCCAGACTTCATGAGTAGCAGCCAAATTATGTCACTCCCATGGTAGCACACATTTTAAATGGTAAACAACAACCTAAAAGGCAACATAAATCGCTTTTGCATGAAAGTAATTAAAAGTATAAATACTATCATATAGTAAAATGTTAAGAAACTGCAGCTCAGAAAATAGAACTTGAGTTGTGATGGAAATGTGGAAATTAGTACAAGTCTGGACTAATGCAAGGTGAAAAGAAGAAAAGGCCGTGGGGCAGACGGCATCATGGATGCACGTCTCAGTAAACAACATATATTGCTAGACACATATAGGAGAAATATTTTACCTTTGAAAATGTATTGGAAGAAAGCTGGGGAGCCAAGGGGCCTCATGCAGCTGATAACATTACATATCTCTAATTCAAAGGGGCAATGCTTGAGTTTGTCTGATGCTGGATCATTGGCCAGTACGAGCACAGCCAGAGATGTACAGTACAGCCAGCATCCGATACAAGCAGCTCAGACCCTAATGGAACAGCGGCTGCTCCACCAAATGACCCGGCAGATTGCCCCCCCCCAAGTCTTAACAGACTTTATGAGGACTGAGTTGGTCCATTCAAACCAGCACTGCATTTACTAGAAGAGGTTTCTATTCAGGCTTGTTAAAGGGGGAAGGTTGCAGTGAGAGCATTGTGGAGTCACGTGTGGCTGTGCAGAAGACCGGACCTGCTTTCGCACTGTGAGTCGCAGCCAGTTTGTGACCGAGCTGAGACGTAGCTCTGTGTGGGACTGTGAGCTGCCCTTTGTCAGTGGTGCTGAAGATAACATCTGTGTGGATTTGTGGTGAGATTTCTGCCTGATCACAAGCGTTTTCAGTTAGTTTCAGAGTCTACCTCGTTGTCTCATCCTTAACTTGCAGTCCCAAACTGAAGGGGGTACTACCACAACAGCAGAGCTATGACGCCGGGCAATCCTCCACACACTACGGGAAATATCCACCTGTCTCTTGCGGCTGTATTTAGAAAGATAGGTTGCTTTTAATCAGATCTGTAAATTTGAATGTGTAGTACGTTTACATTTGATACTTAAGTACTTTTAAAACCAGTACTTCTCTTGTATTATACTGGATGACTTTTACTTGAGTGACATTTTTCGTGTGGTGCCTGTACTTTTAATTAAGTATTAAAATAGAGTACTTCTTCCACCACTGATGATTACTGACGAGTTAGCATTAACAAATCACAGACTTACCACCATGTTTTCTTGCACAGTGATTTGCAACAACCCACAAAAATGAAACTGCTGTAACTCTGAAATGACGATGAATACAGTAACGTTAGCCCTGATCAACCCTTAACCACAGAGGTGAAATATCAGAAAACAGTTATATTAGGTAAAACAGTTGGGTCTTTGAGTCTCAACTAACTACTGTTGAAATGTTACAAATACTATTATAACACTACTATAAAGAATCTGTGGGCAGATATTAGCCAAATAAAGTGTAACCTACACGTATATTTTTGATAATATAACGTTATTATTTTTATTTAAGGTTGAAATATTTAGTTACACAGTCATTTCTCCTAGTTCCTCCTCCAGGTTGTGGATGGAGCCTCTGCGGTGGACAGATGTAGATTTAGCCAGAGCCAGGATGGCACTGTGTCGACCCAACAGTTCACCAGACCCTCAGCCTGGGGAAGCATTCTCTACCGCTAGGTTAAGTTTCCTTTTGTGTGACTGGGACCAGGAACTACAGCTTTCTGTCTTCCTACCTCCAGCTGAACCTGATGCCAAATGTTACGTGTAAAACTTGATTTACAAAATGTGTACAAATATTTTTATATGGACAAAAGTAAAAGGTACAATATTTCCCTCAGATGTGGTGGAGTAGATGTCCTTTTCTTTAGCAAGAAAACACAATAACTAGTGTTATGTTCTAAGGTCATTATCTCCATCTAGTGACCAAAAGTGTATTCTGCTGCATATGATCCAGGTTGAATTAAATTCTGCTTGACATTTTGTCAATAAGGCCACAATTAATAATAAGCAATAGATTTGAATTCAATCATATTTAACATTTATTAAATTGAACACACACAAGTTGAACATATCTGAACTGTCACACTACCATGAAATAAGTATAAAATATAGATATTAACACGAAACATGAAAATATACCCCCAAAAAACTAAAAAAAATACACAGCAAACACACCACCTTCAATAAATGTTCCCTACACAGATCAAAAATTCTCTCTACTTGCAATTTGTGGACTAGGGAACCGAAAATGGCTGTCTGCAGGGGCCGCCTCCACCTTCTGTTGCACCTTCAGTTGCCATTGTTTATAAAGTGGCATTTACAACACATACGAGAAATGGAATAAGAAAGACGAGCACAGCTACACAAATATGTTTATATATATGACTACATTTCATTCCAGGTTTTAGGAAGCAGTTTTCATTCAGCAATCTTTCAACTTCAACTGTCCTCGCTGACACTGAGATGGTGTGACCCCGGAGTCGGTGGCCTCCGCTGGGGAGATAAAGATGATTAAAATGTTGTCTCTATTATCTAAAGTCACAAACCAAGTTATCATAACCCTCTCCCTTGTTTCCACTTTCCCTTTGACCCTGTCATCGTATCATAAAGACACACCTTATTAAATTAAAGCTAATCAGTCATGTATTGGCATCACAAACATCATTCAATAATTCATTCAATTCAAAGCTTCACACACCAAAGCTGTGTTGCCATTATAATCACTCTGCCTGTTTTACATTTATTGTCCACTGGATGGCATACTAGAGCAAATCAAGCACCGTGAAGCTTCGGCCCATGAGTGAACGTCTCGGGTTACGTATGTAACCCTGGTTCCCTCGAGAAGGGGAACGAGACACTGCGTCGGCTACGACACTATGGGAACGCCTCTAGGCGTAGCAGGTCTGAACGTGAATGAAATCACTCCAATCCTATTGGCTTGTTGCTAGAACGGTAAGGTGTGACGGAATAACCGGAGGAGTATAAAGCACACCTGTACACACTCATCATTAGCTTAAACTATGAAGCAGGCGCTTCAGGCGGGGAAAGAGGTGCGGCGGGCCGACGCAGTGTCTCGTTCCCCTTCTCGGGGAACCAGGGTTACATACGTAACCCGAGACGTTCCCCTTCGAGGGAACTCGAACTGCGTCGGTTTCGACACTATGGGAACGAGATACCCACTAAACCGTGCCGAAAACCCCGCCTGCCCCAGTGTGCAATAAAGTGGCACGACTAAGAGGAGAGCGCACGAGTGCCAGGTGCCGAAGGAAGGTCAAGACTGTAAAACCGAAAGAATGTGTGCGGAGTGGCCCAGCCAGCCGCTAAACAAACATCCTGCAAAGAGGCCCCGGAAAGGAGGGGTCTAGAGGCCGCCATGCCTCTGGTAGAATGAGCCCTCACAGCCACAGGTGAAGGCAAACCGCGCACCTGATAGGCCAGGGAAATAGTCTGAACAATCCAGTTGCTAATAGTATGTTTGGATGCAGGGATCCAAGCCCTGGGGGACCCAAAACACACTAGCAGCTGGTCAGCCTTCCTCCAACGGGAGGACCTCAGAGTGTAAATACTCAGTGCTCTGACAGGGCAGAGCAGATGAAGTCTCCCGTCCTCCGCAGTCACATGAGGTGGAGGATGAAATGCCTGCAGCACTGTGGACCCTGCCGGACAAGGAGGCACTTTAGGGATGTCTCCTGGACGAGGGTGCAGGATAGCCCTAATATTCCCCGGGGCAAACTCCAGCCTTGCGGGTAAACCGAAAGCGCTTGGAGATCCCCCACCCTCCTAAGAGAGGTGATAGCAAGGAGAAAGGCCATCTTGAGGGTAAAGTGCTTAGCCTCAGCTGACTCCAGGGGTTCGAAGGGGGCCTCAGCCAACGCCCCAAGAACCACCGCCAGAACCCAAGTGGGAACCTTGGACCGAGTCGCAGGTCTCATCCTCCGGGCACCACGGAGGAAACGTACAACCAAGGGAAGTTTCCCCAAAGACCCCTCCCTCAGAGGAGTGTGGAAAGATGAAATAGCTGCCACGTACACCTTAAGGGTGGAAGGGGAAAGACCAGCAGAGAACCGGTCCTGGAGGAACTCAAGTACCTGAACCACCGGGCAGGTAACAGGGTCCACCGACCGCTCCCAACACCAAGTGGAGAAAACACTCCACTTCAGGTCGTACATCCTCCATGTGGACGGAGCCCTGGAGCTGAGGAGGGTCTCGACTGCTCCGGCTGTTAGACCCGCCTCTAGGTACTGTGCCCCCTCAGGGGCCAGACCCACAGTCGCCATATGGCGGGGCAAGGGTGAAGAACCCGGCCCTGCGCCTGGGACAGCAGGTCTCTCCTCAGAGGGACCCAACACGGCGGGCCGTCCAGGAGCGACATGATGTTCGAGAACCACACCCAGTAGGCCGACATTGTCCTGGTGGACCCGCTCCAAAACCCCCGGGAGCAGAGCGACTGGGGGAAAAGCGTACAGACATAGCCCCGGCCACGAATGTACCATGGCGTCCAGACCCAACGGGGCTGGAGGAACGAGAGAAAACCATAGCGGGCAGTGCGTAGTCTCTTGAGATGCAAACAGATTCACGTCTATGGTGCCGAACTCTTCGCACAAGAGCTCCACCACTTCGGGGTGAAGTCTCCATTCCCCGGGCCTCAGCCCCTGCCTCGACAGCAGGTCTACTCCCTGATTCTGCGTCCCCGGGAGATACATCGCCCTGAGCGATAGTAACCTCTGCTGGGACCACAGGAGGATCTGACGCGCCAGTCTGTATAGAGGGCGCAAGCACAGACCGCCCTGGTGATTCAGATAGGCCACCAACGCTGTGTTGTCGGAACGAACCAGGACGTAGTGGCCTTGGAGATCGGAAGGAAACTCCTTAGAGCCTGGAACACCGCCAACATCTCGAGACAGTTAATATGCCACTCGGATTGATGCACCTGCCAGGATCCCCTTGCAAAGCGGCCGTCCATGACCGCGCCCCAGCCCGTGAGGGAGGCGTCTGTCGAAATGACCAGCCGGCGACAAGACCCTCCCAGCACGGGCCCCCGGGACAGGAACCAAGTTTCCTTCCAAACTGATAGGGAACGAAGACACTTGCGCGTAACCCAAATCAGACGGAGAGGATTTCCCCTCGGGGAAAAACCCTTGGTCCTTAGCCACCACTGCAGGGGTCTCATGTGCAGCAGTCCAGATGGTATTACGCTGGATGCAGCCGCCAGGAGACCCAACACTCGTTGAAAGTGTTTTATAGTGATGGTGTAACCTAACTTCACCCCTTTCACGGCAGCCAATATGGTGTCGAAACGTGCCGGAGACAATTATGCCCGCATCGTTGTCGACTCCCATACTACCCCTAGGAACGTAGTCCGTAGTCCACTCTTCTTTGCGTTGAGCCTCAGTCCCAAACGCCGCAGATGAGCCAGAACGACATCTCGATGCCGAACCGCCAACTCTCGAGACTGGGCTAGGATGAGCCAGTCGTCGATGTAGTTGAAATCCGGATGCCCTGGAGCCTCAGCGGGGCCAGTGCTGCATCCATACACTTGGTGAATGTGTGAGGGGAAGTGCCAGGCCGAATGGAAGAACCCGATACTGGTAAGCCACACCCCCGAAGGCGAACCTCAGGAACTTCCTGTGAGAAGGACGGATGGAGACGTGGAAATAGGCGTCCTTTAGATCTATCGTAACAAACCAATCCTCGGATTGGATGTGCGTCACGATGGCGGGGATGATGAGCATCTTGAACCTGAATCTCCTCAGAGACTGGTTAGAACCCGCAAATCCAAAATAGGGAGCAGCCCTCCGTCCTTCTTGGGGACTATGAAGTACCGGCTGTAGAACCGGCGTCTCTGTCTGGGGGGGACATGTTCCATGGCCCCTTTCCTCAGCAGAGTACGAACTTCCTGTCCCGACACCGGACCTTGCTCTGGGCGGACCACAGTCCAAACCACCCCGTTGAATTTTGGAGGGCGGGTTATGAACTGTAGTCGAAACCCATGTATGGCAGTGCGCAGGACCCATGGAGAAATGTTCGTCAGGCTCCGCCAAGCCTCTGCAAAGTCTGCCAATGGAACCAGCCCCTCGGGGCTTACCACTAGCCTGTGGTGTCTGCTCCTCCTGTGGCTAGTTGATGTTGAGCTTAGCCACGGCTCTAGTCACCACCTCCAGCAGCACGTCATAGTCGGGCGCCGCCAGATGACGCCGCCCCGACACCCGGAAGTCATCGTCCACTACGCTGGGCACGTCCGCCTCCTCGGAGTCGGATTGCTGCAGCGTCTCCGGATCCAAACCGCGAGCGGGAGAAGCCGAGAACGGGCTCCCGAACGAGGAAAGGAAGCGTCGGAGCCAGCGGATGAAGGTCGGGAAAAAGCCTCAGCGGTCCCGAAATCCTCCGACAGATCACGCTGTGAACCCCATGAGTGAAGCCGCCGGGCTGCCTCAGCGGCCGCAGGGCCCACGCCACGGGGAGAACACATCCGGCCATCCTCGGAAAAGAGAGCCATACTGTACCTCAGTACCCGCACGGAAAGGGCTTCGCAACGGGCGCAGGCAGCCCCCTCGAGAGCTGCCCGGGCGTGCTCCATCCCCAAACATGAGACACACATCTCATGAGAATCTCCATCCGTGATGTACCGAGGGCAAGAAAAAACACACCTTCTGTACATCTGATTGCCGGACATGCTGGTAGACTTCTTCTTCAGGTAAGACACACTGCTTGTAGGACTGGAGCTTTCTTCAAACAACATACAGAGCGCCTGCTGAATAGAAAAAAGCTAATGACAGGTACAGGTGTGCTTTATACTCCTCCGGTTATTCCGTCACACTATACCGTTCTAGCAACAAGCCAATAGGATTGGAGTGATTTCATTCACGTTCAGACCTACTACGCCTAGAGGCGTTTCCATTGTGTCGTAACCGACGCAGTTCGAGTTCCCTCGAAAGGGAACCAACTGGATGGAAAGGCCTGAGGAGAAGCCATAAAGTGAGGCCCTGCGTCACCACTCTTCAGCATTTTGCCAGTCAATGCCAATCCTCAGGTGAATGCTAACGTGTGGCCTGGTCAGCAGGGCAGCGATGTGCTCTTCTCCCTCCTTTACTATCTTGTCTGACCACACCATGTAGTGCTGCAGGCCCACATGCTCTTCTATCAAGTCAATTCAATTCAAATTAGCTTTATTGGCATGAATGTGTCACAAGAATATTGCCAAAGCATCATATATAGAACATAAGAACAATCAACCCCATACATTTCATTAAACAAGTAATTAAAGCGTAAAGTAATCAAAGCGTATGTTTGTGTTAAAAAAATTAGAAATATTAAAAATTAAAATAAAATAAATAAATAAAACAGTAAGCGTGTGTGTGTGTTAAGAAATATTAAAAATAAATGAATAAACAAAACAGTAAGCGTGTGTGTTTAAAAAATATAAAAAAATAAATAAAAAGTAAGCGTGTGTGTGTTTAAAAAATATAAAAAATAAATAAATAAACAAAACAGTAAGCCCGTGTGTGTTTGTGTTAAAAAAAATTAGAAATATTAAAAATTAAAATAAAAAATAAATAAAACAGTAAGCGTGTGTGTGTTAAGAAATATTAAAAATAAATGAATAAACAAAACAGTAAGCGTGTGTGTGTTTAAAAAATATAAAAAATAAAACAGTAAGCGTGTGTTTAAAAAATATAAAAATAAATAAATAAACAAAACAGTAAGCGCATGTGTGTGTTTAAAAAATAAAATAAATAAATAAACAAAACAGTAAGCGTGTGTGTTTAAAATATAAAAAAATAAATAAATAAACAAAAAGTAGCGCGTGTGTGTTTAAAAAATAAAAAAAATAAATAAACAAAACAGTAAGCGTGTGTGTTTAAAAAAAAAAAATAAAAAATAAACAAACAGTAAGCGTGTGTGTTTAAAAAATATAATATAAAAAAAAATTAAAAAAATAAAACTAAGTGTGTGTTAAAAAATTTATTAAATAAATAAATAAAAAGTAAGCGTGTGTGTGTTAAAAAAAATTAAAATTAAAAAATAAATAAAACAGTAAGCATGTGTTTAAAAATAATTTTTTTTAAATAAAATAAATATATTTCTCTCACTGGGAACTGGGTGGGAGACCCAGACAGTGCCAGGAAAGGGTGCTCTGAGGGAGGGAACTTCTTCATCCACTGAGGTTGGTGGTAGGCACTGAAAGAAATGCCACCAGAAAAAACAGACTTGTCGAATTCCACACCGACATTATCCCAAAATGGACCAAACGGGTTTCCATCCTTCATAGGACAGGATTTCTTGTCTGCACTCCGCTGTGTGACTTCACGAATCCTGTAACTTCTGCATCCTACTAGGATGTCTTACGATAAATTTTCCTATCTTCCTGTCCTTTTAATCCAGATCTACTTGGTCCTGCTTCACTCTGCCTTGTTGCAACGTTTCGGAGGGCTATTTGTCCTTTATCAGGCTTGACAGAGTGGCATCTTTAAGGTATCACCCAAAACAATCCCTCTGCTAGCTTGGGGTTAGCTTGTGGTATTACCATAGCTAATCACGCTGACTGTGTATGCAACATCATGGTATCATAATCACATTGCTGGAATAACTCTCACTTCAGACCTGATTCCGTAAAAAAATTAATGCAAATAGCAACATCCCCAAATGCGACACGCCTCGAGTATTGAAACCAATTAAGTGAACAGTTTGCCCTCCATCCGGATAGGCGTCTGCTCTGCTCCCCGGGTTAGGGGGTTAGGAAAAGGGGAAAAAAGCTGGCTAACAACTTACAAAGCTCTGCGTTAGCCAGTCTGGTGCACTGTCCTGTGATGCGCCTCCAGAGTCACCAGAAAGGCAAAAACACTCCCTCCCTACTCCAGGTTTAAAGCATTTCCCACATTTAGGGTTAGGGCAAATGCTCGGGTGAGCGACCTGAATAACTTTTGATAGGAAGGTTGTATCGCAGTGGAACCGGTGTCCGCCCCCCATTCCGCATCCAACGGTACCAAGGACGTCCCTCTATGGCGTTTGTAGGCAACGGACCAATCTGGGAGGACCTCTTTTGGAATAACTCTTGACCGGAATTTGATAGAGCTGCGGGGGTGGATTTCTGGTCGACCTTACGCGTCACTCGGCCAGGTTGGAGCCAAGTGGAATTTTCAATAGGTGAAGCTGATGGCCCCCGCCTGGGGCAGGAGCACAACTGCCTGCTCACAGGGAGGCCCGGAACAGGAACCCTGGCTCTTCTGGACTGGAGGCTGTGGATAGAGGTGGACTTGAACCTGGGACCTTCTGTACATGGGTGTCAGGGTCCTTGGCCACAACCTTGAAGGCCATATGGACAGACACTGACCTAACATGATGGGTCAGCTAGGTCTGAAAGTTCGCAGGGTGTCAGGATCTTTTTGGCCAAACTGATTAAGAAAGACCTTCACCTTTATGAAGTAGCAGCTGTTGGTCTTCTCAATCGCCTGGTCAAGTAGGTTTAGGATGAAGAGGGTATTGCAACAACACATGGTAATTTCTCGTGTCATGAGAGGCCTGCTTTTGGATTGTAGGTCTGCTCATATCCTTTGGGGATAGATTGGCAAGTAACTGTCTGAAGTTGTCAGTGACATCATTTAGCAACTCTGTGGCCACAATGTTGTTCAGTTCTTTTTTGAAGAGCCTTGTGTCTGGTGCTGTTTTATCAGCCGGGACAAAAGTCAAGAGAAGGTAGTCCAACCATCTGCGTAGCTAAGTGTGTGTCCCACAGCATGTTTGTGTACCGTATACTTGAAGCGTGGTAGAAAGACTCTATGACGACTCCATCCACATCAAGCATGTATTCAAGAAAATGATGGGGATAGGACACTGTCGTAGAGTGCAGTCCCACAAATAAGTGGGCATGCATGAACTCTTTGACACTGCTGAACTTTGCAACTGAATCCAGCACATTTGATGTGTTGTCTATGCCCACATCAAATAGTTCGTCTGGCACATTCATGGCAATTGGTGTATTCAGAATCTGAAAAAGTAGCAATTGTGAGTGAAGATGAAGAAAGAAATCTACACATCCACGTAACATGTAAAACAACATTGTACATTTAACACTTAAGTACATTTGGGAATGAGGGCATTAACCACAATTAGAAATTAATGAATAACTTTTGACAGGAAGGCGGTGGAGCCAAACGGTTTGCGGTGTTGTACTTGGGGTGGAATTTCCAGTGGGACTCGAGTGTTTTGAGGAAGATTTGAGGCATGGCTGCAGCATATATGCCGCATTGCGGACAAAAAAGTAACAGCTAAATTCACAATGTCAAATGTCCGGTGACTTTTTGAGAAATAACTTTTGATAGGAAGGCGCTAGAGCAAAGGTTTGCACCGTTGGACTTGGGGTTGAATTTCAAGTCGGACTGATGTGTTTTGGAGACAATTGGAGAGTAGCTGTCAGAGGCTGTCCCACCTGCAGCATATATGCCGCATTGTGGACAGAAAATGACAGCAAATTTCTAAGTGTCAAAAGTCGAGTGAGTTTTTGGGAAATAACTGTTGACAGGAAGGCGCTAGAGAAAAACGGTTTGCACCGTTGGACTCGGGGTTGAATTTCAAGTCGGACTGATGTCTCTCCTGGATGGGAAGATTTCCATGAAAATGACCCCCTCACTAGCAGGCATCCATGCCCCCAACAGGGGCAAAGAATTGACAATTGGGAACATAGACCCTTCCATTGTAAGTGATGCCAAATGTCAGAAAATAAGGAACTGAGCATTTTCTGACAAATGGCGACACCTACAATGGGGGGTCACTGTTCCTATTTGTCAGACTGGGCCTTAGGCTAGGAACAATTACCAAATCCCCCCATTTTATAAACTTTACACATATATAAATATACAAGATGTAAATCTACATATACAGTACTATACACACACACACACACTATACACTTATACACATATAGTATAAGTGTATATATATGTGTACTATGTGTATGTATACTAACCTACAACATAAATAGGAAAACAACATAAAAGATAGCAACAATTACTGCTAATCTCTATAGTCGACCCCAGCAGAAACATTTCACTGTGATCACCTGCAGACCTTCAATTCTCTCTCAGCGCTTGACTTCTACACTTGGTAAGTGTGCGTGATACATTCCCTGAAAGTTTCATTCAAATCTAGGAGAACTTACAAATGCAAGAAACGGGCTTGGCATTACACACATTAGACAGTAAAAGCCACATTAATTCAAAAATTCTTGTAAAACTGTTTGGAAATTGCTATTGCAAAAAAGATTTGAATCTATGAATCGCAGCTTGTAACGGCATACTATGTTATGTACTGACTTTCCTTTCTGCAAGTTGTCTTTAGCAGAGTGTCTTTTTCAGATAATGGCTGACTCAAGTGGAGTGGAAGAAGGCAGCGACTTCAGTCCAGTAATTATACATTAAATACATTTCTGTAAATCTGTATGTTTACACCATGCATAAATTATTCACATGCCATTGGATATTTTATTTCCCACAGGCGTCGACCGTATGGCTGTCGCGGACAGTAAGTTGTGTATTCTTGTCTATAAATGATGCCTGTCCATGTCCCATCGTGCACTGGGAGTTCTTTAATTTAATGACTTTTTCTTAATGACATGAGGTGAAAGTAGCTTTTACACTTTTCCTTTACAGTTTCAGCACAGCAACCATGCCAGGATTTCATATATTGCAAAATATTACATTATTAAAATTGTTAACACCATGACTGAAGACAGTTTCGTCATTCAAACTACTTCTATAGCTGTCAGCATTGTTGTTTAAATAATCCCACACTGATGTTTCAATGAATAGTTTGAATTGAAATACTGGTGTGGAATTACGTCAAACAGGACACTGAATGCTATTTAACTGGCTTGAATTTTGGCATCTAATTATATTGTTTATTGTATATCTGTGAATTCTGATTATTCAGTCATATTTAACAACTGTTGGGTTGTGCCATTTTGCAGGAAAATGACTTCCGAGTGACCTCAGATGAGGAACACCACCAGCCTGTGCCTCGTCCTCCTCCTCCTCCTCCTCCTCCTCCTCCTCCACCTCATCCTCCACCTCCTCCTCCACCTCATCCTCCACCTCATCCTGAATTAGTTGAGGATGATGAGAACGTAATGTATAGTCTATACTAAAAATCATTTGAATTCACATATTTAGTGCATTCATTATATATATTTTTTTTCTCCTGTATTTTACAGATGAGTATGACCCCATGGAAGGAGACTGATGTTTTTTTATTTATAGTTTGGTGAAGGCGGAGATCTGTTTTTTCAGTTTTGTTCCAATAAATTTGAAAAACAAATCTACTAATCTCTTTGTATTTTTCCTGTAGTTTTGATGGTAAATGCAGTTTCAGGCACAAACGTTCACCCAGCAGTTCAGACAAAAAATCTCTCTTTAGTCCATCCACACAGATTGAACACTGAATTGAAAAAGTATGTACAGATTTTAAACTTGAATGGTGAATGCCTTTGCACACAGGTTCTCTATGCTGAGCTGAGGCAGCTGAGGAGCAGTTTCAGCCTCAGACTCAAAGAGCTTAGAATCAAAGGTATCAGACTCCACAAAGCCACAGCATCCAACATCTCCCATCTCCACTGACAGACTCTATTTATTAAATAAATATTTTTACTTTATTAGACACAGAGACACAGACAGCATAGACACTGACACAGGGTGCCTGAATACATGAGACCAGGGGTCAAGCTGAGGTGAGAGAGGAAAAAGAAGCAGACTCTGGTCAGGCTGGTGTCACTGAATAAAGGGGGGCTTCATCAGCCTCAGCTCATGATTTCAATGCATGATCAGCATCCAGCCAATCAGAGCACTAATGATCCTGTCAATCATCCTTCCACTTTTCAACTTTAAGCAGCTGGGCAGAGTTTATCACAGAGGGACCTGGACAGTTAGAGCTGGAGTTTGAGAACTGTTGGAGAACTTCAAAAAAGGCTGGTAGCACATCGGAAAGTAAGATTCTATCTCTTTTTATCACTTTCTCTGGAATGCTAGCTGTGTGTTAATTATTATTTCTTTAGAAAAATGTGTGCTCAAGTTTTAAAGGTATAATTGACTTCATGACAATGAGTGACGGTGTTGTGAAAATTCTGAACTGCATTTAATTTAAATGCAGCACACAATTTAGAATAAAACGGCTGTCTAATGTAGTGTTTTACAGGCGGTAATACTAATAATAATCCCCATTTTTAAGTCTGAGGGGGACGAAGGGAGGGAGGGAGTGCGCACCTGTCAGCGCACCGGCGCTGGCTCAGCTGGATTTCAGAGCCACGTTCCGCCGATCCGCCTTTACTGATTTTTAAACATGCTTAGGTTTTAAGGGTGCTTTAATTTCAATGGTTGCAAAGTGTTACAATGTTAATAAGTCCGTCTGAGATCTGAGGCATTTTCATTTCCTTTTTGTGTCGGACAAATCTTAACCATTTGGCAATTTTATTTATTTATTTTTATTCTGAACAGGGCTTTAATTTAAATTCAACACACAATTTAGAATAAAACCGCTGTCTATTGTAGTGTTTTACAGGTGGCTATACTAAAAATAATCATGATTTTTAAGTCTGGGAGAGGGAGAAGAGGGCAAGGCTGCCTTTCAGCGCAACAGGCTCCCTGGCTGTTTCTTTCCTTTTTTCCCTCGATTTCACACAGTTTAACTGCACTTGAACTATATGATTCCCTGTGTTATATTAAAATGTGATTGTGTTAATTCAAGTTCATAACCAGTAATTCTTGTTTTTTTCCCTGCAGACATGACGCTCCCTAAAAAGAGCAGTTGCTGTCCAGTGTGCTGCAAAGTGTACAACGCCATGTCTAACCACTTTCGAAACGGCCACAGTGTGGCCAACCCAGAGGAGAGGAGTCTCCTTCTAAATCTGGCGACCAGGAGGTCAATGTTAGGCTTTGTGCCTGTCCGGTCTCTGGGTGCTCGTACAAGAGCACCCGACTGGACAGGCACCTCCTGGGAAGACACCCTGAGCTGGCACCGGAGGAGGTGAAGGCACACATGGAGGCTATCAGGAGGAGAAAGACTCTGACGTCGCTGGCCGCCCTCAGGGCAACCAACCCCACGCCTCCCATGGCAACAGCCCTGGACCTGGAGCTATAGGAAGAGGGGGACAACGAGGTCCAAGTCCCTGAGGATGTGCAGGAGGAGGAGGAGGAGATGTTCTCCAAACCAGACTGCGTGCTGCATAGACAGGCATTAAGGACAATGCAGCAGAAGAACAAAGACTTGGAGCAGGAGCTTGGCGACCTCAGGCGCCAATTTAAGTAGCTCCAGAAGAGGGCCAGGCGATTGCGAAGCAGCAGGGGCGGTGGAGGTGGTAACTGCAGCAACAGGGACGGTGGAGGCAGCGACTGCAGCAGGAGGGGCGGTGACGGCAGCTTCTGCAGCATCTTCTGCGGTAGCATCTTCAGGAGGTATGGCAGCAGCAGCACCAGCACCGGCTGCGGCAGCAGCAGTGAAGGAGAAGGAGGAGGAGGAGAGAGCTGACGACGGCCAGAGCCCTGTGACCGGCAATCCTGGGAGGTCGGTGATGAGGAAACTCTTTCAGGGGAGCGGCCGGACCCTTGGGATGAGGAACCTTGTTTTCCCCAGCTCAATTGGTAAGTAACAAAGTAGCACGTGAGCGAGTGATAAAAGGTTTCCACGTGTAATCTGACAGTTTCTATGTGTGTTCACAGACAAATACCTCACTGACTACCAGAGGCACCATGAGGGAAGCTGCCCCTCACAGAAACAGCTAGAAAACACCTTCTCCAAAGTCAGCAGGTGAAGTCATTTTTGTTTTTTCTAAGCATGGGCAGCTCAGAGCTCCACACATGGAGGTTTCTGGACCAGCTGGAGAAATAAGGAAGTAAGGGTGATTTTATTTGTCCTTGAGTTGTGAAAAGAGTCTGTGAACAGCGACTGAGTGCAGGCTTGTGCATTTTCAGATGGGTCGACACGCTGACCGAGATGGGAAAGACCATCACAACGGCAAATTTCTATCTGCGCAACGTGTTCCAATTCCTGAAATATTTCAAGGAGACGCCGCCACTCCTCTGTCGCCTCTCCCAGGCGCAGATCACCGGGGTGATCGGGGTGGTC
>NW_024044326.1:0-25000 GCF_014851395.1 Micropterus salmoides
CTGTACAGCCTGTGTGAAAGGTTTGTGTGCCAGATGAAATGTGCCAGAGCCAGCAGCCAGGGCCAAATCTGACACATGGAGCAGCTTTGGGAGGAGCAAGGACTTAAGCTGCCGAGTGGAGGAGGAAGAGGACGAGCTTTGGTGAAAGACAAGGGGTGGCGTTTGGAGGTGGGAGGATTTGTGAATGTACTGTACTGGAAAAAATAAGGGTTCTGTGTGTGTGTGTGTGTGTGTGTGTGTGTGTGTGTGTGTGTGTGTGTGTGTGTGTGTGTGCGCGCGCTCTGTGTTATGCATGTGTAGTTGAGTGCACACTCCGAAAAGAAGTGCGCATTTGTGCAATGGGGAGATGTGCGTCATACGTGAGCCCTCACACCAGATTGTACTCTTTGAGATTGAGCTGTAGGATGGTGTCTTTGACAGCTGCAAACACAAAGCGGATGTTCTCAGTGTCCGTGGCACAAGTGAAGTGAGAGTAGATGATCTTGTCGCTGTCTGGGTTTAAGTCCACAAACATCTTGAGGATGAACTCCCGCGCTGCCTGTGCATCTCTCTGGGGACCTGAGATACAGAGACAGACAAGCACATGCAAGCGTTGACATATTTCTCAACATAAAGTCATTTAAAAATAATAAGGAAACTTTTAGGAGGGGGAAATAATTTTATATTTTATTTTTGAGCATCAGATGACACGATTGATTAATCATGTCTGTGCCTTGAGTATGGAGCTTTAAAAGGGCCCCACATTGGAGGATAAGCTGCAGATTTTTAGTCTTAATTTTGAATCCTAAATATATATGTTTTATATTTACTACTTGAAATCCTGTAGTGTGAAAATAGCCAATAAGAGTGAGCTGACCGGGAAGAGTCACCAACCACATGTTGAGTACTTGTGTAGAACAGAAACATGGCTGGCCTAAAGTGTAGTAGTATTAATTAATTAGTAATTTCTAATGATCCCAAGTTTCACTCTCCCTTCCACCTGTGTAGAAATAACAATAGCGTTAGCTTGTAGCAGCAGCTAATCTTAAAGCAGGAGTAGGGAGTTCTTATTTCTTCATATTTGCTAAAACTGCCACAATATCTTAACAGTACGTGAGACAGATAATCTGTAAATAAATTTAAAAAAAAATCCAGTTCCTCTGGCTCATCCTCATGCTCCTAAAACCATTTGTAAGAATCCCCCGCTCCTTCTCCTGAGTGAAAACAACCAACCAGAGCCAGGAGCAGTCTCAATCACTGCCCCAGCATATAGAAAACACATGTGTGATCACATCCCGGCTCCACACAGAGCTCAGCGTGTTTGATGCTATGGCGCTTGTATTGACAAGTAGCAAAGAGGCGTAATGACAAACAGTGGAGAATAACTTTTGAGGGGGGTCAGTGGTGTACTAGCCTCTAATCCCTCTGTTAGACATTGCCGCAGCTGCCTCTGAAGCCTGGGGCATTCTGCCCTGGGCCCAAAACCATTGTGTCGACAGCAATTGTTGCCGACTGCAGCTTTAAGCTCCGAATCTCACTAATTAACACACTGTAACACATTTTTTAAAATTCATACAAAAACAGGAATAATAAGCAGTTTTAGTGGGAGTTTCCTGCTGTAACTATTTGTTGACAAGCAATAGTCAATGTAAAGTAGTCTGAATAACCTTTGTGTTAGAAATGTCTTGTCTTCACAGTGTGCTTTACAGGTCTGGCACCATCATACTTGTACACAGACATCCATCTAGAATAAAACTTGTGCTCACTGACCATAAAGAGCAGCCCACGCTTGAGCTAGATTCCTGGGTTCATCAGTTTCAACATGTCATGCCCCCTAAAACCACAAACTGACATTTAAAAAAACAAAAAACACTGTTCTATAAATTAAACAAAACAAGATACAACTTATTAATTGCTAAGATTTAGAGGTGCTAGGTTGAGTTTTTAAACTTTGGAGAACCAGGCTAGCCGTTTCCCTCAGCTGCCAGTTGTTACGTCAAGATGAGATAAGCTCTATACTGAACACACAGACATGAACGTGGGATAAATCCTCTGTATTTCCCAAAATGTTGAACTACTCCTTTAAACGCATCATGCCACTGCATCCATCACAGTTAAGTATTACATACCCTTTGTTATACTGGGACAAATAAACTGATAAGACAATAGATCGATTTCTTACAATGAGCAATTTCAGACTTTTAATAGTGGATAACACATTCACATAAGCTAAAGTCTCTCACAAAAATGAGTACACCCCATTTTTGTAAATATTTGATTATATCTTTTCATGTGAAAACACTGAAGAAATGACACTTTGCTACAATGTAAAAGTAGCGAGTGTACAGCTTGTGTAACAGTGTAAATTTGCTGTCCCCTCAAAATAACACATCACACCGCCATTAATGTCTAAACTGCTGGCAACAAAAGTGAGCACACATCTAAGTGAAAATGTCCAAACTGGGCCCAATTAGCCATTTTCCCTCCCCGGTGTCATTTGACTCAGTGTTACAAGTTCTCAGGTGTGAATGGGGAGCAGGTGTGTTAAATTTGGTGTTACCGCTCTCACACTCCCTCATACTGGTCACTGGAAGTTCAGCATGGCACCTCATGGCAAAGAACTCTCTGAGGATCTGAAAAAAATAATGGTTGCTCTACATAAAGATGGCCTGGGTTATAAGAAGATTGCCAAGACCCTGAAACTGAGCTGCAGCACGGTGGCCAAGACCATACAGCGGTTCAACAGGACAGGTTTCACTCAGAACAGGCCTCGCCATGGTCAACCATAGAAGATGAGTGCACATGTTCAGTGTCATATCCAGAGGTTGTCTTTGGGAAATACACATATGAGTGCCGCCTGCATTGCTGCAGAGGTTGAAGGGGCTGACGCCTGTCAGTGCTCAGACCATCAAATTGGTCTGCATGGCTGTCGTCCCAGAAGGAAGCCTCTTCTGAAGATGATGCACAAGAAAGCCCGCAAACAGTTTGCTGAAGACAAGCAGACTAAGGACATGGATTACTGGAACCATGTACTGTGGTCTGATGAGACGAAGATAAACCTATTTGGTTCAGATGGTGTCAAGAGTGTGTGGTAGCAACCAGGTGCGGAGTAGAGAGCTGCATTGGGATTGGGATCCCGCAGGACCCAACACAAATGGAATGGGCAGTTTTAACTTAGCTGCGGGCGGGAGTGGGCGGTTAAAAAAATATACTGGGGGTTCCGCAGTAGTGCTGATAAGATGGAGTCAACAACGAAGTTGAAAAGGGTGCATTCGACTGCTCCCGAGAACGTATTGTACGGGCCTGACTCGAACCAGCAACCTCGAGTACGGGAGGCAGACACGCTGACAAGGGAGCTAAACTCCGTGGCCACTGACGTCACTCGCCATTACGTCTCCTAAGGTGTCGGGAGTAAGGTTTACTCACTGCACAGCTTCGCTGGTTTCCGTCCGTTTAGCATAGCCCAAACATTTGTGTCCTTTTTTTTTTTTTTTCACTCTGCATGTCACAATATTTGAGGGTACAGGCGGGAGTGGATACATACTGAAGCAGAGCATGATCCCCTCCCTTTGGAGACTGGGCCGCAGGGCAGTATTCCAATATGATAACAACCCCAAACACACCTCCAAGACAACCACTGCCTTGCTAATAAGGGTAAAGGTGATGGACTGGCCAAACAAATGGAAGCTGGAGGAGCGCACAGTCTCTAACATCCACCAGCTTTGTCATTCCAGTGGCAACCTGTGAAAGTCTGGTGAAGCCCATGCCGAAGTGGGTTAAGGCAGTGCTAGAAAACAATGGTGGTCGGACAAAATATTGACACTTTGACAATTAGGGGTGTACTCACTTTTGTTGCCAGTGATTTAGACATTAATGGCTGTGTGATGTGTTATTTTGACGGGACAGCAAATTTACACTGTTATACAAGCTGTACACTTTAAATTGTAGCAAAGTGTCATTTCTTCAGTGTTGTTACATGAAAAGATATATTACAACAATGTGAGGGGTGTACTCACTTTTTTAAGATACTGTACAATCATCGGAGGATGTGACTTCCAGCTGTACATTCCTAGATCAGCAATGGGCCAGATTAGTCAATACTCTCACACTCTCTCTCACACACACTGATCTCACCATCAAACTCAGGGAAATAGTCCACCAAGTGTGAGTAGGCAATCTTCTCCTCTAGTAGGTCCTTCTTGTTGAGGAAGAGGATAACAGAGGAGTTTTGAAACCAGGGGTACGTAATGATAGTCCTGAACAGAGCTTTACTCTCCTCCATACGGTTCTGGTGCAGAAAGCACAGTCGTGTTATTAAGTTTCATTTTACTACAGATAAAGGCATCAGTGGAACATGCAAAACAAATACTTGAAACAAGCTGTGGTTTTGTCCACCTACCTCGTTGTCTGACTCCACGAGAACCTGGTCGTACTCACTCAGTGCCACCAGAAACATAATGGAGGTGACATTCTCAAAGCAGTGGATCCACTTCCTCCTCTCTGACCGCTGACCCCCTACATCCACCATCCTGACAGCAGGATGAAGGTGAAGAGGGGGACAACAAGTGTAGAAGAGTTTTAACAGGACAACAGTTCAAATTTGTATTGTCTACTGCGGTGGTTCTCAAAGTGGGGTGTGGGGACGCCCTGGGGTCCTTGAGAGCGCTCCAGGGAGTCCCCAGCAAAAAGGGGAACCATTTATTCTTACTATAATTCAATGCAGTAACACAATGACAGAATGTATGAATATTTTGGTTATAGGTTTCATACACTTTCTATACTAAAATATTTAAGAACTAAACTATCAAATGGGGGTCCATGGTCTAATTTGTGTCAGTTTAGGGGCCCTTAACGTGAAAAACTTTGAGAACCACTGGTCTACTGTACTACTTTGGTGTTTCTTAAGGAATGTTTTGAATCCATCAAGATATATTTACTAAAGGCACCAAGTTGTGAACCCTGTTTATTCAATTACATAACAAATATACTGAATTATGCTGTTTTGTACAAAATAAGGAGTATATAACACTATAATGGTCAGTTTTGTCTTAAACAAATTCTCTGGTGTATGTCTTCCTTAAAAAAATTCAGCACCCTGCGACTCGTGAAAGCATATTTTTACTATCATTTCAGGAGACATAGGAAGAGTTATTTGGGGTCCTGGTCATTTGTAACAGAAAAACACACACCTGATAGATTCAAAACCTTAAGAAGATGATTAATCAAATTTACAACTTCTTGGCCATGACCTTTAAAGCATCTCAGGGAAAACGTGCAGATCTCTATATTTGGCAAGAAAACTAAACAAATAAGAAACAAATGTGCAGTGTGAATATGCTTTTGTCCTTGTTAAGTAAGCGAGTCATGCATGCCGCCACAAAGATGAAAGCTTACTGTTTAAGACAGATCTAGGATCAGTTTTAAATACCAATGCCACTCAGTTTAGGAAATTGTGTTATTTTCACTGTTTATCAAAAGTCCAGAAAGTCAGGTGTGATATATAAAACAACCAGTTACTATCAACCGATATGGATGGTTGATAATGACTAGGGGAAAAAATGGAGTGGAACTAATCTTAATGAATATGATTTATGTAGGGAAATAAATAGTTTTCGTGCCATCGTGCTGACCTAAATCATTTCTTTTATTTCAATCAACAGGGATCCTTTTTTTATTTGTTGCTCCCCAAATATTATTAATGATTGATAAGGAATTTAATCCATTTACATGTGTTGGGTAGGGGACAGAAAAAGATTGAGAGCAACTGTTATATTGGGTTGTGCATTCCAACAGTCTTTGTAGGAAATAGGTATTCTTGAAGGAAAAACCTTACTGGAGTTCTTGACTGAGTAGCATTCATCTGGTCACACAACTACATCTGATACTAGATCAATCTGTACTTCGGTTTATGTGGTGCGGTGAAAGTGGAGGGTCACGAGGCATTAATTTATCTACCAGACAGCTTTCTCAACCTTCTCTGGTGTGTGTGTGATAAAGCACCGCACAAACACAACTGTGATGTTTTGAAATGCGCTTTGAGAAGACAAATGGGGAAACAGGAAGAATATAAAATGAAGGGCAGAAGAAGAAATGAAAGGGGGCTCAGGGACAAAAGATAGACAGACAGAGGACAGGAGGCAGAGTTGAAATGTTCATGAAAAATACAGGGGGCACCTCTGATGGTGAGATCCTTTTCATGGTAGAAGGACGCCTCCTATGTAACCTAATGAGAAGCTACAAGCTGAGGAAATTGCATCAAGAAGTATGATATTTAATTTCTTGGGAGACAAACTAATACATATAACCTAGAAAAACTTTGACTTCAGCACTTTTGCTGAAGCATTCGTGAAAAGCAATCCTGACTGATACATGTGTGGATCCTAATTAAGGTTTCAGCTTCCTAAGCTTCACCTTGGCAAGGTCACCCTTCAATCGTCAGGGAGTTTAGGTCCCAGTTTCATTAAGCCTTCATTAGCGACAACTGATATAGTAATATCTTTCCTGTAAGGAAACCTTTATATAAATGGAATAAGTAAAATTTAAACACTTAAATTTGTGTACTTAGCTACACCTCTGGACGCACAGTTGCAAGCCTCCAGACCTGGTGTCTCAAGGTCTCTGAGGAAGCTGCACAAATCTATTATAATTCACAATGCAAGGCTGCCCCCTGGTGGTGGCCCAGTCCACTGTGGTCCACAGAGACCCAGGGCCAATATAGGCCCTGCAGGACCTGCTGCCCAAAATAACATTCCTCCACCACGGAGAGGACGACCTCGTTTCTTCTGCCAGCCGGAGAGGAAAGGAGGAGAGGAGAAAGAAGAGAGGAGCTGACCCATTTACAGAGACCGAGCACCAGAATGTAGGACTTTGTGTTCATTAGGGGGTTGTGTTATGTGTGTATGACTGCTGTCGGTGGCAGGAGGTAAAAGAAAGAGTAGGACTTTGACACTAAAAAATGGTAATGACTTCAAATTCTGATCGGAGGGAAGCGTTTAAGAATGGAACACAGATACTTAAGTCAAATGCATAAATTAAAAGTCATGGGTTACAAGTTCTTTCCTTTAATGGGAAGACAAAAAACATTGTTCATTTGGAGCTTTGGACAAAAACACATGGCGTATGGGTTAATGATGTCAACATAAAGAGGGACTGAGCCAAAACAGGCGTCTTTCTACCTGAAAATGATGCTTTGCAAGTCGAATGGGTACTCTATGATTCCTGTAGTGGGGATGCGCACCCTGAGCACATCCTGCTGAGTGGGAAGATAGTTGGAATCTGCAATACGATCCAGATCGGAAAGATAACTACAGGCAGGCCAGTCGGAAAAAGAGAAAAAAAAAAAAGACAGGAAAACAGTTATATAAAGCGTGACAGGCAATTACCGCAACCCCCCTGCCATTCCAGGAAGTGTGGATCAGTCCTGTTGAGGAGGCTTCACAGAAAAGGCCACATTTCAGAAACAAAAGGGTGTTAGTGTCGCTGTTCCACCAACACTCTGTCCATAAACCAACATAAGACTTTTGAGATTAGCTGTTAACTGAAGTGTAGCTTTGTTTAATAGACTCTCTTTTTAATTGACAGCAATTTGCAGTGAGGTCAAGTAGTTTGTGGATTATGCTGTAGACAGTGAGGTGGCATCAGTGACCGTAGCAGCAGTGACTTCAGCAGCAGAGACAGCAGCGCCTGGGTTAGATACAGAAGGTTCGGACGATATGACATCAAGGATAGCAGGAAATACATTTCCTACTTCCCCCCCACCCCACAGGTGTTTCAATTTGAAAATCAACTTAAAAAGTTTACATTTTATGTATTTTTAACTGTGCCCAATTGCCTCACTGATTTTATAATGACTTCCTGGAGAATCTTTGACATCACTGTCTAATCCTTCTTTATCTGGTATTTAATGGCTGCTCCCCACATGCTTCAGTGCAGTATGTCCGGCCTTAAGGCTCTTTCAGACACCACAACGGCACCATTGCGCTCTGAAACCCATTATTTCTAATAGCTTGCGCCACACCATGGTGGCTTTTTGCTGTGTCAAGCACAGCGCGCCGCTCAAATAGCGGTGTGTCTGAAAGGGCCTTTAGTTTTTATCCTGACGGAACCTCAGCACAATTCTGAACACAAACCACTGATATCTAATCAGGTTAACCAATGTTGCCTTCAGGCTCATTTGATCTAAACACAACATAATCTTTATTTTTCTCCATAGGACAACTGGATCTATTCAGGCAAATGGGCTCTTGCCAAGTAACATGTGCTTTCACCATAGTAATGTGAGGGCATTTACAATTTTGTAACTGTCATTATTGCACTGAGAAAGTAACCTTTGTATACAAATCATCTGGTAATGAATTTTTTTGTTTTTTAAAAAAAAAAAAGTTAATATCCTGACTGTAGTCAGTGGTTTCTGTCCTCTAGCTACAGTGATGCTGCAGTCCAGGTGCCATGGGGGTACCTGAAGATCACGTTCTCCAGATCAAATGGGTACTCTATTATACCCGTGGTGGGAACACGGACCCTCAGCACATCCTGCTGGGTGGGAACGTATCCCTCTGCAGTCACTCGGTCTATATCGCTAAGGTAACTGGAGATATACATTACAAGACTTTGGATAACACTGAAATAGACTTTTAAATTACTTTCTTATCTTTCACACACACACACACACACACACACACACACACCTGTACAACACAAGTACATAGCTTACATATTTACCATAGCATTCATATTGGCAACATAGCAAGCATGCATGCACGCATGCCGACTCTAAACAGCATTTAATTGTACTACAGTGAGTTCACAACCAGGGGTCACTAGAAAGTGACTCAAGTGACTTTGGCCATTAAGCTTGGGGTCACATATTATTACAAAAGAAATTAAATCAGAATAGTTTTTAATGGCTCTTGCACCTGTGACTAATGAATTGTGAAAAAGCAACTGGACAAAATGATAATATGCTGCCCTGCCCAGCATATATTACAAAACCAACAAGGTAATTACACAGAGAACACACATACACAGCCCACCAAACACACATCTCAACACACCCTAATTATTTTGAAAACCGGAGTCTTGATCTCTGGAGACAACTGCCACACATTAGAGGGTCAGGATACCAATCAAATCCTTAAAAATTCAGAATTTTCTAAAAGCGGTTATCTACTGAATCCCAAACGAGCATCACAGACATACATTCAGAAAAATTACCTAAGCACACTCACACACACAGTCACACAAATACTATTCTTAAATCCCAGACAGTCTTAAATCCCAGACAGAGATCATACCTGATGTCTCCACATAGAGACACAAACACACATAGACAGACAGACGTACTATTTAGTGGAGTCAGAGAGCTGGTACTCTCTGCGGCGGTCATAGGCCTCTTGGATCCCTGGGTCAGCCCACAGGCTTTTTATAGCCACAATGTAGGGATGGTCAAACCCATTGATCTTCTCGATGTCCACCTCCTTCACAAGCATGGCGTTAGACTGGGAAGACGGAGGCAAGGGGGGAAAGGTGAGATAAAGAGAAGAGAAAATTGAGATGTAGGATAATGATGAACAGGGAAGGGAAATGAGAGACAATGGGGCAGATATAAAAAGAGCAAAAAAGCTACCAGATTCATCAATTTTCATCATTAATTCAGCCAAAGATATCTGAGAGAATCTGTATGTAACTTTTTTCACTGTCTGTTTGGACCTGGTGGCTGATCCAAACCACCCACATATTCACCCATTTCCAAAGATAATGTTTCTGCTGGACAAACTAAATATATCACTTCTTATGCGCCTGATTTTCCTAGGAAAGACTTAAAACATGCAGTTGGTCTAGCTGGGAGGTTAGCGTCCATGGTGCAGTCCTTACCCGATTCTGTTCAAATTTGTAGGGGATCTTAAGGGTCTCAGTGGCGCGGATCATGGACTGCATGGAGGTGAAGATGTTTTGGTAAACAAGTCGGATGAAGCCCCTCTTATCCTCGTCTGAGTACCCGGCTCCATGAATGATCCTCATCTGCTTGATGAAGGTGCTCTTGCCACTTTCTCCTGTACCTGAACAGGACACAGACATGGAGTTAGCAAAGTTATGTTGTTGGCACAGATGGCCTGTTATCACATCCAGAATATTAATAATGTTAGTCCAAGAGATCAAGAAACAGGAGACAAGAGGTGACATACACAGTTTTGTTTCTGGCAGTTTTGTTTGCCTAATAGTCTACACACAGTACACAATTACATTCATTCATTGATGATACCAAGAGAATGGGAGGAAGGTGAGACACCAGTGTTTCCCCTATATGCATTCAGGAGCGGCGGCTACTAAAATGTCCCACGATCATTAAACTATGCGCAAAAATGTTTTCACTTGCACACTGTGCGAGCACGGCAGCACTCAATGCTCGGCTCGCTTCCTCTCCTCGTTCTAGGCAGAACATACGTGAAAGATGGTGTTATAAGAGCAGCGTAACTCTGAATCAGGAGGTGCGTAGCGAGTGTTTGATTATCCGAGCAGCAGAAAGTGACGGTGAACGCGAGCGGAGGAAAATATTCTGGCAGTAAATGTACGGTGTCTGTTACAGTGTGTTAGCTTCTCAAGACCAAGAAAAGTCTGTCGTTTCCCACCTGCTGGAAAAGTGAAGCCGGTTAGCGCTAAGTTAGCTAACATCTCCCCTCCCCTTCAGACTGTGCAGCTGAGCAGGAAAGCTTCTACAGCAGCTACATAGCTGCTATGTAACTTGCAAAGTACCTGGAAGCTGTATTTTATTACTGCCTACTTGTTCAATGTTGAGATCAGGTACAAACAGACTAAACTGACGTAGCCTGCAGCTCTGTCCTGTACAGACTGATTCAATTATTTTTCAGTTTTCAGTCTGAAAAAGTGGTTTTGGAAAAGAAAGGACAGAGGTGACTGGAGGAGCTGAGGTTAGTAAAGCTAATTAATGATGCAAACTAGTCCTTATAAGCTACAGAGGAGACATTTCTTTTTGGATTTTAATGTGCAAATAAAATGCACCTCAGAAGGGAGGAGGTTTCTCATGTTGCCTATTTTTTATATTAATGTCTACAGATAAATGTCAGAAGCTGTAAAATGAAGATACAAAAGGCAAACATGAACAGTCGTATCTATAATGATTCTGAGGTCATATTAACAGGGTTTTCCTGCCGTTAAGGCTTAGGGGTGATGCCCTAAACATGCTGTGCCATCAATGTAAAATCACTGTGGAGCAACAGAACCAACCAAATTAGTTTCTCCAGATCTAAAGGTTGTAGTTCCTCCAGTAGACTGATCTTTGGGTGTTGTTTATTTATTACCTGCTCTAGCTTTTCCAGCTATTTGTTCAGAGATATGGTGAAAATAATGGCCCAATATGATGTGAAATTACAAATTTATCATTGGAAAACATAACATTTTCTTGGGGGGGGGGGACCCCCAAACCCCCCGACCAACAGCAAAATATTAATCTAAAGCTCACATTAAACTGGGAAAACCCTGTAGTTTTAAGCTATTCTAAGGTGCATCACATGCTCATGGACATGAGCAATGTTGCTGAGACATCTTGTGTTGGGGTTTTATATTCAGATAAAAAAATAAAAAATTTTGCTTCACCTTCACTGGACACTGTCTGCCTCACAAAAGGAGATGGAGTCAAGGGAAAACATCTAACATAAAATGGCATTCTTCATAAACCTATAGTATCAAGTCTCTGGCCACTTTCCAATTATAGTCATGTATCTATGCAGCAAGTGACAGATGAAAGGGGAGTGAGGACAGAGACTTTTCTATAGCTCTCACTTTTTTAACTAGTACATCAAAAGTCGCAATTGCACCAGAAGCACTATGACAGTGTTTCTAATGATACAACTATTTCTGAATTACATCTATAATAGACAACAAAAGCCCACAGTTAGACACTAGGGTTGGGTGATGTCACGTTATATACTGCCAGAGTTTTGTCATAGCGTTGTGTATCTTTCCCCTTAATATCTCAGACCATTTGTAGGCAATGTAATGAAAATCATGAACATAGGACAGGACCGCTTTATAGTAATGCTGATATGCAAGTATATAAGTAATGCTTATATTACTTTACAACAATGTGATCTAGTACCATGACTTTTCAGGTAATATGCCGCATTGACCAAAATTTGATATTTTTTCTAAATCGTTCAGCACCAATATACTGTGATCAGAATTTTATTCATATTGCCTCTCCTATTAAACTAGTCCATTCTAATTCGTGGATAATTCATTTTGAAATGAGGCTCCTCATTTGTGCCAAGATGACAAGCCAAGCCAAATCTTTGACCTGTGACAGATGATCCACAAAAATGACTGAAAACATTGATGCAAGTTGAAAAGATCCAACAACAGGCTGCAGCCTGCTGAATTAAGATTCATTCATTTCTGTTCATCAATAAGCAAGGCAAATCAAGCCAATCTAATAATCTAATACTTCTCTCAAAACTCGATGAGATGCCTGTCTAAGTAAAGTTTTGCGCATTATGAAATCGCTCTATTGAAATTCCAAGTTTATAAACTGCTAACATGTCAAAGCATCTTTGTCCGACGTCAGGATGTTATCACACAGTTTGAACGACTCAAAAATGTTTCCAGGGAGAAGAGGGGAGATGAGCGGGGGGTGAGGGGATAATGCAAGCTAATTTAATAAAGATGATTAAGACAACTTGGCCTACATGAGGATGTATACTGCCTAAAGGTGACAGCCGAGGTCAATGTCAAAAGGCTGCATTCCTTCACTGTTCCTCCACTGCCTCCTGAGTCCCTGTCTGGCTGTAAGATCATCGCAATATTTCAAGTAGTGTAAGTTTTCCAGATTTACACATATGATAAGGAGTCCTAAGAAAGGGCTCTGGATTATAGGCACACACTTGGAAACATTCATTCTGCTTCTATTCACCAAAACCTCCTTGATTTCGGGGGGGGGAGTGCAAACTATTTTTTTTTTTTTTGAAGACTTACAGTGACTGCCAAATAAACCCCTATTTGCTGGGGGCGGGGGGGCTGTTGGGCCTAACCCACATTTCACACTAGCCTTCTACCCTCAGGCCACACACACGCTGATGGCATTTCAGTCCTCAGTGAAATCAAAAGGGATCCAGCACATCCATAATATCTGCAAAACTGAAAGGGAAAGACGAGGAGGGAAAAAAACACACACACACACACTCATCTCACCACCACCTACATTCAAGGTTTTTGAAGAGCAGCCATATTTCCGTTACCATAGCAACCCCTCCTCTGTCTCCCTCTCTTTTTCATTCCTGTGTTTTTTTTCCTTTTTCTTTTTTAACCCCTCCCATCCGCCCTCTCTCTCTCTCTCTCTCTCGTAGCAGACAGTAAATATAACTCTGAGCCCCTCAGGCTCGCTCTGTGCTCTTCATCTTTTTGGTGCACCAGAATCCAACAGAATCTTTTGGGAGCCGGTCTGAGGTCAGTGCCAGAGGGTTCCTAATGCCACGGACAGTAAAAATGTTGGGAGACATAGCGGCCTCTCAACTGATGCAGGGAGAAATGCCTTAATCTCAGATACAACATTTGGGCTTAAACACTGTGTCCATACGGGGAAACAACCCTCCTCCATCTGCTTTTTCAACAAAATGTCCAATTTTGGAGAACATAGACTGGATAGACTCATGTGATTCAGCAAAAACCCCTTTTATCTTTATACTTTCTCCAGGGTGAATCAATGCATTGCAGTGAATTCTACAGACTGGTGCCTACAAGGTAGCCAGCCTAATAAAAACTGTGATTGTCTTGCTAACAAAAAAAGAGTTAAGTACAGATAGCGTATTCTTTGTATTGGGCTGCGGCACTAGCGTACTGGTAGTGACTGCAGACTGCTTCAGCAAAGGAGCGAGGGGATCACTCTCCAGCTTGATGTCTGATTTATTTCTCGTGACCCCGTCACAAGATCTCCCTCCGCTGTGTTCTCGTAACTGTCGTGTCCCCTTTTCACCAGACAACACACTACGAGCCTCTGTCCTCCCTTTTTTCCCCTCCCCAGATTGTACTAGCACCAGCCACCACCATTTACATGCCCTCACCAGCTCTCCCCCACTAATACACTTTCTCTCCCCTCCTCCCCTTCATCGCAACCCCTCCTAACCTCCCTTAGGCTAGAAATATGACTCTCCATTCGCATCCCTCTCTGTCAAGAATTTTGGATATTCATAAGCAGAATCTATCCATTCTTTTTAGGTAATGACCTAAAAAAAGGAGGTCACCTTTTAATAGCTCACACACTACTTGGGTTTGATAACGCTTTCTTTTCTAGGTAGCTACGAGTGTGTGTGAGAGAGAGCGCGCACTTAGCTTATGCTCCAATGCAAGGTACACTACACAGCCCACACACCAACACTGGTCTTTTGTGGAGCCGGTGTGTTTCTTGGAACGGAGCTAGAAGTCTCAGGGGTAACCCAACAACAATAAGCGCAAAATTAAAACTTGCTCTGAACAGCCAAATTAAATCAAGTCAAATGTACTTTATTTGTCACATACATGTTGCGATATTCATCCTCTGCATTTAACCCATCCCTCAAGGGAGCAGTGGGCAGCCGCTGTGCAGTGCTTGAGGACCAACTTCAGATCTTATGGTCAGAGCACTGACTGAAGAAACCTAACATGTTTTTGATGGTGGGGGAAACCAGAGCACCCGAAGGAAACCCACGCAGACACGGGGAGAACATGCAAACCCTACACAGAAAGTAGCAGTTTTGTTTACACCGTCTGCAAATATCCTATAATTCTTCCATTGTGCTTCACATGCAGGCAGGGGTGGCCACTAAAGGCCACATGCACAAGCAAGGCCCATTTGTGCTAACCCCGGCTTCCCTATGCAATGCCCGTCACAGCTTTCCATGAACAAGAGATGGGGATTATCAGCATCATGGCTAACCTGCATGCAAATACACACAAATATAACGGTCCATTGGTATGAAAAGTGTTTGCTTATCTGGGTTTATGAACTCTCCTTCAGGCAGCGCGTGGCAATCCAATCTCAGCAGAGCAAAGAAATTTGCATAGATGCAGCAGAGGTTAAAGTATTATCCAAACCTCAAAGTTGGCATCAGCCAGGTGTTCGCCTTTTTATCAGCGCCCTGGAAAGATACAATATGAATCAGGCAGTCACAAGGCTAACCAAAATGTAGTGTGGGTCTCAATCTTTCAGTAAATTCATCTTGGAAACTGGCCTCTTTCAGGCGTACAAAGGAAAGGGATTGAGCCAAGGCAGCCCGGAGCTACACCACACACACACACACACCAGCTGCTTAACCAACTGTGGACACGGATCCTGTGGTCAACCTCAAGGCACGGATGTTACCTTCACTGTGATGGCCCATTTTCTTACTTTTTTCTGCAATGGCATGGGCCTTGCATACAGTACAGGACTCCAGCAACACACACACACAAAGAGTAGAGACAAAAGAAAGAGCACTATGTCTCTCTCAGCTCTACTGCAGCTTTCCAACATGTGCTGCTTGCTGTTAGGTTCTGAGCACACCAGTACTGCTTTGTGCGACTGTCTCTGCATCTGCGGAGTGCTCTATGTGTGGGTGTCTGTAAAGTGAATATACATGCTTTAGCATGCACTGGACATCATTGTACGCACACCTTCATTTGACCACCTTAGGACGGCTTTGTCTGTTCACCAGTGAGTATGCGCCGAGTGCTGTTCTGCTCGAGTGGGTGTGGGTGAGCAAAAAAGAAAAATCAAATACAGGCTATACAAAAGATTTGTAGCAAGCAGCAGTATTTCAGTCTGCAATATACACCATGTGTCAAACTAAAACCAGCAAAGTCCTAGATGTTGACATTATTTCTTAAGACACTGCTCTTATTTTAGGGAATCTCATTATGGAGGTTCTATGAGATATCATCACTCCACAGCCACACATGGGCAGAACACGTTTATTACACATCTCCTGTGCACTCATTTAAACCTGTCTGCATTAGGTGTTCGCAACAGAATTCACAACCACGTAGCACCTAACATCCTCCAAAAAACTGACAAGCGTAAGCACAGTCTATTATTCCAAATCTAACTTGAAACTGAAAGATGAAGTGACAGAAATTGAAACGATCACAGCAACGTGTGGGCTTTACTGTACGCAGCAGCTGGTGGGAGTAAACAGGAATGAACATGTCATCCTGTTAGCACAGAGAAGCTGAAGATACTGGCAGTGAACAGAGAGGCAGGCCGGTCCCCGTCCTGTCTGGGGACTGGGGTAGCAGTGGTATGTGGGACAGTCACCATGTAGCCTCCTTCACCACCATATCTCCGGAGAAGCAGCCATGGCCCCATTTAAGAACATGTGTGTTTATCTGAGCACTTGTGAGCAATATGAGCAACAGTATAAAACGCTGCATGTGGCAGAGAGAGACAAAGAGTGTGTGCAAGGCTGGCTGAGGTTGGCTGCCAGAGCATTTACGGAAAACTAGCTGAGAGGGGAGTCGTCTGGATGGAGGCACTGGCTATGTTTTGTGATGGAGAACATACTGTTTGTACTTCCTTCCCTGTGACTTCAAGATTAATGAATGACTTAAAGAGACATATCACATTTTATACTTGTGCAGTGTAATGTTAAAATTAGGGCTGCAACTAACAACTATGATAGTCGATTAATCTATTGATTATTGAAACGAATAATCGACTATTCGGATTATGAATGGCAAAATGGCAATGCCTCTCATTTAGCTATTAGCCTTTAAATTAAACCTGAGGTTGTTAAAGGCATGTGCTAATTAACAGTCAAGACAATAAATACTGCATTCAAAAATGCATCTTTTAATGAACGTTTCTGCTGCAGCAACAGAAAGTTCCACTGAAATCACAGCTGATCTGCTGTTTAGTGACGGAGCAGCTTTCACGCCAGTACTGCAACACCCCGGGACAAACTGACACTGTATACAAAGAAAGGAATAATGTCATGCATTACATTTCCTGAATTTACAAGAGGGGATCAATAATAATGATTTTATAGTAGACAGCGTTTCACAACAAATATAGTTTCCCCTAACTCAACAACTCACAAAACTCCGAGATTTTTTTAAGGGAGTTTGCACTCCCTTAACCCTTGCACCCTGAAGGCCAAAGAGTTTAAGGCACTGACCATGAACTGCAACATCCCCTGTTTGAGCCTGGCACGGGACCTTTACTGTGTGCCTTTCTCAACTTTCTGATAAAAAAGCATGCGACGGCCCCTCCTGCACAAAATCAAATTAAAGGAAGACAAATTCTGGCCTTCACCACTGTAGTACTGAGCCTCCCTGTTTCTAGAGTTAAATGTACCTGGCCTTAAAGATACTCAGGAGAGAACTGGACAAGCTTTTGGTAACACTGGTTGTGATAAATAGTTTTTCTCCAGCAGCAGTAGTAGTAGTATTATTAGTAGCTGTAGTCCTGCAAGCAATGAGATCAAATGAAGCATTTTAACCAAAGAGAACACATTACTTTCACGCTTTAATTTTAATATAAAATTTCAAGTCATGGAAGCGTATTTCTGAATGATGAAGGTTGGCAAAACATTCCCATTGACAGCAATACTCCCACTACATTCACAACCACATGTGCTCATAAAAAGACAAAATGGCTGTACAAGTGCTTCTCTGAAGCTTTATCAGTGCAGAAGAATTTACTATTTCAGATCTATTATTTTATTTTTAAAAACTACACTGAGAATAAATGACAGCTACATGTTGTAGCAGTTGGGTTTATAGATTGTTCTAGATGTATTGGTTTTGGTGCATATGTCAACCGATACGAAACAAGAAATTGTAGTTCAGAAACAGAAATAATTTAGAAACTGTGCATTAATTACATAGTTTGTCCTAAGGCTGGGCGATACGGCCAAAAATGTTATCAGAAATTATTTTTTCACATCATTTGACAACAATAATTATCACGATAAATGTCAAATACTTATTTCTTTGAAGTTTATAGGCTGATTTTTGCTCCTGAGTGAAAGTTGAAGAAACCAGATGGTTAATTGGGGTTTTAAACTATTCTTTATGGGCAGAACACTTGATGTCAAACAGTGGATCACTTAACAAATCTGAAGTAGAACATTAAAAACAATTAAAATATATAAATTAATTGAATCAAACATGTATTGAAGATTTATTGAACATTTGTTATATTGTTAGAGAAATTATATCGTTATAATTATTATTGTTTTATTGAACAGCCCTAGTTTTTCCCGCCAGAGAAGTTTATTTTCAACAGTAAAAATATCCAACTCAGTACATATCTTGGTCACTTCATTTTTAAACTATGCTTATGTCATTTCTTTATATATGAAATATATATCAAAAATATCACAATCAGATTTCTAAACTCTCAAATACTGCAAAGGCCTGTCTCAATAATTTCCATATTAAAATGTGTTAGACTGACCATGATAAAGAGGATTTCAGTAATAACTGACCATCTACATTGCTTCACATTCACTGGCACGCGCGCACACACACACATTCTCAACCACTGAGGAGTCGAGCTTGAAGATCCCTATTGCCATATATGATCAAAATAAGACAGCTTGGCAAGAGAAGGAAGGTCAGCAAAACATCTGAGCCTAACCCTTGATCCTCTTCCTAGTTCAATCAGACTGTTCCTCTGAAGGATGTCTTAACCTGGTAACTGCTGAGACGGGAAGGATCAACAAGAACAACTCCATCAATGTGGACTTGGCAAACGAATGTACATTAAACTTCTGCCTGGGATGGCATGCTACCAAGCCATCCGTTTTGGCTGTTAATCCAACTTTTGCCCCAGTCCGACCCCTTTCTTAAAAACTGTGCTTGACAAATTCTCTGAGGACCAAAAATGCCTCTCTGAAGTCATTGTTAGGATTAATTTTTACTAATCACCAAGCATTCTGTCCCTCATACTTCATGTGAAACCCACAGTTTCATGAAAAGTGAATGCCAACTCGTACACTGACAGCTTGAGTGGGAGCTCACAGTTTACCACGGTCAGCACTTTGAGAAACCCTAAAGTGTTTGCCCTTCCATCTCACTTTACTGACCGTTCGCTCGCTCCAGCAGTTCATTTACCCGATGCAGCAAAGGCCACAGCTCTTGGCCCACTGTGTTTTGACCAAGTAGAGGCAAACCACTGGTCTGTGGAGCAGGAAGCTGGTGGTATGGCCTGATATGGCCCTCAGTGACAGGCAGCCAAACTGTGGGCACTGCTGCAGCCCTGGCAGAGGTAAGCTTGAGGTTGTTGTAGCTTTCACCTGCAAAACTAACCCTAACATTCACCCTCACTGTATTCTTAGTTTGGAAACTTCCTGCCTGTGACTGGCATGAAATGGAACCAAACCTCATAACTGTTTTGTCGAGACATAGCTATTTTGGCAGTGCACCCTGGCCATATTGTAAACCCTGCCAGGAAGGGAGAGAGACACGGGCAGGGTGGACCTGAATTAGAAAAACACTACATGCTTCAAGCAGCAGTAGCTCTTATATCAATCTAGAACTGAAACATTTTTAGTAGATAAATGGATTAGTTGTTAAAACTATTTTGACTAAGAATTTATCATTTACATCATTTTTCAAGCATTGTTCCATCTTCTTAAATGTGCTAGTACAATCTGGGGAGGGGAAAAAAGGGAGGACAGAGGCTCGTAGTGTGTTGTCTGGTGAAAAGGGGACACGACTTTTTTCTGATTTACAAGCAATTTTAAGATGTCACCGTGGACTTCAGTTGGTACGTAATTATGTTGAGGTCTATGATTTCTGGGACGCAGAAAACACGGATGGAATCACGGAATTTTACAATACAAATGGAATAAACTGTAAAACGTGGAATCGGCCAAAATGTGGATGCAATTTATTAAAAAAAAATTTGCATTTTCCCTAGCATTATAAGTATTTTTTCCATGGACAAAAAAAAAAGAAAAAAATACACTGTTGTGTTTTGGTGTCATTTAGGCGCCCTTTCTGTTCTCTGATGTGTTTTTAACCGAGGGCTGGGCTCAGCAACCCCCACACACAAAGAAAGTCGGCGCGCAAGCAAGAGCTCAAAACTTCAACAAACTCTCAAAAGTGCGACCACATCGGCAGATGTAAGACGCAAGCTCGTTAGACTTTGTGGCTTTTTGAGCTACGTCCGGGCAAGCTTTCTAAACAAGGAGGAGCATTGCCCATGTAAGAGAAGTTTGGGCAGTATCTGGAGGCTGTCCTACAGAAGAACCGTGGAAAGAAATTGTCAGTAGTCAAGTAATAACCTGTTTATTACAGTGCATATATTGCAACAAAACATTTGTGAATTATACTCTTAAATATTATAGTACCCTACATTTCTTGTGAATTGTCCACATAAATAATTGCACAAACATTTTAATCATTTTAATTATCAGAATCATTTGTTGTTTCAGGATCTGTAGAATCTATTGCTTTGACCCGAGCTACAATGTACTACCCATCTCCTGTGCATGCACTGGACTGAGGGGTAGCCAATGACACAACAAAAACCCACAACATTCAACTGAGATGGATAAACGCCCAGTACTCAATATACAGCTCAATATCACTTTCTCTACCCTTTAAAATACACTTGATGGAATGTGGTTGGTAAACGTTCATGAACAGAGGTTGTCCTCTTCCTCCAGTGAGGTGTGGAGAGGCAGGCAGCTCAGGGAGGACTGTAGGCCTGAGAATAATGCCAGGGGATAATAGGAGTCAGTGGCATCTCAAAGTCTGAGCAGCGGATGTGTTTAACCAAGCCTATTAAAACCTGCACTAATCCTGCCTTACACGTCCTTATCCGGGCATCCACTGACAGCCTTAACTCACACAGGATGGGCCACTTACACCACGACTGATTGCAGTTCTTGCTTGCCTTCTCCTTTTCAAACACTGACACTTTGATAATAATTTCTTAAGTATCTGCCATCAAAATCAGAGATATACTGGAAACAGCTGATGCAAAAGAGTGTAAATGAGCATCCAAAATTTCTAAATATCGTGGAATCACTAAGTCAACCCAACCCTTCTCTGATCATCTGATGAGAAATGACTGCAGCCCACAAGTAAACCATTTCAAAACGGTGACATAAAAACAAACTCTTAACCCCGCTCACCTGGGCCACCAGGTACAACAGTGTGCAGTAGCGATTTAAATGTATAACACAGAATGGAATATGTCGCATCAATAGTATGGCTCTAGTGTGGCCTATTTCTTTGAGCTGAGGTATTCAGCAGGGAAACGAAAGGAGACACATGTCAAATAACCAGAGCTGCTTTAGGTGGGCGATAAATGGGAGCAAACGTTTAGAAACTAAGGATGCAACCTAGATCATTCTAATTGTCCTAAAAAGGGACACCAGCTTCTTTTTTTCCCAAGGAGCTTTCACACTTATCTGTTGTTTTAAGTGGCTGGCTGGTCAGATCATGCACATAAGGTTTAACAACAGTGTTTTAGAAGATGCGTGCACACAAAATACATTCTCCTGAAAGGCGTACATTTGTGGTACAGCATAGCCTATTGTTCCTTTTTGTGTCCACGGAACTATGAATCAATGCAGCACAGAGCAACTTATTCAACAGCAGCTCCCACCTGCCCACACACCAGCTATAAAAATAGCTAACCTACTCTGCTAGACTTCTGGATGAGGGGGCAAATCCCACAGTATCCTTGTCATCTGGAAGGGTAGATTGTGTGCAAACTAGTAATAAATAGGATAAATTGATAAATGGATGAATGGGCACCAAGCAAGGTAACGTTATAGGTGAGGCACCTGGAGGCTCATCCAGTTGTACAAACGTTATGCAACCTGAAAGCAACAGTGTAGGGCAAATACAAAGCTACTACTTCTTCAATCATCAAGTGACCATCTTCACATTTTAACCACCACCAGCTAACAAACCACAGTGGAAGTTTTAAAACTGGGCGACAGGTTAGCTTGAGGGCTATCGTTAGTCCATGATGTCCAACTGGCCCACTGACAAGCATGTGGTAGCTTGTAAACGGTTACATCTTAGTAACTTCGATGCCAAATGAGCTTGTCGTATGCACACCAATGCAAATAGTCCACTCGAATAAAAAGACAGCGACGTTACCGCTGGTTAGCCAGTTCTTGTACAGATGCACCTGGACAAGACAGTTAATAAATTCAACCCAACAAGCTTGCAAGACAAACCACGCATTTCGTTACTTAAACCAAGCGTCCTGCTAGCAACCTTAACAAGTAGCATAACGTTATTTGCTAGCATTGCCAAGAAGGCCCAAGGAGGTTGGTTTTCCATACAACGACACAAGACATGACAATAAAAAAAAAAAAATGTATTATAGAATTAGCACGTCACATACCGAGAAGTAGTAATTTGAGCTCCCTCCTGGAGTCTCGCTTGTCTCGGCGGAGTTGTTTGTCAATTTCTGCATTGATTCGTTTCGACTCCTTCGCCTCTTCGCTCAGGCAACAAGCCATCATGGACTCCAAAGTCATCCCCTCTGGTTTTGGCAGCCCGGTTTAAACGGGACCCGGCAACACTCGCCCACGGTTTCAGTTTATCCCGAATCCCCGGTACTCGCTTCGATGTCAGGCGGAGGAGGTGGTCTGTCGGACTGGACAGATGGGTGGATGGGACTGGGGGGAGGGGAGACTAAGTAGGGGCCTCGCTGTCAAGTTGTCCCCCCAGCCGAGAGCAACTGCGACTTCACCCGTGTATTCTCGGCAGATCACGGGAGATTCGGACAGGGGAGGGAGTGAGGAGACGGCGGGGCCTCCCAGAGATGCTCTGCCAGATATTGTTAAAATTAACGTTACTGCGGCTGTCACAGATTAGCCACTTAATACCTGCTTTAAACCATTAACCCCCTCTGTCACTTGCTGGTCCAATTCTACCCTTTCGTCTGTCACTGTGGTCCAATTATACCTTCACAGTCCGCAAAAAAAAAAAGTGTTTCAAAATTGCAGTGTCGCGACATCCAAACCCGTAACAGTTAGTATCGGCGCAGTTGCCCCAACGTTAGCTTCCTAGTTTACGCTAGAAAAAGTAGTAGTCCTTGCTAGTTAAGCTAGTAATCACCGTTATTGCACGATCCACGCCGCAGCAATGCGTCCGTTTGCTAAGTAACTACATTAGCTAACACTGGCTAACTTGCACGTAACGACTACGAACGCTGCCTTGCTAGCCCGCTAGCTCACTTAACAACGCCTCAGCTAGCTAATGTTGTGTCAACCCGCAGTGATTGAAACAGCAAAGCTGGTTGAAGGAATTTGTCCGCCTAGCTAGCGATAGCAGGACAGCACCCCATCACATCCTGACTCATTTTGACGGTAAAATATAAGGCTACGACCACAGCCTGAAACAGGGGGTAAATGCGTGCAGAACCGGCGGCTTTTGCCAGAAATCTATTCGCTGCAAACAGCTGGCTTTCGGGTAGCTCGTCGCTGGAACCAGGTCGGCGCGCGCACACACACACACACGCACCAGTATGATGCCAAGCAAAGAGGAGGAGATACTGGGGCGTTGAGTGACAGACAGAGAATTGCATGAAATAGGTTTATGACAGACCAATTGAATGGACGAGCCGGGTCCTCGGGGTGGGATCTGACTGCGAGTTAAATCGATAAGAAGCTGCAAAACCCACTATATTTTCTTGATTTCAGCTGTTATACATCCTAGGCAATGCATGTCAGACCACCTGCTGCTGTTTGCACAATGTTCTGCACTGCACGGGTCTTGCTAGTTGCTAATCCCCTTAACTCCATCAGTAACCTGAAGTATAATGCAAACAGCACTGGACAAGACACATCATTAGCGACGACTGTGGTGGGTGTGTGCTGTGATAGCAGTGACATCTTGTGGCCTTACTATACAGTTGCATGTAACATCTGTTCAAAGTATTCATTCAATAAGTCTAGGAAAGGCAAAGGCATCTCATAGTGTCTTGACTCTTAACTTAACACTTAAAGGTGTATTTTTAACCACCTGTCACTAACTCTTAATACTTTTAGAGCCAATGTGCAATACTGGTTTCCAGGAAAGTAACTAAATACTATATTTTCCATAACTGTGAAACAAATGTTTACATTACACACTGGTTACAAACATACAAAAAAAAAGGGAATAAGTCAGCATGAAATAAGAGACAAAACCATAAACAACAAATGTACTTACAAAACTGGAATTTTTATGTAATGATGCACTACATTAAATGTACAAAACAACAGTGCATCAGCCCCTCCAGGCTGTGATGCTTATTACACAATAAAAAAAAAGTCTGATAGATTAAAAAAATGGAAAAAGATTTTGCTGTTCTTGTCCCTGGTGAAAACATGTGAAGATTGGCCACATGGTGGCACTAAAGTTGAATCATGTTCCTGCATAAATCAAAAGTGTTTTCCTACATATGTATTACGATTATGGGACATCTCTGATTATGCTTGACAGGCTGAGGTCAGTCTAAGCTGTAATGCTTTGAGATCAATGCTAACATTGCCACTAGTGATATGTGATACCACTTAATTCCTATCCGATCCAATACCAAGTAATACCCAGGCTGGTATTGCTGATACCGATACCAATATTTTTTCCTTTTTTTTATTTCTAGTTTAATGTGACCTCCCTCTCCCGTTTCTGTATTTATGAGAGAAGTAAGGAGTAGGCTGTGGCTTTACCAATTCAAAATAATAGCTGCATAATGACAAGACATCAAACTACTGTCATATTCTTTAATTATAATGAAAATATCCTGCTCAGAACTGCGGCTTCATAACATCATCATATTATGTTGACTTAATCTCAGATGTTTAGCGAAGTTTGCACTGTTGCCAAAGTATTTCACTGTCTTTGCACACACATCACTCACAGCGTCATTATTAACTTCACAGCTAAAATACAGCCATAGTCAGTATTCAATCGCGGGAAACGTAAAGGGCTGCAGCAGCTCACTTCAAAGAAGCTCCGTCACAGAGCCTTAGCGCAAGCATGACTTTGACAGGCGGAAGGAAAAGTAGTTTCTATCAACCGAGTAGCCTATAATTAG
>NW_024044327.1:0-18344 GCF_014851395.1 Micropterus salmoides
TTTCATCTTCAATGCCTTTAGAAGGCACAGCACAAATTTGAGGTCGGTCGACTAATCCCTAGGAGGAGTTTCGTTAAAGTCGAAGTGTGTAAATCATCCAAAATTGACGTAAAATTCAATGGCCGACTTCCTGTTGGGTTTAGGGCTCGCTCCAAGAGCTTTTTTGTGCGTCTGGACAAGATACACGTACCACAGAAAATTCGTGCACAGGTGAACGTGCGGCGGGGCTGCTTCGTTAAAAGTCACTTCCTGTTGCCAGCAGTGGCGCTATGACTGTGTGAATGTCAGCATGTACATGTGTTCGGTGGCGGGACTCTCATCCTACATGTACAGTTTGGTCCAGATGTGAGCATGTACACTGAAGTTACGACAACTTCCGTGTCATGGCGAAGAGCTGATCTTTGACGCCACGCCACGGACACGCCCATTGACGAAAACTTGCAAATAGCCAACTTTTCATCTTCAATGCCTTTAGAAGGCACAGCAAATTTGAGGTCGGTCGGACTAAATCCCTAAGGATTTCGTTAAAGTACGAAGTGTTAAATCATCCAAATTTGACGTAAAATTCAAAATGGCCGACTTCCTGTTGATTTAGGCATCGCTCCAAGAGCTTTTTTGTGCGTCTGGACAAGATACACTACCACAGAAAATTCGTGCACGTAGGTGAAACGTGCGGCGGGGGCTGCTTCGTTAAAGGTCACTTTCTGTTGCCAGCAGTGGCGCTATGACTGTGGTGAATGTCGGCATGTACATGTGTTCAGGGCGGACTCTCATCCTACATGTACAGTTTGGTCCAGAATGTGAGCATGTACACTGAAGTTACAACAACTTCCTGTTTCATGCGAATCATCGACGCCACGGACACGCCCATTGACGAAAACGCGCAAATAGCACAACTTTTCATCGTCAATGCCTTTAGAAGGCACAGCAGAAATTTGACGTCGATCCGACTAAAATCCCTAGGAGGAGTTCGTTAAAGTACGAAGTTGTAAATCATCCAAAAATGGCCATAAAATTCAAAATGGCCGACTTCCTGTTGACTTTAGGCTATGGGTTCTTGAGGCTTTTTTGTGCGTCTTGATACGATACATGTCCCCAGAAAATTTCGTACATGTAGGTTGAACGTGAACGAGGGCTACTCATTTTCCAATTTTCTAGGGGCTCTAGCTAGCATTTTGCCACGCCCATGTGCGAAACTTGTAGAATACGAAATTTTTCACCGGTTCTGACATGTTTGCAAATTTTGGTGAGTTTTCGAGTATTTAGAGCCATGTCATTTGGGCCTACTTTGCAGAAAAAAAAAAAAAAAAAAATAATCCGAGCAATTTCAATAGGGACCTCGCACGGTCGTGCTCGGGCCCTAATTAAAGCTGCAAGCAGCGTTGGGCGCCCTCGCACTTGTAAGCGCGTCCGCGCGTGAGCCGCCAGTTGCATATTCTGGAGCTCTGCCGGTGCGGCTGTGAATTTCCTACGCGGTTCCGACCGCATGAAGTGCTTATGTCACTTCCTGTGTCCCCTATGTGGAGCTACATAGCACTTGCCGCTATGAATAAATCGGTATTGACGTGTAGATGTCTGCGGGTGGAGAGTTATCAAGCACGTAAAGTTTGTTTCAGATGTGAACATGTACACTGAACAATAATGTACCAAACAATAAAATAAATTCCTTTTATATTTCCCTCCTTGTTGTTTATGTGTACACAGAGGAAATGTGAGAACAGCACACATTTCATCGTTACTGTGTTTGAGCATGGGAGAACAGTGGATACTTTTATATAGCCCACACCCCTAATACTGTGTAACTATAACAAGTAGAGAACAGAAGAAAAGATGTTCTTCTTTACAACTGTCTGCATAGCTATTCATATTGTGTAATGAATGAAAATAAATAGGCCTACTAGCCCTCTCTACTTTGACATTTAAGATTAGCTTGTTTGATCCACCTTCATACACATGTGACATTACTGTACAACTTGAGAAAGGTGAGTTGTTTTCTGCTCCAGCCTGCCTAAAAGAAAAGCGTTTTTGGGATTAAATGGACTTTATTAGCTGCTGCAGTGCAGGATGAACTCAGAATAGACCCATTTCTCACCTTATTATTCTAAATCATGCAACGAAGAAGAAGAAATGCATAATAAATCCTGGGACAAAATCTGTCCACAATACTGTACAGCATGTAGTCTAATGAACAAGACTTGTGTTATAGCTGACTTGGGCAGTGAAATGTTTTTTTTTAATTCATGTGGTCATAGTTGTCCACAACTCAAATCAGAATATAAGAAGAAATGTTTTATACCACCTCAAGAAGGCTTCCTATCAGAAAGGTAGGAAGGTATTTCAAATGTACAACTGCAGTACTTAAATCTAAGTAAAGTAATTTCCCTGACATTGTGTTACGACTGTAACAGGTTTTATACTTCCTGTGAGTATAATCCAATCAATCTTATTTTCATACTGTATATCCGTTGTGTAATTTGATAAATTGTGTTGTATGTGGTGCTCGCATCTCTAGAGAAGACTCTGACTGCAACATGCGTCTTTGTAAAGAGAGAAACGGACAGAAAAAGTCTCTAACTCTGCCTGTCAGCTCGCTCTGCTCCGTTAAAACTGAATTTACCATACAGAATTGAATACGAGTGCACTCCAGATTTAGCTGCAGCCAGCTGACCGTGTGCTTCTCCCTATACCGCAGTTCTGTGTCCATGCATGCAGCAAACTGAAAGCACTGTCTGTCGGAGCGTCTACGTGAAAAGAGAAGGAAGACATTGCTGGTAGTATGTCTTCAGAGTTGTTAAACACCTCAGCGCACTGAAGGAAGCCATCTGACTGTGTGAGGGGCAAGATCGTTGATGTCTGCAGGCAGAGTAGGAGCTCTCCTGTCTGACTGGTCCACCAATAGCAAGAAGATGACCCCTTGAGACACAGCCCCTCCTCATTTGCATAATGAGGCAGAAATGCATACAAAAATTTAAAAAAGACAGGCAGAAATAAATACCATGGGTGAAAATAAATAAGGTAAATAAATACAAAGGAAGAATAAAACAGACAAAAATATTAAAACACACACATAAATAATACATTAAAAAAATTAGTAATAAATAAGTTGAATAAACAAATAAGGTAATTATAACAAAGGTGAATAAGTAAAGGCACTAATTAAATATATACATTTATGTCTCCTTGTATAATTTAATTACTACCTACATTTATTTATTTACTTTATTTTTTGTGTATTTAATTGGATGCTTATTTATTTATTGAGCATTTATTTATTTCTGTATTTATTTCTGACTGTGTCAGGATCGGTCCTCCATAGCGGGGTGGGAGAGTTATCAAGCACGTAAAGTTTGGTTCAGATGTGAGCATGTACACTGAAGTTACAACAACTTCCTGTGTCATGGCGAAGACTTGATCTCTGACGCCACGCCACGGACACACCCATTGACGAAAACTCGCAAATAGCACAACTTTTCATCTTCAATGCCTTTAGAAGGCACAGCACAAATTTGAAGTCGGTCGGACTAAATCCCTAGGAGGAGTTCGTTAAAGTACGAAGTGTGTAAATCATCCAAAATTTGACGTAAAATTCAAAATGGCCGACTTCCTGTTGGGTTTTAGGCTATGGCTCCAAGAGGCTTTTTTGTGCGTCTGGACAAGATACACGTACCACAGAAAATTCGTGCACGTAGGTGAAACGTGCGGCGGGGGCTGCTTCGTTAAAGTCACTTCCTGTTGCCAGCAGGTGGCGCTATGACTGTGGGTGAATGTCAGCATGTACATGTGTTCAGGGCGGGACTCTCATCCTACATGTACAGTTTGGTCAGATGTGAGCATGTACACTGAAGTTACGACAACTTCCGTGTCATGGCGAAGAGTTGATCTTTGACGCCACGCCACGGACACGCCCATTGACGAAAACTTGCAAATAGCACAACTTTTCATCTTCAATGCCTTTAGAAGGCACAGCACAAATTTGAGGTCGGTCGGACTAAATCCCTAGGAGGAGTTCGTTAAAGTACGAAGTGTGTAAATCATCCAAAATTTGACGTAAAATTCAAAATGGCCGACTTCCTGTTGGTTTAGGCTATGGCTCCAAGAGACTTTTTTGTGCGTCTGGACAAGATACACGTACCACAGAAAATTCGTGCACGTAGGTGAAACGTGCGGCGGGGGCTGCTTCGTTAAAGGTCACTTTCTGTTGCCAGCAGGTGGCGCTATGACTGTGGGTGAATGTCGGCATGTACATGTGTTCAGGGCGGGACTCTCATCCTACATGTACAGTTTGGTCCAGATGTGAGCATGTACACTGAAGTTACAACAACTTCCTGTTTCATGCGAATCATCGACGCCACGGACACGCCCATTGACGAAAACGCGCAAATAGCACAACTTTTCATCGTCAATGCCTTTAGAAGGCACAGCAGAAATTTACGTCGATCCGACTAAATCCCTAGGAGGAGTTCGTTAAAGTACGAAGTGTGTAAATCATCCAAAAATGGCCATAAAATTCAAAATGGCCGACTTCCTGTTGACTTTAGGCTATGGGTTCTTGAGGCTTTTTTGTGCGTCTTGATACGATACATGTCCCCAGAAAATTTCGTACATGTAGGTTGAACGTGAACGAGGGGCTAATTTTCCAATTTTCTAGGTGGCGCTAGCGAGTCATTTTGCCACGCCCATGTGCGAAACTTGTAGAATACGAAATTTTTCACCGGTTCTGACATGTTTGCAAATTTTGGTGAGTTTTCGAGTATGTTTAGGCCATGTCATTTGGGCCTACTTTGCAGAAAAAAAAAAAAAAAAAAAAATAATAAAGCCAAATAGCAAGCGGGCCATTAAAGCTGCAGCAGCGTTGGGCGGGCCCTCGCACTTGTAAGCGCGTCCGCGTGAGCCGGCCGAGTTGCATATTCTGGAGCTCTGCCGGTGCGGCTGTGAATTTCTACGCGGTTCCGACGCCGCATGAAGGTGTATATGTCACTTCCTGTGTCCCCTATGTGGAGCTACATAGCACTTGCCGCTATGAATATAAATCGGTATTGTGTGTAGATGTCTGCGGGGTGGGAGAGTTATCAAGCACGTAAAGTTTGTTTCAGATGTGAGCATGTACACTGAACAATAATGTACCCAAACATAAAATAAATTCCTTTTATATTTCCCTGCCTTGTTGTTTATGTGTACATACAGAGGAAGAATGTGAGAACAGCACACATTTCATCGTTACTGTGTGTTAGAGCATGGGAGAACAGTGGATACTTTTAATACAGCCCACACCCCTAATACTGTGTAACTATAACAAGTAGAGAACAGAAGAAAAAGATGTTCTTTCTTTACAACTGTCTGCATAGCTTATTCATATTGTGTAATGAATGAAAATAAATAGGCCTACTAGGCTCCTCTCTACTTTGACATTTAAGATTAGCTTGTTTGATCCACCTTCATACACATGTGACATTACTGTACAACTTGAGAAAGGTGAGTTGTTTTCTGCTCCAGCCTGCCTAAAAGAAAAGCGTTTTTGGGATTAAATGGACTTTATTAGCTGCTGCAGTGCAGGATGAACTCAGAATAGACCCATTTCTCACCTTATTATTCTAAATCATGCAACGAAGAAGAAGAAATGCATAATAAATCCTGGGACAAAATCTGTCCACAATACTGTACAGCATGTAGTCTGATGAACAAGACTTGTGTTATAGCTGACTTGGGCAGTGAAATGTTTTTTTAATTCATGTGGTCATAGTTGTCCACAACTCAAATCAGAATATAAGAAGAAATGTTTTATACCACCTCAAGAAGGCTTCCTATCAGAAAGGTAGGAAGGTATTTCAAATGTACAACTGCAGTACTTAAATCTAAGTAAAGTAATTTCCCTGACATTTTTGTGTTACTTTACTTTTAATAGACATGTAACAGGTTTTATACTTCCTGTGAGTATAATCCAATCAATCTTATTTTCATACTGTATATCCGTTGTGTAATTTGATAAATTGTGTTGTATGTGCTCGCATCTCAGAGAAGACTCTGACTGCAACATGCGTCTTTGTAAAGAGAGAAACGGACAGAAAAAGTCTCTAACTCTGCCTGTCAGCTCGCTCTGCTCCGTTAAAACTGAATTTACCATACAGAATTGAATACGAGTGCACTCCAGATTTAGCTGCAGCCAGCTGACCGTGTGCTTCTCCCTATACCGCAGTTCTGTGTCCATGCATGCAGCAAACTGAAAGCACTGTCTGTCGGAGCGTCTACGTGAAAAGAGAAGGAAGACATTGCTGGTAGTATTGTCTTCAGAGTTGTTAAACACCTCAGCGCACTGAAGGAAGCCATCTGACTGTGTGAGGGGCAAGATCGTTGATGTCTGCAGGCAGAGTAGGAGCTCTCCTGTCTGACTGGTCCACCAATAGCAGAGAAGATGACCCCTTGAGACACAGCCCCTCCTCATTTGCATAATGAGGCAGAAATGCATACAAAATTTAAAAAGACAGGCAGAAATAAATACCATGGGTGAAAATAAATAAGGTAAATAAATACAAAGGAAGAATAAAACAGACAAAAATATTAAAACACACACATATAAATACATTAAAAAAATTAGTAATAAATAAAGTTGAATAACAAATAAGGTAATTATAAAAAGGTGAATAAGTAAAGGCACTAATTAAAATATATACATTTATGTCTCCTTGTATAATTTAATTACTACCTACATTTATTTATTTACTTTATTTTTTTGTGTATTTAATTGGATGCTTATTTATTTATTGAGCATTTATTTATTTCTGTATTTATTTCTGACTGTGTCAGGATCGGTCCTCCATAGCGGGGTGGGAGAGTTATCAAGCACGTAAAGTTTGGTTCAGATGTGAGCATGTACACTGAAGTTACAACAACTTCCTGTGTCATGGCGAAGACTTGATCTCTGACGCCACGCCACGGACACACCCATTGACGAAAACTCGCAAATAGCACAACTTTTCATCTTCAATGCCTTTAGAAGGCACAGCACAAATTTGAAGTCGGTCGGACTAAATCCCTAGGAGGAGTTCGTTAAAGTACGAAGTGTGTAAATCATCCAAAATTTGACGTAAAATTCAAAATGGCCGACTTCCTGTTGATTTAGGGCATCGCTCCAAGAGGCTTTTTTGTGCGTCTGGACAAGATACACGTACCACAGAAAATTCGTGCACGTAGGTGAAACGTGCGGCGGGGGCTGCTTCGTTAAAAGTCACTTCCTGTTGCCAGCAGGTGGCGCTATGACTGTGGGTGAATGTCAGCATGTACATGTGTTCAGGGCGGGACTCTCATCCTACATGTACAGTTTGGTCCAGATGTGAGCATGTACACTGAAGTTACGACAACTTCCGTGTCATGGCGAAGAGTGATCTTTGACGCCACGCCACGGACACGCCCATTGACGAAAACTTGCAAATAGCACAACTTTTCATCTTCAATGCCTTTAGAAGGCACAGCACAAATTTGAGGTCGGTCGGACTAAATCCCTAGGAGGAGTTCGTTAAAGTACGAAGTGTGTAAATCATCCAAAATTTGACGTAAAATTCAAAATGGCCGACTTCCTGTTGGGTTTAGGCTATGGCTCCAAGAGCTTTTTTGTGCGTCTGGACAAGATACACGTACCACAGAAAATTCGTGCACGTAGGTGAAACGTGCGGCGGGGGCTGCTTCGTTAAAGGTCACTTCTGTTGCCAGCAGGTGGCGCTATGACTGTGGGTGAATGTCGGCATGTACATGTGTTCAGGGCGGGACTCTCATCCTACATGTACAGTTTGGTCCAGATGTGAGCATGTACACTGAAGTTACAACAACTTCCTGTTTCATGCGAATCATCGACGCCACGGACACGCCCATTGACGAAAACGCGCAAATAGCACAACTTTTCATCGTCAATGCCTTTAGAAGGCACAGCAGAAATTTGACGTCGATCCGACTAAATCCCTAGGAGGAGTTCGTTAAAGTACGAAGTGTGTAAATCATCCAAAAATGGCCATAAAATTCAAAATGGCCGACTTCCTGTTGACTTTAGGCTATGGGTTCTTGAGGCTTTTTTGTGCGTCTTGATACGATACATGTCCCCAGAAAATTTCGTACATGTAGGTTGAACGTGAACGAGGGGCTAATTTTCCAATTTTCTAGGTGGCGCTAGCGAGTCATTTTGCCACGCCCATGTGCGAAACTTGTAGAATACGAAATTTTTCACCGGTTCTGACATGTTTGCAAATTTTGGTGAGTTTTCGAGTATGTTTAGGCCATGTCATTTGGGCCTACTTTGCAGAAAAAAATAAAAAAAAAAAAATAAATTAAAGCTGCAAGCAGCGTTGGGCGGGCCCTCGCACTTGTAAGCGCGTCCGCGCGTGAGCCGGCCGAGTTGCATATTCTGGAGCTCTGCCGGTGCGGCTGTGAATTTCCTACGCGGTTCCGACGCCGCATGAAGGTGCTATATGTCACTTCCTGTGTCCCCTATGTGGAGCTACATAGCACTTGCCGCTATGAATATAAATCGGTATTGGTGTGTAGATGTCTGCGGGGTGGGAGAGTTATCAAGCACGTAAAGTTTGTTTCAGATGTGAGCATGTACACTGAACAATAATGTACCCAAACAATAAAATAAATTCCTTTTATATTTCCCTGCCTTGTTGTTTATGTGTACATACAGAGGAAGAATGTGAGAACAGCACACATTTCATCGTTACTGTGTGTTAGAGCATGGGAGAACAGTGGATACTTTTAATACAGCCCACACCCCTAATACTGTGTAACTATAACAAGTAGAGAACAGAAGAAAAAGATGTTCTTTCTTTACAACTGTCTGCATAGCTTATTCATATTGTGTAATGAATGAAAATAAATAGGCCTACTAGGCTCCTCTCTACTTTGACATTTAAGATTAGCTTGTTTGATCCACCTTCATACACATGTGACATTACTGTACAACTTGAGAAAGGTGAGTTGTTTTCTGCTCCAGCCTGCCTAAAAGAAAAGCGTTTTTGGGATTAAATGGACTTTATTAGCTGCTGCAGTGCAGGATGAACTCAGAATAGACCCATTTCTCACCTTATTATTCTAAATCATGCAACGAAGAAGAAGAAATGCATAAGAAATCCTGGGACAAAATCTGTCCACAAATACTGTACAGCATGTAGTCTGATGAACAAGACTTGTGTTATAGCTGACTTGGGCAGTGAAATGTTTTTTTAATTCATGTGGTCATAGTTGTCCACAACTCAAATCAGAATATAAGAAGAAATGTTTTATACCACCTCAAGAAGGCTTCCTATCAGAAAGGTAGGAAGGTATTTCAAATGTACAACTGCAGTACTTAAATCTAAGTAAAGTAATTTCCCTGACATTTTTGTGTTACTTTACTTTTAATAGACCCATGTAAGAGGTTTTATACTTCCTGTGAGTATAATCCAATCAATCTTATTTTCATACTGTATATCCGTTGTGTAATTTGATAAATTGTGTTGTATGTCGTGCTCGCATCTCAGAGAAGACTCTGACTGCAACATGCGTCTTTGTAAAGAGAGAAACGGACAGAAAAAGTCTCTAACTCTGCCTGTCAGCTCGCTCTGCTCCGTTAAAACTGAATTTACCATACAGAATTGAATACGAGTGCACTCCAGATTTAGCTGCAGCCAGCTGACCGTGTGCTTCTCCCTATACCGCAGTTCTGTGTCCATGCATGCAGCAAACTGAAAGCACTGTCTGTCGGAGCGTCTACGTGAAAAGAGAAGGAAGACATTGCTGGTAGTATTGTCTTCAGAGTTGTTAAACACCTCAGCGCACTGAAGGAAGCCATCTGACTGTGTGAGGGGCAAGATCGTTGATGTCTGCAGGCAGAGTAGGAGCTCTCCTGTCTGACTGGTCCACCAATAGCAGAGAAGATGACCCCTTGAGACACAGCCCCTCCTCATTTGCATAATGAGGCAGAAATGCATACAAAAATTTAAAAAGACAGGCAGAAATAAATACCATGGGTGAAAATAAATAAGGTAAATAAATACAAAGGAAGAATAAAACAGACAAAAATATTAAAACACATAAATAAATACATTAAAAAAATTAGTAATAAATAAAGTTGAATAAACAAATAAGGTAATTATAACAAAGGTGAATAAGTAAAGGCACTAATTAAAATATATACATTTATGTCTCCTTGTATAATTTAATTACTACCTACATTTATTTATTTACTTAATTTTTTTGTGTATTTAATTGGATGCTTATTTATTTATTGAGCATTTATTTATTTCTGTATTTATTTCTGACTGTGTCAGGATCGGTCCTCCATAGCGGGGTGGGAGAGTTATCAAGCACGTAAAGTTTGGTTCAGATGTGAGCATGTACACTGAAGTTACAACAACTTCCTGTGTCATGGCGAAGACTTGATCTCTGACGCCACGCCACGGACACACCCATTGACGAAAACTCGCAAATAGCACAACTTTTCATCTTCAATGCCTTTAGAAGGCACAGCACAAATTTGAAGTCGGTCGGACTAAATCCCTAGGAGGAGTTCGTTAAAGTACGAAGTGTGTAAATCATCCAAAATTTGACGTAAAATTCAAAATGGCCGACTTCCTGTTGATTTTAGGGCATCGCTCCAAGAGGCTTTTTTGTGCGTCTGGACAAGATACACGTACCACAGAAAATTCGTGCACGTAGGTAAAACGTGCGGCGGGGGCTGCTTCGTTAAAAGTCACTTCCTGTTGCCAGCAGGTGGCGCTATGACTGTCTGTGAATGTCAGCATGTACATGTGTTCAGGGCGGGACTCTCATCCTACATGTACAGTTTGGTCCAGATGTGAGCATGTACACTGAAGTTACGACAACTTCCGTGTCATGGCGAAGAGCTGATCTTTGACGCCACGCCACGGACACGCCCATTGACGAAAACTTGCAAATAGCACAACTTTTCATCTTCAATGCCTTTAGAAGGCACAGCACAAATTTGAAGTCGGTCGGACTAAATCCCTAGGAGGAGTTCGTTAAAGTACGAAGTGTGTAAATCATCCAAAATTTGACGTAAAATTCAAAATGGCCGACTTCCTGTTGGTTTAGGCTATGGCTCCAAGAGACTTTTTTGTGCGTCTGGACAAGATACACGTACCACAGAAAATTCGTGCACGTAGGTGAAACGTGCGGCGGGGGCTGCTTCGTTAAAGGTCACTTTCTGTTGCCAGCAGGTGGCGCTATGACTGTGGGTGAATGTCGGCATGTACATGTGTTCAGGGCGGGACTCTCATCCTACATGTACAGTTTGGTCCAGATGTGAGCATGTACACTGAAGTTACAACAACTTCCTGTTTCATGCGAATCATCGACGCCACGGACACGCCCATTGACGAAAACGCGCAAATAGCACAACTTTTCATCGTCAATGCCTTTAGAAGGCACAGCAGAAATTTGACGTCGATCCGACTAAATCCCTAGGAGGAGTTCGTTAAAGTACGAAGTGTGTAAATCATCCAAAAATGGCCATAAAATTCAAAATGGCCGACTTCCTGTTGACTTTAGGCTATGGGTTCTTGAGGCTTTTTTGTGCGTCTTGATACGATACATGTCCCCAGAAAATTTCGTACATGTAGGTTGAACGTGAACGAGGGGCTAATTTTCCAATTTTCTAGGTGGCGCTAGCGAGTCATTTTGCACGCCCATGTGCGAAACTTGTAGAATACGAAATTTTTCACCGGTTCTGACATGTTTGCAAATTTTGGTGAGTTTTCGAGTATGTTTAGGCCATGTCATTTGGGCCTACTTTGCAGAAAAAAAAAAAAAAAAAAAAAAAAAAAAAAAAATATATCCGAGCAATTCAATAGGGACCTCGCACGGTCGTGCTCGGGCCCTAAGCTGCAAGCAGCGTTGGGCGGGCCCTCGCACTTGTAGCGCGTCCGCGTGAGCCGGCCGAGTTGCATATTCTGGAGCTCTGCCGGTGCGGCTGTGAATTTGTACGCGGTTTCCGACGCCGCATGAAGGTGCTATATGTCACTTCCTGTGTCCCCTATGTGGAGCTACATAGCACTTGCCGCTATGAATATAAATCGGTATTGGCGTGTAGATGTCTGCGGGGTGGGAGAGTTATCAAGCACGTAAAGTTTGTTTCAGATGTGACATGTACACTGAACAATAATGTACCCAAACAATAAAATAAATTCCTTTTATATTTCCCTGCCTTGTTGTTTATGTGTACATACAGAGGAAGAATGTGAGAACAGCACACATTTCATCGTTACTGTGTTTCTGCTCCAGCCTGCCTAAAAGAAAAGCGTTTTTGGGATTAATGGACTTTTTTAGCTGCTGCAGTGCAGGATGAACTCAGAATAGACCCATTTCTCACCTTATTATTCTAAACCATGCAACGAAGAAGAAGAAATGCATAATAAATCCTGGGACAAAATCTGTCCACAAATACTGTACAGCATGTAGTCTAATGAACAAGACTTGTGTTATAGCTGACTTGGGCAGTGAAATGTTTAATTTTTTTAATTCATGTGGTCATAGTTGTCCACAACTCAAATCAGAATATAAGAAGAAATGTTTTATACCACCTCAAGAAGGCTTCCTATCAGAAAGGTAGGAAGGTATTTCAAATGTACAACTGCAGTACTTAAATCTAAGTAAAGTAATTTCCCTGACATTACTGTGTTACGCATGTAACAGGTTTTATACTTCCTGTGAGTATAATCCAATCAATCTTATTTTCATACTGTATATCCGTTGTGTAATTTGATAAATTGTGTTGTATGTGGTGCTCGCATCGGGTACTACTGAGACTTCATTGCCCTCTTCAGAGAAGACTCTGACTGCAACATGCGTCTTTGTAAAGAGAGAAACGGACAGAAAAAGTCTCTAACTCTGCCTGTCAGCTCGCTCTGCTCCGTTAAAACTGAATTTACCATACAGAATTGAATACGAGTGCACTCCAGATTTAGCTGCAGCCAGCTGACCGTGTGCTTCTCCCTATACCGCAGTTCTGTGTCCATGCATGCAGCAAACTGAAAGCACTGTCTGTCGGAGCGTCTACGTGAAAAGAGAAGGAAGACATTGCTGGTAGTATTGTCTTCAGAGTTGTTAAACACCTCAGCGCACTGAAGGAAGCCATCTGACTGTGTGAGGGGCAAGATCGTTGATGTCTGCAGGCAGAGTAGGAGCTCTCCTGTCTGACTGGTCCACCAATAGCAGAGAAGATGACCCCTTGAGACACAGCCCCTCCTCATTTGCATAATGAGGCAGAAATGCATACAAAAATTTAAAAAACAGGCAGAAATAAATACCATGGGTGAAAATAAATAAGGTAAATAAATACAAAGGAAGAATAAAACAGACAAAAATATTAAAACACACACATAAATAAATACATTAAAAAAATTAGTAATAAATAAAGTTGAATAAACAAATAAGGTAATTATAACAAAGGTGAATAAGTAAAGGCACTAATTAAAATATACATTTATGTCTCCTTGTATAATTTAATTACTACCTACATTTATTTATTTACTTATTTTTTTGTGTATTTAATTGGATGCTTATTTATTTATTGAGCATTTATTTATTTCTGTATTTATTTCTGACTGTGTCAGGATCGGTCCTCCATAGCGGGGTGGGAGAGTTATCAAGCACGTAAAGTTTGGTTCAGATGTGAGCATGTACACTGAAGTTACAACAACTTCCTGTGTCATGGCGAAGACTTGATCTCTGACGCCACGCCACGGACACACCCATTGACGAAAACTCGCAAATAGCACAACTTTTCATCTTCAATGCCTTTAGAAGGCACAGCACAAATTTGAAGTCGGTCGGACTAAATCCCTAGGAGGAGTTCGTTAAAGTACGAAGTGTGTAAATCATCCAAAATTTGACGTAAAATTCAAAATGGCCGACTTCCTGTTGATTTTAGGGCATCGCTCCAAGAGGCTTTTTTGTGCGTCTGGACAAGATACACGTACCACAGAAAATTCGTGCACGTAGGTGAAACGTGCGGCGGGGGCTGCTTCGTTAAAAGTCACTTCCTGTTGCCAGCAGGTGGCGCTATGACTGTGGTGAATGTCAGCATGTACATGTGTTCAGGGCGGGACTCTCATCCTACATGTACAGTTTGGTCCAGATGTGAGCATGTACACTGAAGTTACGACAACTTCCGTGTCATGGCGAAGAGCTGATCTTTGACGCCACGCCACGGACACGCCCATTGACGAAAACTTGCAAATAGCACAACTTTTCATCTTCAATGCCTTTAGAAGGCACAGCACAAATTTGAGGTCGGTCGGACTAAATCCCTAGGAGGAGTTCGTTAAAGTACGAAGTGTGTAAATCATCCAAAATTTGACGTAAAATTCAAAATGGCCGACTTCCTGTTGATTTAGGCATGCTCCAAGAGGCTTTTTTGTGCGTCTGGACAAGATACACGTACCACAGAAAATTCGTGCACGTAGGTAAACGTGCGGCGGGGGCTGCTTCGTTAAAAGTCACTTCCTGTTGCCAGCAGGTGGCGCTATGACTGTGGGTGAATGTCAGCATGTACATGTGTTCAGGGCGGGACTCTCATCCTACATGTACAGTTTGGTCCAGATGTGAGCATGTACACTGAAGTTACGACAACTTCCGTGTCATGGCGAAGAGCTGATCTTTGACGCCACGCCACGGACACGCCCATTGACGAAAACTTGCAAATAGCACAACTTTTCATCTTCAATGCCTTTAGAAGGCACAGCAAAATTTGAGGTCGGTCGGACTAAATCCCTAGGAGGAGTTCGTTAAAGTACGAAGTGTGTAAATCATCCAAAATTTGACGTAAAATTCAAAATGGCCGACTTCCTGTTGGGTTTAGGCTATGGCTCCAAGAGACTTTTTTGTGCGTCTGGACAAGATACACGTACCACAGAAAATTCGTGCACGTAGGTGAAACGTGCGGCGGGGGCTGCTTCGTTAAAGGTCACTTTCTGTTGCCAGCAGGTGGCGCTATGACTGTGGGTGAATGTCGGCATGTACATGTGTTCAGGGCGGGACTCTCATCCTACATGTACAGTTTGGTCCGATGTGAGCATGTACACTGAAGTTACAACAACTTCCTGTTTCATTGCGAATCATCGACGCCACGGACACGCCCATTGACGAAAACGCGCAAATAGCACAACTTTTCATCGTCAATGCCTTTAGAAGGCACAGCAGAAATTTGACGTCGATCCGACTAAATCCCTAGGAGGAGTTCGTTAAAGTACGAAGTGTGTAAATCATCCAAAAATGGCCATAAAATTCAAAATGGCCGACTTCCTGTTGACTTTAGGCTATGGGTTCTTGAGGCTTTTTTGTGCGTCTTGATACGATACATGTCCCCAGAAAATTTCGTACATGTAGGTTGAACGTGAACGAGGGCTAATCATTTCCAATTTTCTAGGTGGCGCTAGCGAGTCATTTTGCCACGCCCATGTGCGAAACTTGTAGAATACGAAATTTTTCACCGGTTCTGACATGTTTGCAAATTTTGGTGAGTTTTCGAGTATGTTTAGGCCATGTCATTTGGGCCTACTTTGCAGAAAAAAAAAAAAAAAAAAATTAAAGCTGCAAGCAGCGTTGGGCGGGCCCTCGCACTTATAAGCGCGTCCGCGTGTGAGCCGGCCGAGTTGCATATTCTGGAGCTCTGCCGGTGCGGCTGTGAATTTCCTACGCGGTTATGACGCCGCATGAAGGTGTTATATGTCACTTCCTGTGTCCCCTATGTGGAGCTACATAGCACTTGCCGCTATGAATATAAATCGGTTTGGCGTGTAGATGTCTGCGGGTGGGAGAGTTATCAAGCACGTAAAGTTTGTTTCAGATGTGAGCATGTACACTGAACAATAATGTACCCAAACATAAAATAAATTCCTTTTATATTTCCCTGCCTTGTTGTTTATGTGTACATACAGAGGAAGAATGTGAGAACAGCACACATTTCATCGTTACTGTGTGCTGTACCGCAGTTCTGTGTCCATGCATGCAGCAAACTGAAAGCACTGTCTGTCGGAGCGTCTACGTGAAAAGAGAAGGAAGACATTGCTGTAGTATTGTCTTCAGAGTTGTTAAACACCTCAGCGCACTGAAGGAAGCCATCTGACTGTGTGAGGGGCAAGATCGTTGATGTCTGCAGGCAGAGTAGGAGCTCTCCTGTCTGACTGGTCCACCAATAGCAGAGAAGATGACCCCTTGAGACACAGCCCCTCCTCATTTGCATAATGAGGCAGAAATGCATACAAAAATTTAAAAAAGACAGGCAGAAATAAATACCATGGGTGAAAATAAATAAGGTAAATAAATACAAAGGAAGAATAAAACAGACAAAAATATTAAAACACACACATAAATAATACATTAAAAAAATTAGTAATAAATAAATTGAATAACAAATAAGGTAATTATAACAAAGGTGAATAAGTAAAGGCACTAATTAAAATATATACATTTATGTCTCCTTGTATAATTTAATTACTACCTACATTTATTTATTTACTTTATTTTTTTGTGTATTTAATTGGATGCTTATTTTTATTTAGCATTTATTTATTTCTGTATTTATTTCTGACTGTGTCAGGATCGGTCCTCCATAACGGGGTGGAGAGTTATCAAGCACGTAAGTTTGGTTCAGATGTGAGCATGTACACTGAAGTTACAACAACTTCCTGTGTCATGGCGAAGACTTGATCTCTGACGCCACGCCACGGACACACCCATTGACGAAAACTCGCAAATAGCACAACTTTTCATCTTCAATGCCTTTAGAAGGCACAGCACAAATTTGAAGTCGGTCGGACTAAATCCCTAGGAGGTTCGTTAAAGTACGAAGTGTGTAAATCATCCAAAATTTGACGTAAAATTCAAAATGGCCGACTTCCTGTTGATTTTAGGGCATCGCTCCAAGAGGCTTTTTTTGCGTCTGGACAAGATACACGTACCACAGAAAATTCGTGCACGTAGGTAAAACGTGCGGCGGGGCTGCTTCGTTAAAAGTCACTTCCTGTTGCCAGCAGGTGGCGCTATGACTGTGTGTGAATGTCAGCATGTACATGTGTTCAGGGCGGGACTCTCATCCTACATGTACAGTTTGGTCCAGATGTGAGCATGTACACTGAAGTTACGACAACTTCCGTGTCATGGCGAAGATTGATCTTTGACGCCACGCCACGGACACGCCCATTGACGAAAACTTGCAAATAGCACAACTTTTCATCTTCAATGCCTTTAGAAGGCACAGCACAAATTTGAGGTCGGTCGGACTAAATCCCTAGGAGGAGTTCGTTAAAGTACGAAGTGTGTAATCATCCAAAATTTGACGTAAAATTCAAAATGGCCGACTTCCTGTTGGTTTAGGCTATCGCTCCAAGAGACTTTTTTGTGGTCTGGACAAGATACACGTACCACAGAAAATTCGTGCACGTAGGTAAACGTGCGGCGGGGGCTGCTTCGTTAAAGTCACTTCCTGTTGCCAGCAGTGGCGCTATGACTGTGGTGAATGTCAGCATGTACATGTGTTCAGGCGGGACTCTCATCCTACATGTACAGTTTGGTCCAGATGTGAGCATGTACACTGAAGTTACGACAACTTCCGTGTCATGGCGAAGAGCTGATCTTTGACGCCACGCCACGGACACGCCCATTGACGAAAACTTGCAAATAGCACAACTTTTCATCTTCAATGCCTTTAGAAGCACAGCACAAATTTGAGGTCGGCGACTAAATCCCTAGGAGGAGTTCGTTAAAGTACGAAGTGTGTAAATCATCCAAAATTTGACGTAAAATTCAAAATGGCCGACTTCCTGTTGATTTAGGCTATGGCTCCAAGAGCTTTTTTGTGCTCTGGACATGATACACGTACCACAGAAAATTCGTGCACGTAGGTGAAACGTGCGGCGGGGGCTGCTTCGTTAAAGGTCACTTTCTGTTGCCAGCAGGTGGCGCTATGACTGTGGGTGAATGTCGGCATGTACATGTGTTCAGGCGGACTCTCATCCTACATGTACAGTTTGGTCCGATGTGACATGTACACTGAAGTTACAAACACTTCCTGTTTCATTGCGAATCTCGACGCCACGGACACGCCCATTGACGAAAACTCGCAAATAGCACAACTTTTCATCGTCATGCCTTTAGAAGGCACAGCAAAATTTGACGTCGATCCGACTAAATCCCTAGGAGGAGTTCGTTAAAGTACGAAGTGTGTAAATCATCCAAAATGGCCATAAAATTCAAAATGGCCGACTTCCTGTTGACTTTAGGCTATGGTTTCTTGAGGCTTTTTTGTGCGTCTTGATACGATACATGTCCCCAGAAAATTTCGTACACGTAGGTTGAACGTG
>NW_024044328.1:0-29995 GCF_014851395.1 Micropterus salmoides
GAAAAATTAGTCCATGCATTTGTACTTCTAGGCTGATTACTGCAATTCCTTATTATCAGGCTGCTCGAAAAAGTCCATAAGACTCTTCAGCTAATCCAGAATGCTGCAGCACGTGTTCTGACAGGAACCAGGAAAAGAGATCATATTTCTCCTGTCTTAGCTTCTTTGCATTGGCTTCCAGTAAAATCCAGAATAGAATTTAAAATCATTCTTCTTACCTACAAAGCTCTTAATGGTCAGGCACCATCTTATCTTAAAGAGCTCATAGTACCTTACTACCCCAAGCACTGCGCTCCCAGAATGCAGGGTTACTTGTGGTTCCTAGAGTCTCCAAAAGTAGACTAGGAGCCAGAGCGTTCAGCTATCAAGCTCCTCTCCTGTGGAACCAGGTTCCAGTTTGGTTCAGGAGGCAGACACCATCTCCACATTTAAGAGTAGGCTTAAGACTTTCCTCTTTGATAAAGCTTATAGTTAGGGCTGGCTCAGGCAGTCCTGAACCATCCCTTAGTTATGCTGCATATAGGCCTAGACTGCCGGGGGATTTCCCATGATGCACTGAGCTCCTCTCTCCTCTACTTTCTCTCCCTCTGTATGCAACCTCATCCCATTATTGCATGTTACTAACACAACTTCTCCCCTTTCTGGTAGTCTTGTGCTTTCTCGTCACTCTCCTCTCTCCTCCTATCACTTCCTGCAGGTTTTCTGGCTCTGGAGCTGTGGAGTCTGGATCTGTGGCTGCGGGTCACCTGCTGCCCCTGTGTTCCTGCTCGACACCCTCTGCTGCAACGACTATTGTTACTAGTCCTATTGTTATTATAATCATTAACATTACGACTGTTACCATTAACACTACTAAAATATCTGTACCATTTTTCATTTAGTCTATAGCATCATCAATTTTACTGTCTGTACCTCTGTGTGTATATTGTGTAGGCTGCCTCCTTCCCTTCTCTCTCCTTCCATCCCTCTCTCTTTCTCTCTGTTCCTCTTTTGCCCCCCCCCCCCTTCACCCCTTCACCCCAACCGGTCGAGGCACATGGTTCTGCTCGAGGTTTCTGCCTCTTAAAAGGAAGTTTTTCCTTGCCTCTGTCACCTAGTGCTTGCTCTTGGTGGGAATTGTTGGGCTTCTGTAACTAACATCATAGAGTACGGTCTAGACCTGCTCTTTTATGAAAAACTGTGAGATAAGTTGTTGTGATTTGGCGCTATATAAATAAAATTGAATTGAATTGAATGTGCAGAACTTTGAAATGAGCAGAAAACCTGCTCAAATACAGGAGCTATTAAAGTCCAGGAGTTTATAACTGAATTAAAATGATTTAATTTATTATTGATGAGGTACAAAGGTGCCACATGCACTTAAAGAGGTTAACTCCATCAGTCACGCCTGCATGTGTGTTGATTCAGCAGTGTTGATCTACAGGAGAACATATCTGAAAGCAACCCAGAATGCCTGACAGCTGCTCTGCATTATATTCTGTTACAGTTTTAGATTTTAAATTATTTTATTATACCTTTATTAAACCAGAAAAACTCTTTTTCCAAGTGTGTCCTGGCCAAGGCAGGCAGTAGTACAATTGCACATTTAAGATGGAAATAAATAATCAGTTACATGGTCATAAAATATCAAAATGTTCTCAAATATTCACCACAATTCAGCAAAAAGACGATCAACCGAGTACATCTGAGACAGAATTGCCAGCCTTCAAGTCATTTAAAAGCAATCAGTGAAAACGGCTCACAAAGATTCAGCCACCTGCTGCTACCTGAATTGTGTGTGTCCCTTTACATAAATAATTTCCACAATAAATTGATGCAGAAAGGCAGAAATTGGTGCAAAAATGCAGGAAATTAAATCCCCCGGTACATATTACCACAGTTTTACAATTTAACAACATCAAAATGAGACAGTTAATAGTGTTGTGAATTTTGTTGTGCCATATAAGTAGAGGATGTTTACTGTTGCTTTACTGCTTTACAGACTTAACTTTGGGTTAGGGTGTCAATTATTATGTGAAGATATTTTAAGATAAGTTTTATGGGCTGGGCTAAGCCCCCAGTGTTTCAAGATCCTAAAACGCCCTGGTGCTGGACATGTAATGTACAGTGTACAAAAGGGTTGTCTTGATCAAACAGCTACTTATGGGAGGTTAATCAGGGTGGTTTAATAACTTGTAAAATCTAAAGAATGAGCAAAAACAGACCAGTCATACTAGCAGACCCTATGCATAAACCCTGATTTTTACCTTCACTTTTCACCTTATTCCCTTTGAAGTTCGAGGTAGTTTGAGGTCTATCAAAAATAAAGTTTGTTGTAATTTCCATGATGCTTAACAGAACAAATTAGGCTATATTAAAATATGGTAACATAAAATAAATAAAATAAAGCAATATACTACAGTTATTTATATAAAAAGGCTATATTGCTGATCGCGGCCATTCTAGACAATGCTTATGATTTGCCTGCAATGAGACATGGATCATTTTATTGGTCAATACTACACCTGGCATTCTATTGGCTGGGGGAATTTGAGAGGATTATTACACAGGAAGTCTGAGAGCAGAGCAGAAATCTGAGAGCAAATGTTTCACGAGAACCCAGAAGCAGCCTGAGGCTAGAAGGGTTAAGCTGGAGGCAGGAAATCTGTGAAAGCAACAACATATCTGAGTGCAAGCTCACCGTCTGAGCAGACGCAAAGCAACGTAAGAGCAAGCAGCGTCTGTTTGAGTGTGAGGACAGAGTTAAGAGCTGGGGTTGGCAACGTTACTATCTAAGGAGCAACTTTTGAGCAGAAAGAATTGTTTCAAGAAAAGAGACAGGAGAGAAAAGAAAGCTCTTTTTTGGATGCACTTATCATATTTTAATTGTACTATACTAACTGTATATTAAATGTGTTATTTTGGAACAGCTTAAAGTATGTTAAGTGTTATTTTAGAAAGTCAATTTTAAGATAATTGCAATATATTTTAATATAGTTAATTGTGTTAAAATGGTCCTATTTTAAGTACCTTTACTGTAATTTAAATGTACTTTTTAAATTTAACTTAAAATACTCTTTTGTGCTATACTTGAAGAACAGTTTAAATATATTTTAAATGTGTTCCCTGAACATTTGTATTAGCATTTCAGTGTATTAGTAATTTATTACTATATACTCCAAGAGCCACTACTAATATCTTGGGAAGCTGCTTTATGAAACCATTCAGTATGAGAATAATGCATTATTAATGCATTAAAAATATCTGGCAAAATGCCTTTTTGAATAATAATTAAAATTAAAGCTGCAAGCAGCGTTGGGCGGGCCCTCGCACTTGTAAGCGCGTCCGCGCGTGAGCCGGCCGAGTAGCACATTCTGGAGCTCTGCCGGTGCGGCTGTGAATTTCCTACGCGGTTCCGACGCCGCATGAATGTGCTGTATGTCACTTCCTGTGTCCCCTATGTGGAGCTACATAGCACTTGCCGCTATGAATATAAATCGGTATTGACGTGTAGATGTCTGCGGGGTGGGAGAGTTATCACGCACGTAAAGTTTGTTTCAGATGTGAACATGTACACTGAACAATAATGTACCCAAACAATAAAATAAATTCCTTTTATATTTCCCTGCCTTGTTGTTTATGTGTACATACAGAGGAAGAATGTGAGAACAGCACACATTTCATCGTTACTGTGTGTTAGAGCATGGGAGAACAGTGGATACTTTTAATACAGCCCACACCCCTAATACTGTGTAACTATAACAAGTAGAGAACAGAAGAAAAGATGTTCTTTCTTTACAACTGTCTGCATAGCTTATTCATATTGTGTAATGAATGAAAATAAATAGGCCTACTAGGCTCCTCTCTACTTTGACATTTAAGATTAGCTCTTTTGATCCACCTTCATACACATGTGACATTACTGTACAACTTGAGAAAGGTGAGTTGTTTTCTGCTCCAGCCTGCCTAAAAGAAAAGCGTTTTGGGGATTAAATGGACTTTATTAGCTGCTGCAGTGCAGGATGAACTCAGAATAGACCCATTTCTCACCTTATTATTCTAAATCATGCAACGAAGAAGAAGAAATGCATAAGAAATCCTGGGACAAAATCTGTCCACAAATACTGTACAGCATGTAGTCTGATGATCAAGACTTGTGTTATAGCTGACTTGGGCAGTGAAATGTTTAATTTTTTAATTCATGTGGTCATAGTTGTCCACAACTCAAATCAGAATATAAGAAGAAATGTTTTATACCACCTCAAGAAGGCTTCCTATCAGAAAGGTAGGAAGGTATTTCAAATGTACAACTGCAGTACTTAAATCTAAGTAAAGTAATTTCCCTGACATTTTTGTGTTACTTTACTTTAATAGACCCATGTAAGAGGTTTTATACTTCCTGTGAGTATAATCCAATCAATCTTATTTTCATACTGTATATCCGTTGTGTAATTTGATAAATTGTGTTGTATGTCGTGCTCGCATCTCAGAGAAGACTCTGACTGCAACATGCGTCTTTGTAAAGAGAGAAACAGACAGAAAAAGTCTCTAACTCTGCCTGTCAGCTCGCTCTGCTCCGTTAAAACTGAATTTACCATACAGAATTGAATACGAGTGCACTCCAGATTTAGCTGCAGCCAGCTGACCGTGTGCTTCTCCCTATACCGCAGTTCTGTGTCCATGCATGCAGCAAACTGAAAGCACTGTCTGTCGGAGCGTCTACGTGAAAAGAGAAGGAAGACATTGCTGGTAGTATTGTCTTCAAAGTTGTTAAACACCTCAGCGCACTGAAGGAAGCCATCTGACTGTGTGAGGGTCAAGATCGTTGATGTCTGCAGGCAGAGTAGGAGCTCTCCTGTCTGACTGGTCCACCAATAGCAGAGAAGATGACCCCTTGAGACACAGCCCCTCCTCATTTGCATAATGAGGCAGAAATGCATACAAAAATTTAAAAAAGACAGGCAGAAATAAATACCATGGGTGAAAATAATAAGGTAAATAAATACAAAGGAAGAATAAAACAGACAAAATATTAAAACACACATAAATAAATACATTAAAAAAATTTGTAATAAATAAAGTTGAATAAACAAATAAGGTAATTATAACAAAGGTGAATAAGTAAAGGCACTAATTAAAATATATACATTTATGTCTCCTTGTATAATTTAATTACTACCTACATTTATTTATTAGGGCCCGAGCACGACCGTGCGAGGTCCCTATTGAATTTGCTCGGATTATTTTTAGGGCCCGAGCACGACCGTGCGAGGTCCCTATTGAATTTGCTCGATTATATTTTTTTTATTAGGGCCCGAGCACGACTGTGCGAGGTCCCTATTGAAATTGCTCGGATTATATTTAGGGCCCGAGCACGACCGTGCGAGGTCCCTATTGAATTGCTCGGATTATTAGGGCCCGAGCACGACCGTGCGAGGTCCCTATTGAATTTGCTCGGATTATTTATTTTATTAGGGCCCGAGCACGACCGTGCGAGGTCCCTATTGAATTGCTCGGATTATTTTTTATTTATTTTTTTTTTTTTCTGCAAAGTAGGCCCAAATGACATGGCCTAAACATACTCGAAAACTCACCAAAATTTGCAAACATGTCAGAACCGGTGAAAAATTTCGTATTCTACAAGTTTCGCACATGGGCGTGGCAAAATGACTCACTAGCGCCACCTTGAAAATTGGAAATGATTAGCCCCTCGTTCACATTCAACCTACATGTACGAAATTTTCTGGGGACATGTATCGTATCAAGACGCACAAAAAAGCCTCAAGAACCCATAGCCTAAAGTCAACAGGAAGTCGGCCATTTTGAATTTTATGGCCATTTTTGGATGATTTACACACTTCGTACTTTAACGAACTCCTCCTAGGGATTTAGTCGGATCGACGTCAAATTTCTGCTGTGCCTTCTAAAGGCATTGACGATGAAAAGTTGTGCTATTTGCGAGTTTTCGTCAATGGGCGTGTCCGTGGCGTCGATGATTCGCAATGAAACAGGAAGTTGTTGTAACTTCAGTGTACATGCTCACATCTGGACCAAACTGTACATGTAGGATGAGAGTCCCGCCCTGAACACATGTACATGCCGACATTCACCCACAGTCATAGCGCCACCTGCTGGCAACAGAAAGTGACCTTTAACGAAGCAGCCCCCGCCGCACGTTTCACCTACGTGCACGAATTTTCTGTGGTACGTGTATCTTGTCCAGACGCACAAAAAAGCCTCTTGGAGCCATAGCCTAAAATCAACAGGAAGTCGGCCATTTTGAATTTTACGTCAAATTTTGGATGATTTACACACTTCGTACTTTAACGAACTCCTCCTAGGGATTTAGTCCGACCGACTTCAAATTTGTGCTGTGCCTTCTAAAGGCATTGAAGATGAAAAGTTGTGCTATTTGCAAGTTTTCGTCAATGGGCGTGTCCGTGGCGTGGCGTCAAAGATCAGCTCTTCGCCATGACACGGAAGTTGTCGTAACTTCAGTGTACATGCTCACATCTGGACCAAACTGTACATGTAGGATGAGAGTCCCGCCCTGAACACATGTACATGCTGACATTCACCCACAGTCATAGCGCCACCTGCTGGCAACAGGAAGTGACTTTTAACGAAGCAGCCCCCGCCGCACGTTTTACCTACGTGCACGAATTTTCTGTGGTACGTGTATCTTGTCCAGACGCACAAAAAGCCTCTTGGAGCGATGCCCTAAAATCAACAGGAAGTCGGCCATTTTGAATTTTACGTCAAATTTTGGATGATTTACACACTTCGTACTTTAACGAACTCCTCCTAGGGATTTAGTCCGACCGACCTCAAATTTGTGCTGTGCCTTCTAAAGGCATTGAAGATGAAAAGTTGTGCTATTTGCAAGTTTTCGTCAATGGGCGTGTCCGTGGCGTGGCGTCAAAGATCAACTCTTCGCCATGACACGGAAGTTGTCGTAACTTCAGTGTACATGCTCACATCTGGACCAAACTGTACATGTAGGATGAGAGTCCCGCCCTGAACACATGTACATGCTGACATTCACAGACAGTCATAGCGCCACCTGCTGGCAACAGGAAGTGACTTTTAACGAAGCAGCCCCCGCCGCACGTTTCACCTACGTGCACGAATTTTCTGTGGTACGTGTATCTTGTCCAGACGCACAAAAAAGCCTCTTGGAGCGATGCCCTAAAATCAACAGGAAGTCGGCCATTTTGAATTTTACGTCAAATTTTGGATGATTTACACACTTCGTACTTTAACGAACTCCTCCTAGGGATTTAGTCCGACCGACTTCAAATTTGTGCTGTGCCTTCTAAAGGCATTGAAGATGAAAAGTTGTGCTATTTGCGAGTTTTCGTCAATGGGTGTGTCCGTGGCGTGGCGTCAGAGATCAAGTCTTCGCCATGACACAGGAAGTTGTTGTAACTTCAGTGTACATGCTCACATCTGAACCAAACTTTACGTGCTTGATAACTCTCCCACCCCGTTATGGAGGACCGATCCTGACACAGTCAGAAATAAATACAGAAATAAATAATGCTCAATAAATAAATAAGCATCCAATTAAATACACAAAAAAATAAGTAAATAAATAAATGTAGGTAGTAATTAAATTATACAAGGAGACATAAATGTATATATTTTAATTAGTGCCTTTACTTATTCACCTTTGTTATAATTACCTTATTTGTTTATTCAACTTTATTTATTACTAATTTTTTTAATGTATTTATTTATGTGTGTGTTTTAATATTTTTGTCTGTTTTATTCTTCCTTTGTATTTATTTACCTTATTTATTTTCACCCATGGTATTTATTTCTGCCTGTCTTTTTAAATTTTTGTATGCATTTCTGCCTCATTATGCAAATGAGGAGGGGCTGTGTCTCAAGGGGTCATCTTCTCTGCTATTGGTGGACCAGTCAGACAGGAGAGCTCCTACTCTGCCTGCAGACATCAACGATCTTGCCCCTCACACAGTCAGATGGCTTCCTTCAGTGCGCTGAGGTGTTTAACAACTCTGAAGACAATACTACCAGCAATGTCTTCCTTCTCTTTTCACGTAGACACCCGACAGACAGTGCTTTCAGTTTGCTGCATGCATGGACACAGAACTGCGGTATAGGGAGAAGCACACGGTCAGCTGGCTGCAGCTAAATCTGGAGTGCACTCGTATTCAATTCTGTATGGTAAATTCAGTTTTAACGGAGCAGAGCGAGCTGACAGGCAGAGTTAGAGACTTTTTCTGTCTGTTTCTCTCTTTACAAAGACGCATGTTGCAGTCAGAGTCTTCTCTGAGATGCGAGCACGACATACAACACAATTTATCAAATTACACAACGGATATACAGTATGAAAATAAGATTGATTGGATTATACTCACAGGAAGTATAAAACCTCTTACATGGTCTATTAAAAGTAAAGTAACACAAAAATGTCAGGGAAATTACTTAGATTTAAGTACTGCAGTTGTACATTTGAAATACCTTCCTACCTTTCTGATAGGAAGCCTTCTTGAGGTGGTATAAAACATTTCTTCTTATATTCTGATTTGAGTTGTGGACAACTATGACCACATGAATTAAAAAAACATTTCACTGCCCAAGTCAGCTATAACACAAGTCTTGTTCATCAGACTACATGCTGTACAGTATTTGTGGACAGATTTTGTCCCAGGATTTATTATGCATTTCTTCTTCTTCGTTGCATGATTTAGAATAATAAGGTGAGAAATGGGTCTATTCTGAGTTCATCCTGCACTGCAGCAGCTAATAAAGTCCATTTAATCCCAAAACGCTTTTCTTTTAGGCAGGCTGGAGCAGAAAACAACTCACCTTTCTCAAGTTGTACAGTAATGTCACATGTGTATGAAGGTGGATCAAACAAGCTAATCTTAAATGTCAAAGTAGAGAGGAGCCTAGTAGGCCTATTTATTTTCATTCATTACACAATATGAATAAGCTATGCAGACAGTTGTAAAGAAAGAACATCTTTTTCTTCTGTTCTCTACTTGTTATAGTTACACAGTATTAGGGGTGTGGGCTGTATTAAAAGTATCCACTGTTCTCCCATGCTCTAACACACAGTAACGATGAAATGTGTGCTGTTCTCACATTCTTCCTCTGTATGTACACATAAACAACAAGGCAGGGAAATATAAAAGGAATTTATTTTATTGTTTGGGTACATTATTGTTCAGTGTACATGCTCACATCTGAAACAAACTTTACGTGCTTGATAACTCTCCCACCCCGCAGACATCTACACGTCAATACCGATTTATATTCATAGCGGCAAGTGCTATGTAGCTCCACATAGGGGACACAGGAAGTGACATATAGCACATTCATGCGGCGTCGGAACCGCGTAGGAAATTCACAGCCGCACCGGCAGAGCTCCAGAATATGCAACTCGGCCGGCTCACGCGCGGACGCGCTACAAGTGCGAGGGCCCGCCCAACGCTGCTTGCAGCTTTAATTAGGGCCCGAGCACGACCGTGAGGTCCCTATTGAATTGCTCGATTATTAGGGCCCGAGCACGACCGTGCGAGGTCCCTATTGAATTGCTCGGATTATTTTTTTTTTTTTTTTTTTTTTTTTTTTTTCTGCAAAGTAGGCCCAAATGACATGGCCTAAACATACTCGAAAACTCACCAAAATTTGCAAACATGTCAGAACCGGTGAAAAATTTCGTATTCTACAAGTTTCGCACATGGGCGTGGCAAAATGACTCGCTAGCGCCACCTAGAAAATTGGAAATGATTAGCCCCTCGTTCACGTTCAACCTACATGTACGAAATTTTCTGGGGACATGTATCGTATCAAGACGCACAAAAAAGCCTCAAGAACCCATAGCCTAAAGTCAACAGGAAGTCGGCCATTTTGAATTTTATGGCCATTTTTGGATGATTTACACACTTCGTACTTTAACGAACTCCTCCTAGGGATTTAGTCGGATCGACGTCAAATTTCTGCTGTGCCTTCTAAAGGCATTGACGATGAAAAGTTGTGCTATTTGCGCGTTTTCGTCAATGGGCGTGTCCGTGGCGTCGATGATTCGCAATGAAACAGGAAGTTGTTGTAACTTCAGTGTACATGCTCACATCTGGACCAAACTGTACATGTAGGATGAGAGTCCCGCCCTGAACACATGTACATGCCGACATTCACCCACAGTCATAGCGCCACCTGCTGGCAACAGAAAGTGACCTTTAACGAAGCAGCCCCCGCCGCACGTTTCACCTACGTGCACGAATTTTCTGTGGTACGTGTATCTTGTCCAGACGCACAAAAAAGTCTCTTGGAGCCATAGCCTAAACCCAACAGGAAGTCGGCCATTTTGAATTTTACGTCAAATTTTGGATGATTTACACACTTCGTACTTTAACGAACTCCTCCTAGGGATTTAGTCCGACCGACCTCAAATTTGTGCTGTGCCTTCTAAAGGCATTGAAGATGAAAAGTTGTGCTATTTGCAAGTTTTCGTCAATGGGCGTGTCCGTGGCGTGGCGTCAAAGATCAACTCTTCGCCATGACACGGAAGTTGTCGTAACTTCAGTGTACATGCTCACATCTGGACCAAACTGTACATGTAGGATGAGAGTCCCGCCCTGAACACATGTACATGCTGACATTCACAGACAGTCATAGCGCCACCTGCTGGCAACAGGAAGTGACTTTTAACGAAGCAGCCCCCGCCGCACGTTTTACCTACGTGCACGAATTTTCTGTGGTACGTGTATCTTGTCCAGACGCACAAAAAAGCCTCTTGGAGCGATGCCCTAAAATCAACAGGAAGTCGGCCATTTTGAATTTTACGTCAAATTTTGGATGATTTACACACTTCGTACTTTAACGAACTCCTCCTAGGGATTTAGTCCGACCGACTTCAAATTTGTGCTGTGCCTTCTAAAGGCATTGAAGATGAAAAGTTGTGCTATTTGCGAGTTTTCGTCAATGGGTGTGTCCGTGGCGTGGCGTCAGAGATCAAGTCTTCGCCATGACACAGGAAGTTGTTGTAACTTCAGTGTACATGCTCACATCTGAACCAAACTTTACGTGCTTGATAACTCTCCCACCCCGCTATGGAGGACCGATCCTGACACAGTCAGAAATAAATACAGAAATAAATAAATGCTCAATAAATAAATAAGCATCCAATTAAATACACAAAAAATTAAGTAAATAAATAAATGTAGGTAGTAATTAAATTATACAAGGAGACATAAATGTATATATTTTAATTAGTGCCTTTACTTATTCACCTTTGTTATAATTACCTTATTTGTTTATTCAACTTTATTTATTACTAATTTTTTTAATGTATTTATTTATGTGTGTTTTAATATTTTTGTCTGTTTTATTCTTCCTTTGTATTTATTTACCTTATTTATTTTCACCCATGGTATTTATTTCTGCCTGTCTTAAATTTTTGTATGCATTTCTGCCTCATTATGCAAATGAGGAGGGGCTGTGTCTCAAGGGGTCATCTTCTCTGCTATTGGTGGACCAGTCAGACAGGAGAGCTCCTACTCTGCCTGCAGACATCAACGATCTTGCCCCTCACACAGTCAGATGGCTTCCTTCAGTGCGCTGAGGTGTTTAACAACTCTGAAGACAATACTACCAGCAATGTCTTCCTTCTCTTTTCACGTAGAAGCACCGACAGACAGTGCTTTCAGTTTGCTGCATGCATGGACACAGAACTGCGGTATAGGGAGAAGCACACGGTCAGCTGGCTGCAGCTAAATCTGGAGTGCACTCGTATTCAATTCTGTATGGTAAATTCAGTTTTAACGGAGCAGAGCGAGCTGACAGGCAGAGTTAGAGACTTTTTCTGTCTGTTTCTCTCTTTACAAAGACGCATGTTGCAGTCAGAGTCTTCTCTGAGATGCGAGCACGACATACAACACAATTTATCAAATTACACAACGGATATACAGTATGAAAATAAGATTGATTGGATTATACTCACAGGAAGTATAAAACCTCTTACATGGGTCTATTAAAAGTAAAGTAACACAAAAATGTCAGGGAAATTACTTTACTTAGATTTAAGTACTGCAGTTGTACATTTGAAATACCTTCCTACCTTTCTGATAGGAAGCCTTCTTGAGGTGGTATAAAACATTTCTTCTTATATTCTGATTTGAGTTGTGGACAACTATGACCACATGAATTAAAAAAACATTTCACTGCCCAAGTCAGCTATAACACAAGTCTTGATCATCAGACTACATGCTGTACAGTATTTGTGGACAGATTTTGTCCCAGGATTTCTTATGCATTTCTTCTTCTTCGTTGCATGATTTAGAATAATAAGGTGAGAAATGGGTCTATTCTGAGTTCATCCTGCACTGCAGCAGCTAATAAAGTCCATTTAATCCCCAAAACGCTTTTCTTTTAGGCAGGCTGGAGCAGAAAACAACTCACCTTTCTCAAGTTGTACAGTAATGTCACATGTGTATGAAGGTGGATCAAACAAGCTAATCTTAAATGTCAAAGTAGAGAGGAGCCTAGTAGGCCTATTTATTTTCATTCATTACACAATATGAATAAGCTATGCAGACAGTTGTAAAGAAAGAACATCTTTTTCTTCTGTTCTCTACTTGTTATAGTTACACAGTATTAGGGGTGTGGGCTGTATTAAAAGTATCCACTGTTCTCCCATGCTCTAACACACAGTAACGATGAAATGTGTGCTGTTCTCACATTCTTCCTCTGTATGTACACATAAACAACAAGGCAGGGAAATATAAAAGGAATTTATTTTATTGTTTGGGTACATTATTGTTCAGTGTACATGTCACATCTGAAACAAACTTTACGTGCTTGATAACTCTCCCACCCCGCAGACATCTACACGTCAATACCGATTTATATTCATAGCGGCAAGTGCTATGTAGCTCCACATAGGGGACACAGGAAGTGACATATAGCACATTCATGCGGCGTCGGAAACGCGTAGGAAATTCACAGCCGCACCGGCAGAGCTCCAGAATGTGCAACTCGGCCGGCTCACGCGCGGACGCGCTTACAAGTGCGAGGGCCCGCCCAACGCTGCTTGCAGCTTTAATTTTTTTTTTTATTTTTTCTGCAAAGTAGGCTCAACTGACATGGCCTAAACATTCTCGAAAACTCACCAAAATTTGCAAACGTGTCAGAACCGGTGAAAAATTTCGTATTCTACAAGTTTCACACATGGGCGTGGCAAAATGACTCGCTAGCGCCACCTAGAAAATTGGAAAAATTAGCCCCTCGTTCACGTTCAACCTACATGTACGAAATTTTCTGGGGACATGTATCATATCAAGACGCACAAAAAAGCCTCAAGAACCCATAGCCTAAAGTCAACAGGAAGTCGGCCATTTTGAATTTTACGGCCATTTTTGGATGATTTACACACTTCGTACTTTAACGAACTCCTCCTAGGGATTTAGTCGGATCGACGTCAAATTTCTGCTGTGCCTTCTAAAGGCATTGACGATGAAAAGTTGTGCTATTTGCGCGTTTTCGTCAATGGGCGTGTCCGTGGCGTCGATGATTCGCAATGAAACAGGAAGTTGTTGTAACTTCAGTGTACATGCTCACATCTGGACCAAACTGTACATGTAGGATGAGAGTCCCGCCCTGAACACATGTACATGCCGACATTCACCCACAGTCATAGCGCCACGTGCTGGCAACAGGAAGTGACTTTTAACGAAGCAGCCCCCGCCGCACGTTTCACCTACGTGCACGAATTTTCTGTGGTACGTGTATCTTGTCCAGACGCACAAAAAAGTCTCTTGGAGCCATAGCCTTAACCCAACAGGAAGTCGGCCATTTTGAATTTTACGTCAAATTTTGGATGATTTACACACTTCGTACTTTAACGAACTCCTCCTAGGGATTTAGTCGGATCGACGTCAAATTTCTGCTGTGCCTTCTAAAGGCATTGAAGATGAAAAGTTGTGCTATTTGCAAGTTTTCGTCAATGGGTGTGTCCGTGGCGTGGCGTCAAAGATCAATTCTTCGCCATGACACAGGAAGTTGTTGTAACTTCAGTGTACATTCTCACATCTGCACCAAACTTTACGTGTTTGATTACTCTCCGACCCCCCAGACATCTATACACCAATACCGATTTATATTCATAGCGGCAAGTGCTATGTAGCTCCACATAAGGGACACAGGAAGTGACATATAGCACCTTAATGCGGCGTCGGAACCACGTGCCAAATTCACAGCTGCACCGGCAGAGATCCAGAATGTGCAACTCGGCCGGCTCACACCCGGACGCGCTACAAGTGCGAGGGCCCGCCCAACGCTGCTTGCAGCTTTAGTTTTTAGATTTGAGATGCCTCTGTACTAATCTAACAAAAGTAATAATAGGAAAGTTTAATGAATATCACTGTCCAATCTCCAATCACGTCTGAATCTCAAAAATTTTTTTACTTTTATTGCACACATGAGACTAAAATTATTAGTATCAGTGAGTTATGGTGGCGTTTTAGTCTAAAAGTTTTACACGCCATCAGATGCAACTGTTTGCTTAGCTTAAAGCTCCCAAGCTTAATAATGCTCCATTCATCACTACTCGCTAGCGAATGTTAGCTGATTCGACTGCGTTTGAGGGACTATTTTGTCATACAGATGAGTCGGCTAGGGAAGAGGAAGGACAGGCATCACAGCAGGTGGATTATCTGCACATTGGTGATATATGGACTCCAGAAGAAATTAATGTGAAATGTGAAAGCAGGTGAAATGGAACATTAAGAAGAAAGGAGTGAATAGAAGATGGATAAAGGGAGCACAGATGCCAGAAGTAAATGTAAGGGAATAATCTTTATTATCATTTGATAAGTTTATGATCAGTAGGGGTGAGAGACGGACGGTGGTGACCATGAAGGAGCTGAAATTCATAAAGTAAACTGGGGACGCAAACTAGTCCTTTTAATCTATTGAGGAGATATTTAGTTTTGGATTTTAATGTGCAAATGAAATGCTTAGTAATTATCCATAAATCAAAGAAAAAGATTATTAGAAGATTTGATAATTGTTTTATAATCACATCGCAGCCCTCTGAATCGTAATCAAATGGAATCATGAGGTGCTCAGAGATTCCCACCTCCAATGATGATCAGAAACACATTTCTACTGTACCTTGGTTATGTAACTTAAAAATAGTAACATCAGTTTAGTTAGTTGGTCTATTTTTAGGCATTCTATCATCTCAAACAGAAATAAACATGCATTTAGCCGGCATAATGAGAGAAAAAATCTCCCCGGGGGTGCATGCCCCCGGACCGTCCTAGGTTTGGGCTAAGCCCCGAATGTTTACAACGTCTGGCTTCGCCTTTGGGTTTGACCCAGAGGATGCTTTTAAATGCACCTAATACCTAATGTTATACTTGTTCAGCTCGCGTTTATTTACGTCTGCCCTGGTTTAATCATTTCTGAAGCATTTTGTTAACTTTCTAGTTTGACGTGCTACAGCAACTAACAAATGTTGAACTCGTTCTGCATAAATGGTTATAATTTTTGAGGAATTATCACTTAGCATTAACAAATTAGAGACTAACTCAACCACCATGTATAGAACATTTTTCTTGCGCATGTATTTAATGAAATTAAATTAAATTTACTAAAAATGCAGAATATCATGTAATCTAAAAAAATTGAAGGTAAGCCTTCATCCAGGCGGATATGTCCAAATGGCAGTCCGTGATCCGCGCAAGACGCTGGTGTCGACGGCAAGGATAGGTAGAGCAGCGTATCGTCTACGTAACAGTGGTAAGAGAAGCCATGCGAGCGAATGATCGGCCCTAGTGAGGTGGTGTTAACTGAGAGGAGAAGGGACCCTTGCACCGAGCCTTGGGGCACCCCTGTAGAGAGGCAGTGGGAGTAAGATTATTGACCCTTCGCTAAGCCACACCCCGAATACACGCCTGGCCAATCACAGTGCAGTATAGGACTCTCTCTAAATGAGGTCCGACACTTTCATGGATGCGCCTCATTCACTCTAATTCAAAAGGTGTTGTTTTCTAGCTTTCTTCTGCCATATTTTTCCAATATATGGTCAAACACTGTTCCTGGGGCACATGTAATAGTTAGTTGCTACCCAGAGAGGTTGAAAGAAGTACGATTTATTCTCTTTCCAAAACCTAAAATAAAAAATGAAAGCTGTGGGTTGTTCCTAATGTGATGTTTGCTAACGTTAGCTAACGTCCTACTGAATGGAACCTTATAAAGCCCTACTCTTCTGCTTTTTAATGATTTTATCATTATAAAATCATTAAAACATTCATTAATAGCTCTAACCAGTTTTACAGGAACAGTGCTGATCCGTAATATCGTTGTCTTCGTTAGAGGATGCGGTGGTTCACTTGTACTAGATAGCCAGATATTATTGTTGGCGGGTCAGTTCTGGCCCGCAGGCCGCCTATTGCCGACCACTGGTACTATTATATGAAATAATATATTGTATTTATTTTATATTGTTAGGATTTTATTAAAACATTGATTATATTTATTGGTTCTGTTCTTTATATACTCTAATTGTTTTTTCATTACTAAATAATTGTCTTTTAAAAAATATATTTAATAAAGAATAAATTCAGAACAAATTTAATATATTATTATAACTGTTGTCAGAGCAGCAACAAAAGTAAAGTTTACAGCAGTAAAGTCACTTTATAAAATCAGCATCTCACTGGAAACAAATGGAACATTAAAGCTGGGCGGGCCCTCGCACTTGTAGCGCGTCCGCGCGTGAACCGGCCGAGTTGCATATTCTGGAGCTCTGCCGGTGCGGCTGTGAATTTCCTACGCGTTCCGACGCCGCATGAAGGTGCTATATGTCACTTCCTGTGTCCCCTATGTGGAGCTACATAGCACTTGCCGCTATGAATATAAATCGGTATTGACGTGTAGATGTCTGCGGGGTGGGAGAGTTATCAAGCACGTAAAGTTTGTTTCAGATGTGAACATGTACACTGAACAATAATGTACCCAAACAATAAAATAAATTCCTTTATATTTCCCTGCCTTGTTGTTTATGTGTAGATACAGAGGAAGAATGTGAGAACAGCACACATTTCATCGTTACTGTGTGTTAGAGCATGGGAGAACAGTGGATACTTTTAATACAGCCCACACCCTAATACTGTGTAACTATAACAAGTAGAGAACAGAAGAAAAAGATGTTCTTTCTTTACAACTGTCTGCATAGCTTATTCATATTGTGTAATGAATGAAAATAAATAGGCCTACTAGGCTCCTCTCTACTTTGACATTTAAGATTAGCTTGTTTGATCCACCTTCATACACATGTGACATTACTGTACAACTTGAGAAAGGTGAGTTGTTTTCTGCTCCAGCCTGCCTAAAAGAAAAGCGTTTTGGGGATTAAATGGACTTTATTAGCTGCTGCAGTGCAGGATGAACTCAGAATAGACCCATTTCTCACCTTATTATTCTAAATCATGCAACGAAGAAGAAGATATGCATAATAAATCCTGGGACAAAATCTGTCCACAAATACTGTACAGCATGTAGTCTGATGAACAAGACTTGTGTTATAGCTGACTTGGGCAGTGAAATGTTTAATTTTTTTAATTCATGTGGTCATAGTTGTCCACAACTCAAATCAGAATATAAGAAGAAATGTTTTATACCACCTCAAGAAGGCTTCCTATCAGAAAGGTAGGAAGGTATTTCAAATGTACAACTGCAGTACTTAAATCTAAGTAAAGTAATTTCCCTGACATTACTGTGTTACGCATGTAACAGGTTTTATACTTCCTGTGAGTATAATCCAATCAATCTTATTTTCGTACTGTATATCCGTTGTGTAATTTGATAAATTGTGTTGTATGTCGTGCTCGCATCTCAGAGAAGACTCTGACTGCAACATGCGTCTTTGTAAAGAGAGAAACGGACAGAAAAAGTCTCTCACTCTGCCTGTCAGCTCGCTCTGCTCCGTTAAAACTGAATTTACCATACAGAATTGAATACGAGTGCACTCCAGATTTAGCTGCAGCCAGCTGACCGTGTGCTTCTCCCTATACCGCAGTTCTGTGTCCATGCATGCAGCAAACTGAAAGCACTGTCTGTCGGTGCTTCTACGTGAAAAGAGAAGGAAGACATTGCTGGTAGTATTGTCTTCAGAGTTGTTAAACACCTCAGCGCACTGAAGGAAGCCATCTGACTGTGTGAGGGGCAAGATCGTTGATGTCTGCAGGCAGAGTAGGAGCTCTCCAGTCTGACTGGTCCACCAATAGCAGAGAAGATGACCCCTTGAGACACAGCCCCTCCTCATTTGCATAATGAGGCAGAAATGCATACAAAAATTTAAAAAAGACAGGCAGAAATAAATACCATGGGTGAAAATAAATAAGGTAAATAAATACAAAGGAAGAATAAAACAGACAAATATTAAAACACACACATAAATAAATACATTAAAAAAATTAGTAATAAATAAAGTTGAATAAACAAATAAGGTAATTATAACAAAGGTGAATAAGTAAAGGCACTAATTAAAATATAAACATTTATGTCTCCTTGTATAATTTAATTACTACCTACATTTATTTATTTACTTTATTTTTTGTGTATTTAATTGGATGCTTATTTATTTATTGAGCATTTATTTATTTCTGTATTTATTTCTGGCTGTGTCAGGATCGGTCCTCCATATCGGGGTGGGAGAGTTATCAAGCACGTAAAGTTTGGTTCAGATGTGAGCATGTACACTGAAGTTACAACAACTTCCTGTGTCATGGCGAAGACTTGATCTCTGACGCCACGCCACGGACACACCCATTGACGAAAACTCGCAAATAGCACAACTTTTCATCTTCAATGCCTTTAGAAGGCACAGCACAAATTTGAGGTCGGTCGGACTAAATCCCTAGGAGGAGTTCGTTAAAGTACGAAGTGTGTAAATCATCCAAAATTTGACGTAAAATTCAAAATGGCCGACTTCCTGTTGATTTTAGGGCATCGCTCCAAGAGGCTTTTTTGTGCGTCTGGACAAGATACACGTACCACAGAAAATTCGTGCACGTAGGTGAAACGTGCGGCGGGGGCTGCTTCGTTAAAAGTCACTTCCTGTTGCCAGCAGGTGGCGCTATGACTGTGGGTGAATGTCAGCATGTACATGTGTTCAGGGTGGGACTCTCATCCTACATGTACAGTTTGGTGCAGATGTGAGCATGTACACTGAAGTTACGACAGTTCCGTGTCATGGCGAAGAGTTGATCTTTGACGCCACGCCACGGACACGCCCATTGACGAAAACTTGCAAATAGCACAACTTTTCATCGTCAATGCCTTTAGAAGGCACAGCAGAAATTTGACGTCGATCCGACTAAATCCCTAAAAATAATCCGAGCAAATTCAATAGGGACCTCACACGGTCGTGCTCGGGCCCTAATAAAACACAAAATATATTCCTGACATCAAAATAGTTGAGTAGAGTTCAGTTTAGAATGAAGAGCACAGACATCATTCAGTATCAGTCCTCCTCATGTCCTCTTCCTCCCTCTGCTCCTGCTGTAAAGAGGAGCTGGTTTCTCTCAACAAGCAGCTGAGTTTGCAAGGATTAGCTAAATTTCAAGGTATGTAGCATCTCAGCTAAACAGGCTACAGACAGAGAGATTTCGTTTTAGCTTATTTATAACAAACTAGCTATGAGCCGAGCTAGCACATGTGCTTGTGTAAAACCCAAACACAGCTGTGGTGGATGAGACAGAGCAGATTAAAATATCACTTTGTGCACGTTCCTGCTTATGGTACTGATGCAGTATCAGCCTTTTAATAGTACTGCTGGTTTTGCTGCACTTACTTCCAGTTACAGCTGTAGTTTTGGTCAACTGGTGTAATCTATGCTGACTTCGCTCCGCGCGTGTGTCGCTTGCTCGTTCTATACACTACTTCCAAACTATAGTCAGTGTTGATAGGCTGTTACTTGTGACTTGTAACCAATTTGCTAGTACTGTGGGTGGGACATTGCTCGAGCTCAAGAAGTGGTGTGTACAGACGGAGAGAGGCGGCGGCATCAAAGCCAAAGGAGCACATTTTTTAAGTTATATTGGCTGTCTGATTTTAAAATGACCGATGCAGATTATTGGAAAAATGCTGAATACCGGCCATGATAATCGCCCAGGCTGATTATTGGTCGCCCCTCCACAGCACTGCCCTGTGTACTCTGTTCTGTTTATTTTCCTGCCTTTTTGTCCTCTGTCAATCTAATCTCTGACTAATGCTAAATTATACACTTATTGACCAGTGGCAGCCCCTACCAGAACTCTCAGTGGGGGAAATTGTTGCGATGATGGCTAAGGTGACCAGTTCAATGGTCTTAGTCTGCTATAAGACAAGAATTGTTCCTTAGGCTACATACTGTACAGTATGTGAACAGCTACATCCTGAAGTTCATTGTCAATGTCTACAATGAATGAACAGTCCACAGTTAAGATCAACAGATCTTTAGACCTTTGGATGTAAAGGCAACTACTTTAGCAATAATGAAAAAAAAAAAACTCTCACAATCATCTGATTTAGCTGTGACAAACCTTTTATTTAGGAACAACAAATCCAGAATAAAGTGCAGTGGCACTGGGCTGATAATGTGCAATGAATAAAATTATTTACAGTTAATCTTGCGTTGCAGCTAAGGGACCCGTCTAAAGTAATAGGCTACAGTTATGTAATAATGTCACATATGCTGTATATGAAGGTGGATCAAACATGGCTAATCTTAAATGTTTAATGGGGTACAGAGGAGCACAGTATTTATTTTCATTCTTTAAGTTACACACATTAAACAAGACTTATAAGGTAAGCAGAGAGTTGTAAAAAAATCCACTTGTTATCCTGTAGATACACAGTATTCAGTGTTTCCCCTATCTAGCTGAATCACGACCGCTGCTACTAAAATTTCCCCCTCTCATTAAACTATTGGCCGCAAATGTTTTCACTCACACAGTGTGCGAGCACGGCAGCACTCAATGCTCTGCTCACTTCCTCTCCTTGTTCTACGCAGAACATATGTGACAGCAGCGTAACTCTGAATCAGGAGGTGCGTAGGTGAGTGTTTGATTGTCCGAGCGGCAGAAAGTGACGGTGAATGCGAGCGGAGGAAAATATTCTGGCAGTAAATGTACGGTGTCTGTTACAGTGTATTAGCTTCTCGAGACCAAGAAAAGTCCCCACCTGTTTCCCACCTGCTGGAAAAGTGAAGCCGGTTAGCGCTAGGTTAGCTAACATCCCTCCTCCCCTTCAGACTGAGCTGAGCAGGAAAGCAGCTACATAACTTAACATTAGCTTAATTTATAGAAAGTGACTGGAAGCTAGCTTTTATTACTGCCTACTTGTCCAATGTTGAGAACATCAGGTACAAACTTACAGCTCTGTCCTGTACAGACTGATTAAATTATTTTTCAGTTTTCAGTCTGAAAAAGTGGTTTTGGAAAAGAAAGGACGGAGGTGACTGGAGGAGCTGAGGTTAGTAAAGCTAATTAGTGATGCAAACTAGTCCTTTTAAGCTAATGAGGAGACGTTTTCTTTTGTGGATTTTAATGTGTAAATAAAATGCACCTCAGAAGGGAGGAGGTTTCTCATTTTTTATATTAATGTCTTCGGATAAATGTCAGAAGCTGTAAAATGAAGACACAGAAGGCAAACGGTTGTGGTCTATAGGTGCTTGTCATATAATTAGAATATCATCAAAAAGTTGATTTATTTCAGTAATTACATTCAAAAAGTCAAACTTAGATATTCATTCATTACACACAGACATGATATATTTCAAATGTTTATTTCATTTAATTGTGATGATTAAAACTGACAACTAATGAAAATCCCAAATTCAGTATCTCAGAAAATTAGAATATTACTTGAATATTTACTTTGAAATGTTGGCCAACTGAAAAGTATGAACATGAAAAGTATGAGCATGTACAGCACTCAATACTTAGTTGGGGCTCCTTTTGCCTGAATTACTGCAGCCATGCGGCGTGGCATGGAGGTGATCAGTCTGTGGCACTGCTCAGGTGTTATGAGAGCCCAGGTTGCTCTGATAGTGGCCTTCAGCTCTTCTGCATTGTTGGGTCTGGCGTATCGCATCTTCCTCTTCACAATACCCCATAGATTTTCTATAGGGTTAAGGTCAGGTGAGTTTGCTGGCCAATTAAGAACAGCGATACCATTACTGGTACTGGTAGCTTTGGCACTGTGTGCACGTGCCAAGTCGTGTTGGAAAAATCCCTATTGCTTGTCCACTTTTTTCTACCACATCTTTTCCTTCCCTTCGCCTCTCTATTAATGTGCTTGGACACAGAGCTCTGTGAACAGCCAGCCTCTTTAGCAATGACCTTTTGTGTCTTACCCTCCTTGTGCAAGGTGTCAATGGTCGTCTTTTGGACAGCTGTCAAGTCAGCGGTCTTCCCCATGATTGTGTAGCCTACAGAACTAGACTGAGGGACCATTTAAAGGCCTTTGCAGGTGTTTTGAGTTAATTAGCTGATTAGAGTGTGGCACCAGGTGTCTTCAATATTGAACGTTTTCACAATATTCTAATTTTTTGAGATACTGATTTTGGGTTTTTCATTAGTTGTCAGTTATAATCATCAAAATTAAAAGGAATGAACACTTGAAATATATCAGTCTGTGTGGAATGAATGTATACATTATACAAGTTTCACTTTTTGGATGGAATTACTGAAATAATCAACTTTTTGATGATATTCTAATTATATGACCAGCACCTGTATAATGGTTCTGGGGTCATATTAACAGGGTTTTCCTGCCATTAAAGCTTAGGGGTGCCATCAATGTAAAATCACTGTGGAGCAACAGAACCAACCAAATTAGTTTCTCCAGATCTAAAGGTTGTAGTTCCTCCAGTAGACTGATCTTTGTTTATTTATTATCTGCTCTAGCTTTTCCAACTATTTGTTAAAATAATGGCCCAGTATGATGTGAAATTACATATTTTTCATTGGAAAACATACAATTTTCTTGGGGGAAGCTCCACCAAACCCCCTAAAAAATTTTTTTGCTTCACCTTCGCTGCTACAACTCCATCCTAGGTTTGTGAAGGGGGAGTGGGGGGGTGCTGTTCTCCTGTACTCTGTAATCACACAGTAACAACGAGCTATGTGCTGTTCTCCCATTCTCACTCTGTATTTACACTTAAACATCAAGGCGTGTAAGGTATCATGTTAAAGGTATTTTCTATTATTATTATTATTTATTTATTTTCGGTTGATTGTCCCAGCATAAATAATGGCGTCGGCTGTGGCTGTGGAGTTGAGCTCCCCAGATTTTACCTATAAATGTAAGTATTGGATTTCAACTCACTTCAAAAGCCAACTACACAAATGTAAAAATAACGAGGCATAAAAGCACAATGTGTCGTTTAAAGAATAGTTTTGTGGAAGAAGTTAACGTGGGTTAAGTGATTAACTGGCGAGCTAATGTTACCTGAGGTTATTGATGTGCTAACGTTAACATTAAATGCAACTCGGCTGGGCAAGTTACAACCTCAAAAATAAAGCCTTTAACGTCTTCACATAAAATCGAAGAGGTTCAGAGTCAGACCTGCGTCTTACCGAGATTGTTGCAATATTATACATCACTTATACTTAATATTATGTACATGAAAATACCACGTAACGTTAGACTAATTTAACGTTAGACGGGTTGTGAACCCTGCTTGGTTTTCAGAAAGTTAACGTTAGTAACAGTTACAAAAACCTTTGGATATAGTACACGGTTAATGTAACTAGGTTATTTTGCGATTTATACAGCTTACTGTTTGGTGATGTGAGCAAAAAACGTACTTGAACATGTCGTTTTGTTTTGGGGAGCAAGGAGCAAACTGCCCCAAAATTTTCTGCCAACGTGGCTTGGAGGTAGTTAAAGTATCAATAGCCCTTTTGTAATATCTGCATTTAATCATTGTGTACTTAAAGTTACAGTTAAATGAGCCGCCATCCTATACATAGCCTTTAACAATCAGACAACTAGTAGATGTGGCAGCCCTTTGTTGTGTTTTTGTGTCTCTGTCCTGCCCTGTCACCTTTTCCAGTCTTCACAAAATTACCATTTCTTTTGAAGGTGACTTCCCTCCAAGCAAATAAAAGTGGGACAATAAAAAAAAAATAATAAAAAATACAAAGTATGTATGTGTGATTTGAAATTTATATATTCTGTATACATTTTTTTAAATAATTTTTGTATAACTCGTTCACTGTGTAGCATAAAGGGAACTACAAACTGCATTCATCTTACAACCCCGTTTTAATATAATACATACATTTACCTTGTACGTTGTATATTCATTTAATTCATTTTAGCCATGCAAATTAATAAACACAGTTGCTGAAATTTGTTTTTCTGCTGTTGTTAGTTACCATGATTGATTTCCTGTGCCTTAGGATTGCAAGTGTCCAGGGTCAGGAGTGGGTGTAGGGGGGAAGCCCACTGCTGCAACTTGGCCCTGGTTTGTCCTCATGGATGAGGTGTTGGGACAGAGGCATTCCACCATCCCACCTGTCGTAATTGCCTCTATCCCTGAGGACACACCAGGGCCAAGTACTGCAGTGGGTGACCAGGAGGAGGAAGAGGAGGAGGAGGAGAGCCAGCCAAGAAAGAGAAAGAGGGACAGAGAGGATGAGCTCCAGGGCCTCAATTGTGGCACCCCATCCGTGTCTCCGTTCCTGGTTTAGGAGGCCCAGTAACACTCCCAGGGCCTCCCTGCTCAACCGGAAATCCGGCCGTGTGTCCTGCTGGCTAAAAACCTGTCCAGCACAGGAACACTCAGATTTATCCTGCAGTACAGGGGCCGGGGCTGCTTTAGGGATACAAGGAGAAGAACAACTGTTATGAAGTGTAGAGAGCTTAGTTAGATAAGGCTTGTATATCTTTCTATTCAACTTGCTTGAGCTGATCAATGACAAAAACTGTCAATATTTTAATATTAAGTAAGGTTAGGTTTTCTTTAAATATGAAATTATGCTGTTGAAGAGAAATGGCAGTAGCAATAAACTACGTTAACTGTGGTTAACGTCAGTGTTAGCTTTAGGAAGCCTATAGTACCTAAATACATATAAAATGTAACGTTTCTTAGTTACTTTCCCCCGTATTTACCTGGCCAGGGTCCTCTCTCAGCCTGACATACATCATGTGGCAGCGCTGGCGGTGAAGTACCTCTAGTTCCTCTATTAAGATGTAAAATATTAATATTAAAATATTAGTCTCCCTGCCGGTGGGCCGCAGCTGTGAATGTTGCTAGGCGACAGGAGCGGCGCTTCCCCACGCATGGGTAAGGGCGGGGTCAGTTGATGATGCAATAGACAGTCCTCCGTAGACCAGACCGTCTCATTTCACAACGGTCGGTTCGGCCTTCTGCGGCCGCATGCCTTCGTAGGCCGTGAAGGCCACACCCTTCGAAGGATGCGGTCCCTGAATTGAGACACAGCTACTGTATGCTTTTAAGAGGAAAGTACATGAACATACTCAGTGGGGAAAGTATTGACAGGATTAAAAAAACAAAATAGATGACTTGGGAAAATTCTGTTGGTTAGAGGCTCTGAATTCTGATTAATCGTCCAACCCTATTTTTAGTGTGGCTAGAAATGTCAAGTCTTTAAAAACAGAAACTGGGTAGTTGCTGTAAACTACACATAATGTAATATAACATCAAGAACACAGATACATTGTCTTATTTTAGTGTTCATCTGGTTCCACAGTAAATGTCAAACATCGGCCCAAACAAAGAAAAGTCTTGGAAGTTTTTCGTTCGCTGCAAACATAACATGACACAAATCTCATATTTTGGCTAAAGTTTTCAGCAAGAGACTATAAGTCATAAACATTTGCTTCACTTCCTGTGGAGTCAAAAATAGGAAATATTGACTCTGTCATTACAGGCCACACTTAACCCCCCTTTACTGCTGCATCATCGCTGCGTTAACGCGGGAGGAAGTGTGTGAGTTGAAACGAGTAACATCTTTAGGCCAGGATATCAGGACATTTCTGCGACACGACGATATTTAATATAAAATGGTACTAACTTTAATAAATTGGAAGGTTACAGTGACCATGTAGTGATTTCGATAAAACTTTGATCATATATTCAACCCTAATGCAGATGCTTTCATACAAAGCACGAGGGCTCACTGAAGGGTTTGCTAAGTTTGAAAAGGATGAACGTATGAGAAGAAATCTATTGATAGAATGCTGTGTTCCATAGACACAGAGCATTGAAGCTGTTCTGGAGGTCCATAGTGGAACAGTAGGCTACCTTACTAAGATGTGGCCTGTGTTTTGGGTGGGTTGCTCAAATGAAAAATCTATACGTGAAACACTACAAGTCTACAATTTCTTTTGTCATACATACCAACATTTTCAAATTTTCCTGTGTCAAAAAACTTACATTGCATTAAAGTCAGTGCAATTACATGTAAGTGTGCACATGAAGTTACTGGTATAAAGTAATTTTTCTACGTTCTTATGAATAGTGAAATGTTTTGGTTGTAATTGTTTTGTATGTTCATAGCTTGACTCTGTTTTCTGCAGGACAAGAACAAGCTGATGGATGCTCTGAAGCATGCGTCCAACATGCTGGGTGAGCTGAGGACCTCAATGCTTTCTCCAAAGAGCTACTATGAGCTCTGTATCCTTTACAGTTGTAAGTTATAGATGTTGGAAATTGCACTGACGACAGATACACGATACATGGTCCTTTACTTTTTGTAAATTCTAAACTCCAGGGAAACTAATTACAGAAAAGACAGCATGAGCAAACTAGTGGAAACTATTTCAACTCCAACATGGTCTTCAGCACACTAGTGAGAGAGCTTTTCTTCTGACTACACCAAAGATGATGGACAACCCGGCCCAGCATTACTTAAAACAGATAACAGGTTTTTATTATAGACGTCTGCGACTAGCACAGTAACAAAGCACCGAAACACCACACAGGTTCAGGTCAGACAAGCAAATCCGCCCAGTATCCCCTCTAGATTTCTCTGTTGTTGACAATATGAGCACCATGTGAGTCCCACAGCAGAACAGTGCTATTATATTTATATTTTAATCATTTAGCTGACATTTAGCTTTAATCCAAAGCGACGTACAATTGATATCAGAGGCTGCACACCTCTGGAGCAACTAGGGGTCTCGCTCAGTGTTTGTTTATGTTTTCTGAACCGTACTTCCATATTCCTACGCATAAACTCAACGTGGCTGCGCACTGTAGAAAGGAAAAGGCTGTCTCGAGCAAGGTAAAGCACTGAAAATATTAAACGTTCAGGTGGTTATAATATGTTAGCTGCTGACTCTGTCCAAAGCAGTACATTGCTTAGCTTCTGGGTCGGTAGCGAGCGGACGACATGCAGCACAGGGCCATGTGGATATCTTAACGACAGTTCTGTTTAAAAATATCATTGGCTCTATTGGTCCTGAAGTGCATAGTATAATCAAAGGTTCTCTGTTATGTGGTTGTATTGCTTATTGCTAACAAGCTGTTATTCAACCATTTCAGTCTGATGTTCACAGGTTGCACTCAGCAATGAGTATTGTAATGATGTATTTCTGGTTTGTTCTGTTGAATTTCACTGCAGCTTTTGATCCTGTGGCCCCCATATCTTTGTTTAGAGACTCAATCCACCATGGCACGATGTGTTACCGAAACTTGGGTGACCTATGCTTTAATGTGCTGAACACATCCTGTGTAGACATTTGATAGAGAAGCTGAAGTTGGCTGCTATTGACATGCTGGAAACAGTTAATTTTGTTATGGATGATTTATGTTTGGTTTGCACTGGTCCCTAACAGTTTTTTAAGATATGGCTATCTCTGATGAACTCCACTACCTAGAAGTGTACCTGACTGATGAGTTTGCCAAGGGACGGAAGGTGGCAGATCTCTATGAGCTGGTCCAGTATGCAGGCAACATCATCCCCAGACTGTGAGTATCACTGTAACTGAACTTTGATCAAACATGAAGTGGCTTTGATGCATCTCAACTTCATCAAGCCAAAATATTCCAAGTGAGTACAGAATAAATCCCACATATAAACATACAAACAGGTAGTACCCTCAGCTGTCTGTCCGTTGTTGCGTCTCAATTTGCGCCCTTCCATACTTACTATTTTGAGGGCATGAGTGGGTTCACACTTAGAAGTATGGCAAAATGCAGTGCACTGTGACCCGGATGGTGCACTCATAACGGCCAAAAAGTTGTGTGGAACGCTGGACATTGTCACCCTCAACGGCTGCCATTTTAGCAACGTAGCGGAAGGGGGCGGGACCAACAACACAGGGGAAGCAGAAAGCAGCAGAGAGAGAGGCCAACAACTGAACGTCTTTACAAGTTTCGTTCACTTTTTCATCACTAAATCCACTTCTGAGAAGTTATGAGGCGAGAAATCAACTGTGTAGATGTTGAATATTGACAGTTTTATGAAAATTGATGGTGAATCGAAAATGTGCTCAAATATTTTTGGAGTTTAGAAGCTCCACAACCGGCGCCGGGTGAAGATAGTGAGCCGGCCTGCCAATCACACTCACACAGCACTGCAGCCAAAGCAGCAGCTGACTCCAGCAGCAACGGCAGAGGAAACCACAACTGTAAGATAGTTTTAATGTTCAGATCGCTGTTGTTCTGTTTAATCAAATCAAGGGACTTCTGGCTCGTGATGTAGGCAACTGAAAATTCTTGGCTTGTGAAAATTTTAATTATTAAAATAAATAAACAACAGAAATAGTAGGAAATACCAATACATCTTATACCAATACACCTACCTCAGGTCATAAGATCATAGGTCTTATTTATTTTTTCCAGCATCCTTTGCACTATGCTCCAACACTGTGTACATGTATGCATGTATGTGTATGTGTACCTGTATATCATATCCACCTTCAACATGTACATAATGAGAATAATAGTTTAGTCTTGCATCCTTTGCACTCTGATCACTGCACTATTTGTCAATATGTCTATATTGTTTTGTTCATAGTGTGTATATTAGTGTTGTCTATTCTGTAATTTGTGTGTATTATTTTATTATTGTGTTATGGTATTTTTGTATGAGTAAGCACGTCATGAGTAATGTACAATCCTGAGTCATATTCCGTATGTGTACACATACCTAGCCACATACCTGATTCTGAAAAGGTGACAGGTTACTTTATTATTATTTTTATACCAGACATTACATTGTTAGTGTACAGTTTTGGTTACAATATATGCTTTCTACTGCTTTTATTTTATATAATTCTTATTTATGCACCAATATACTGAAGCAAATTCCTTATAAACCCGATTCTGAGCATTTTATTTTGGGTGATAAAACCTGGCTGTAATTTTGGAGCTTTGCAGGCGGCGGTGAAATGTTAATCTCTCATACAAAACTATGTAACTTAATTTAAATGCTTTTAAAATTTTTAAAGAAGATGTACATCTTTAAATGTAAAAAGTCTGGCTGTGCTAAATGGCATGTCTGTTCTAAATAAGCTCACAAGAATTTGTTTTATTAATGACTTTACTGCTGTATACTTTGACTTTTTTTGCTGCTCTGAAAATGGTTATAATAAGACATTAAATCTTATCCTATTCTGAATTTTTTCTTTTTTAAATAATAAATTTTTAAAAGGGCAATGATTTAGTAATTAAAAACCGATAAGAGCAGGGATTGTTGGACCAATTTTGATATGCAAGAATGTTGATTTGCAGCTATGATACACTGCTTCCTTTTTCTGATGGATTTACTTTATTATTTATAAAGATTAAACATGACATAACTTTTGTGTTATTTGATACGATACGCTTAAAGGCATTTCAACAAAGTTCGTTTGTTGTTCTAAATTTTGACACAAGATGTCATTTTTACAGCAAATCTTTATTGGTTTCAAACATCGGTCATTGGTTACTAATAAACTAAGTTTCTATATCGGCCCAGAAAAAAACATATCGGTCAACCCCTAGTAGATGTGCACACACGTAATTTTCTTCCTACGT
>NW_024044329.1:0-25622 GCF_014851395.1 Micropterus salmoides
TTACATCAATTGGGTAATCAAATCGATTCTTTCATGCACATTCCTTTTCTCCTTTTTGCCTGTACTAACCTCCTCCTTCGCCTTTTTAAACAGATTTCTCAGGCTGAATGTACAAATGGAGAAATATGGGTGAAACAATATTTAAGTGTGTATATATGTAATTAGAAATACATATGCCCACTGCACCTGGATTTGTCCTGTGTGGAGACTTAATTTAAGTTCTTGACTTGTTTTGACTCCGATAAAAATTTCCTACATGACGCACTGGTAGTTTTTGGTGTTTTACTTAAACCTAAGTACCTCCAGATCACGATCATCATACTGCTCCAGTCAATGTCATACAGTATTCTCAAGAATGAAGGCAAACATAATACACGCCAGTGCAGACTACAAAAGAGTAGTAATTTTATGTGCCAGAAATTTTGTTCGTTTCATAACGTAATGTGTGTGAATATTTTTTGTTGAGCACTAAATTAGCAATGTACGAACGGCCTGATTTTAATTCTTCTGCAGATCAGGGCTTATATTTCATGATGCAGAAAGCAAAATGTGCCACACAAAACACTTTTAGTGTTTTTAAACATTTAGATTCAGCTCAGATATGAACTGGATATAATTGGGCTGGATTAAATTTTTCGTGTGATTAATTTCAATCACACTGGAGCCAACAAAGATTTTCACAAAGGTATTCCTAGTGAACATTTTGATCAAGAACAGATATTCAGTTTGATGTGTAAGAGAGCGCTGTATGCTGTAAATATTGATTAAAGTAAATATTATAAAGACAAACACGGGCAGGTGGAGGGATGTGTTCTCCTCTGTGTTTATGCTTCCACTCCAGGTGACTCAAAAGTGAAAATAAAAACACACAAGACATCATTATACCTGTCCTTCCATTTAAAATGTTATGCAATAGGTAGGAGGGGCCCATTGCAAACACTGTCATGAGAAAAAGCAAAATGTTTTATATAAAAGCGAAATTGTTGTGTCACGTATGTATCTGTGGATCCAATTAAATTTAATTCTTTCTGCAAAACGTGTCAGTATTTATTGTGTCAAATCAACATATGAGAGAGATATTAGTGTTAGAGACAGCTGTTATCCCTTCCACAGTTTTGCAGTAAGTCTACTGATTGAGAGTTGACTCACATTTGACAAATTTGTAAGATTGAAATAAAAAATGGTTGTACTTAACTGACATTTTGCGGTGGCGTTAACTGCAGAAATGTTCCTGACTACAAAAAACATTGACTGAAATATTAGACAAATAAATGTGATAACCATAACTCGATATTTTAAAAGGCACACATAATTCCATAAACTCTACACACAAATCCCTTAATTTCTCATTGCCTACACCATGTGGTCATTGAAAAAGCACTGACATTCAAGATTGTTCACTCAATTCAGCAAGGCTTGAGCTGAATTAGCACAAAACTACCCAGGTGGAAACACAAACAGTCAAAATTGATAACACACCAATCAGAAGCTTCAATAGATAGATAAAAGGGCCAGAGTCAGTTCATTCTGTTTTCTGAAGGAAGAAATCTAAAAGATGAGGTAGAGGATGCCAGGGAGGAGGAGGAGGAGGAAGAGCAGAATGGATAAGATGAAGAGTGGGAGTTGCAGGAGGAGAAGATATAGGAGGAAGATGTGGAGGTAGAGGAGGAGGAGGGAGGAGGAGGTAGAGAAGGAGGTGGAGGATGAGAATCTCTGGCCTGTCCCTGACAGGACGCTGGGGCAGAATAATTTGTTGTTTGGTGTGTTGTACTGTACAGCACACTAAGGAATGAAAAAATGTGTGCAAATGTTTACATTCTTTATTTGTTTTGTTGTGTTCATCATGTGAAAAGGTTTCTGACAGGGAGAACCACAAGCAACATTACTAATAATCAGTTTTCTTAGTATTGTTTTGAATTTATCTCACCAGTGTGTAAGACTGTGTTGTAGTGTGTGTGTTTTTGAGGGCTTGTGTGTTATGTCTGAGGACAAAGTTTGGTTTTTCAGCAAGATTGAAAGGTTTTGAGCGGAGAGCTTCATTTTGACCTGAAAATAGGACGTCTGGGGAATTGAGAAGTTGTGGATTTGTGTTTAGAGTTTTGAGAAAAGGAGCATAATTTGAAGAAATGACCACATGGTGTAGGCAATGAGAAATTTTTGTGTGTAGAGTTTAGGGAAATGGGTGTGCTTTTTGAAAAATGTAGTTATGGTTTTGCAATTTTAGGTCAAAAGCCTAGTTATAGTGTTAAAGCAGTGGAGAAAGACTGTAATTCAAATATTGCATTTAATTTTTTGCTCATATGTAATTTGTAATATGGTATTAGGTTGTTACTGTTAGTTGCTCATTTTGACACTTTTATCCAAAGTGACTTACATTTGTGAAACAACATGCAAGTATCAATAAAGTAAGAGATCTACAAGTGACAATAGATCACTATTAACACTAGAAACAAATACTAGTAGGAGCTATTGGCACATACGGCTTCTTGGGGAAGAAGTAAGGGTTAACTAATAGCACAATCAATACAAGGCAAGGCAAGTTTATTTGTATAGCACATTTTAACAACAAGGTAATTCAAAGTGCTTTACATAAAACATAAAAGCAACAGGGAAATATAAAAAAGTTTAAAAGCAACATAAAATATAATAAAAGTTATAGTGTTACAATCAGGGTTAAAAGAGTTAAATGGAAAATAAAAACAGGCTGAGGGGTTGAGCAAATAATTGAGTTACAATTATTCTGAAAAAAGAATAAACAAAGAAGTACACTAAATCCACTCTCTCTAGCTAGTCTGTACTTGGGTCCACAGCAATCTTTGGGTCCACTGAAACTCCAAAAACCCTCGGATACTACAGAGAAACCAGGACATTTCTGTCAGCAGGCCACTTTGATCTAGTTATACTCTGGACCCACCAGCAGACCTGCAGTTATCTGGGAGTTTGTTCCAAATATACGGAGCATAATAACTGAAAGCTGCTTCTCCTTGTTTAGTTTTGACTCTGGGGACAGAAAGCAGACCTGCCCCAGACGACCTGAGAGGTCTGGATGGTTCGTAACGAAGCAGAAGATCGGAAATGTATTTTGGCCCTAAACCATTTAGTGCTTTATAAACCAGCAGCAGGATTTTGAAATCAATTCTTTGACATACAGGAAGCCAATGTAAAGACCTCAGAACTGGAGTGATGTGATCCATCTTTTTGGTCTTAGTGAGGACTCGAGCAGCAGCGTTCTGAATCAGCTGCAGCTGTCTGATGGATTTCTTAGGGAGCCCTGTAAGGACACTGTTACAGTAGTCAAGTCGACTGAAGATAAATGCATGGATAAGCTTTTCCAGGTCCTGCTGAGACATAAGTCCTTTAATCCTTGATATATTCTTCAAGTGATAGTAGGCTGACCTTGTAATTGTCTTAATATGGCTCCATATGAGTCCATGACTACACCATACAATACACAATACAATAGAATTGTAAAGAGATAAAAGAAGAAGACCACAGGTACATGTTTGAGGTTAGCGGTTAAAGGTGTTATAAAAAAGGAAGTGTTCTCGGAAGAGACAAATTTTTAAGAGCTTCATAAAGTTAGAGAGGGACGCCCCTGCCCCTCTCCAACTTCCATGCCAGCATTAGTGACTTGAATTTAATTCTGGAGGCCATGGGCAGTAAGTAGAGGTCATCGCACAAGCTCAAAGATCCGCTAGGAGGGCATTGCAATAGTCGAGGCGAAAGATAATCATGGCCTGTATCAGAAGCTGGGTGGGGTAATGAGTAAGGTAGAGCCTGATTTGTCTTAAGTTGTACAGAGCAAAGCGGCATGACCGAGAGACAGTGCTGACATGGTCAGAGAAGGACAGTTGGTCATCATGACACCCAAGTTTCTCACCACCCTGGGTGGAGTCAATTTTTAGTTTGATGATATCATTGCTTGGCTGGGATGACCAAGAGTTCCCTCTTAGAGAGGTTTAACTGAAGATGGCAAGCATTCATCCATGCAGATATGACCGAGAGACAGTCCGTGATCCACGCCGAGTCTGTGGGGTCATCTGCTAGGAAGGATAGGTATATATATATATATATATATGTAGGCCATAGATAGTGTATTGTCTGCATAGCAGTGGTAAGAGAAGTCATGAAAGCAAATGATCGGCCCCAGTGAGGGGGTTGTGATGGAAATGTGATATTTTACTGTGTTTACTGTTTCACCCTGCAGGCTTAATTATTATAGACCAATGTTTCACTATATGGTTTTTGATCATTTCATTATGTTACAGCTAGGTGATGGTTTCCATGGGAAAGATGCTTGTTAGAGCGTTTTTTTATCTGACTGTCCTTGATAGGCCTTCATCTCAGTTGGTCCCTACTCCTACTCCATTATCAGTAATATAAAGTCACCTGTTTCTTCACTGGCTCTTTGTCTTACACTCTGCAGACTGTTTGCACTCTGTATGTCTGTCTGACCCTTTGCAGAATGAATAAAACCCTTAAAAGACGTCTGGATTGGACACTTTATTTCAGAAGACTCACTAAAGGACATATTTCAATTACATTTGGTGTCAGAAGGGGGATGGTTTGGCAAGGTTTGTCTGGGATCTGAGACGGCCGGCGACTGATCACCCGGAGTAAAGTGTCTCAGCCTCCAGCTGACTTAATTGACGGGAAGGTCGACCGTCCGCGCCCCGGACTGTTGCCACTACCATCTCAAAAAGAGTTGGACCTACGTTGTCCTTAAACGGTGAGTGTCTGAAAAAAACTACAGGGTGTAAATTGAGAAGAGAAGGGGCCCTAGGATCAAGCCTTGGAGCACCCCTGTGTAGAGGCAGTGAGAGGAGGATAATTACCCTTGCCACGACACATTGTTGGAACGCCCAGAAGGGTTTTCGAACCACAGGAGTGCTTTACCTGAGATGACCATTGCCAAGAGGGCAAGAAAGCTGCAGCTTTAGCTGACCTTGAGGCTTCTGTCACAGACAAAAATTATCTACAAACAGTGTCACTGCTCTTTAATATCCAGCTATAGATTCATCAGTAATGATGGTGGATACACATTTTAGTATCACTGCATCATAAATTAATCATATTCATTCTTAACTTCACCAGGTCTCTGTACTGGTTTTATTAGATCTTAGTGCTGCATTTGATACCACTGACCATCAGATCCTATTGCAGAGACTGGAACATTTCATGGGCATTAAAGGAACCGCTCTAAGCTGTTTTAAGTCCTATTTATCAGATCGATTTCAGTTTGTACATGTTAACGATGAGTCCTCCATGCACGCCAAAGTTAGTCATGGAGTTCCTCAAGGATCTGTCCTCGGACCAATCCTCTTCACTTTATATATGCTTCCCTTAGGCAATATTATCAGGAAATATTCCATAAACTTTCATTGTTATGCAGATGATACTCAGTTATATCTATCGATCAAGCCAGATGAAACTCATCAGTTAACTAAACTTCAAATGTGCCTTCAGGATGTTAAAACCTGGATGACCTGTAATTTTCTAATGTTAAACTCAGATAAAACTGAAGTTATTGTTCTGGGGCCCAAGCACCTCCGTGACGCATTATCTAAAGATATAGTTTCCCTTGATGGCATCGCCCTGGCCTCCAGCACCACTGTGAGGAATCTTGGAGTTATCTTTGATCAGGACATGTCGTTTAAGTCTCACATTAAGCAAATTTCAAGGACTGCCTTTTTTCACCTATGTAATATTGCGAAAATCAGGACTATTCTGTCTAAAAATAATGCAGAAAAACTAGTTCATGCATTTGTTATTTCTAGGCTGGATTACTGCAATTCTTTATTATCAGGCTGCTCTAAAAAGTCCATTAAGACTCTTCATCTGATCCAGAATGCTGCAGCACGCGTTCTGACAGTAACCAGGAAAAGAGATCACATTTCTCCTGTCTTAGCTTCTCTGCATTGGCTTCCAGTAAAATCCAGAATGGAATTTAAAATCATTCTTCTTACCTACAAAGCTCTTAATGGTCAGGCACCATCTTATCTTAAAGAGCTCATAGTACCTTACTACCCCACCAGAGCACTGCACTCCCAGAATGCAGGGTTACTTGTGGTTCCTAGAGTCTCCAAAAGTAGACTAGGAGCCAGAGCGTTAAGCTACCAAGTTCCTCTTCTGTGAAACCAGGTTCCAGTTTGGGTTCAAGAGGCAGACACCATCTCCACATTTAAGAGTAGGCTTAAGACTTTCCTCTTTGATAAAGATTATAGTTAGGGCTGGCTCAGGTGAGTCCTGAACCATCCCTTAGTTATGCTGCTATAGGCCTAGACTGCCGGGGGATTTCCTATGATGCACTGAGCTCCTCTCTCCTCTACTTTCTCTCCCTCTATATGCAACCTCATCCCATTATTGTATGTTACTAACTCAACTTCTCCCCTTTCTGGTAGTCTTGTGCTTTCTCGTCCCTCTCCTCTCTCCTCCTATCACTTCCTGCAGGTGTTTCTGGCTCTGGAGCTGTGGAGTCTGGATCTGTGGCTGCGGGTCACCTGCTGCTCCCGTGTTCCTGCTCGACACCCTCTGCTACAACAATTATTGTTACTAGTCCTATTGTTATTATTGTTATTATAATCATTAACATTACGATTATTATCATTAACACTACTATACATATCTATACCATTTTTCATTTAGTCTATAGCAACGTCACCTTTGCTGTCTGTACCTCTGTGTGTATATTATGTAGGCTGCCTCCCTCCCCTCTCTCTCCTTCCATCCGTCTCTTTTTCTCTCTGTTCCTCTCCTGCCCTCTTCCTCTCTGTTCCTCTCTCTCTCTCTCTCTCTCTCTCCCCTTCAACCCCAACCGGTCGAGGCAGATGGCCGCCCACCCTGAGCCATGGTTCTGCTCGAGGTTTCTGCCTCTTAAAAGGAAGTTTTTCCTTGCCTCTGTCGCCCAGTGCTTGCTCTTGGTGGGAATTGTTGGGCTTCTGTAAATAACATCATAGAGTACGGTCTAGACTTGCTCTTTTATGAAAAGCGCTGTGAGATAACTGTTGTTGTGATTTGGCTTATTTGTTTAATGAGTAACTAAAAGCTCATTTGCTAACACTAAGACAAAAACACTGAAAATTACAATACACAGGCCAAGATATTACAAAACAGATCATATAGTTGATTTTGTACTGACTCTAGCCATGCATGCATCTATTTTAGGGAGTGTCATATTATTCTACTACTGGGATCAGCTAGTGTTCTGGATAGGCATATGTCATGTTGCAAGTCTACAGGGAGGATTGTGGAAAAAACATTATGTACACAGAGGGTCACTGAAAACATATTCCAGTGGACAAAAATCTTCCACACATCCTCTGTATAACTCCCCCTCAGGAACACTCTTCTAAAACCATCTGTGAGTTGTAGACTCAGTTAAACGTTTTAAAGCAAACGTGAATTTCAGCCCAGACATAAAGCCAAATGGACTGTAGATGTGTGAAAACATCTTAAATGCAGATATTATTGTAATGAAATCTCTACCACTAAAGATAAGACACAGAAATAAGAAAACCAAATCAGAGAATGATGAGTGAGTGTACTTTTTCTGAAGTCTGGTGTCTAGGCTCAAGTCCTGTTTCTCTCTGGTGTCTCATTTTCAGTTCTGAGACTATCAGTAGATGTGTCCAGCAAATAGTCAATTCCACAAAGATCCCCAATTCCGCGAAAGGTGTGAAGGTGTGATTGAAAGGAGATGGAGCAGATCATCATTACTGAGTGCAGTCTTCAAAGCAAAGGCCATTATAATTACTGGATTAATTATTAAATATATAATATTTGATCATGAATGAATAAATATTTAAAGGCTAAATCCAATTTTCCATATTGGTGTGTTGAACTTAAGTGAATGGCATTTGGTTTGAAATCACCAGCTTCATCATTACCTGTGTGTGTGTGTATGTTGGCAGTTGTTATTAATATTGTGGGTCATAAACCAGTTTACACAGTCACATTGTGGGAACTGGCCTACCTTATGGGGACAAAATGCAATGTAATGAAATGTCCCCAAAAGTGATGGAAATGACTAAATGTGTGTGTATCTGTGTTGCAATCGCAGGCAGGTTTTCTGTGTATGCATTTCTGTTGTTGTAGTTCCCAACTTCCTGTGAGTTAAAACTGGATAGGAAGTCTTATACACGCGCCACACGAAGTCTGGAGAATTTATTTTGGGATCAGAACAAAAGCAACTCTGAACAATGACATGGCAATAACAAAGGAGCTGCATGGTGTAGAAATCAATCAGCTGTGACAGGTCAATTGTGGATAGTACTTGAGTCCAAGAACAGGCAAAGACTGGGTGACGCTTAACAGTCCAAAAAAATTTAAGGAAGAGGAAAAAACACTGTGAGAGTGTGTGTTGTGTAAAGGTGGGACGTTAATATTGCATAAAAACTTCATGAGCACAATGCAATTTGGTCTGCGATATGAATCAAATGTTGTTCCCACTGCAAAACTTAAGTTATACTGGTCCTTCCCTTCATGTGCAGCGAGACATAAACAGAACAATTTCGGAGAGTAGATGTTTCCTTGTATTTCTTGAAAACACCAACATCAAGATACCGTAATTGATTGATTGAATTGAGGTTTCAGTGTTCATATAGCATTTTGTTAGATGCACCACTTTGAATTTGCAGCTTTGCATTAAGCTCAATTTCCAGTGTCAGTGTCAAATCTGATTCCTCATAAATCACACCAATGAATCAACTTTTTCTATATTTGCAGCCGCATTCTTTGTTGTATTTTCATTTTGAAATGAGAAAAGACCCCGAGTGTAATGTTTTTCTTGCTTTAATATGCTAAATTAGTTGACATTTATTGAACTTATCATTTCAGTTTAGCATGTTAGTATGCTAACTAGCAAAGTTCAGCTAAGACTGGTGGAAATGGCATTAGTTTAGCAAATATAGATTCGTTTTTTTTTTTTTTTTTTTTTTAAACCTGTCCTGGTATAGAGTATAATGACCTGGATACCATATTGTGCCAGACAGATTTTACTTTAACAAGAGAGTATTAAAATACTCCTTTTTTATTATTTATTTAATTATGTATTGATTTGTCACCGGGCCGGACAGGGGGGCAGACACAGGGATGGGGGGGCACAAACAGACAGCACAGAGAAAGGACAACACCTGTAAGAGAAGAGGGAAAGGGGGATGGAAGGTGGGGACAACAGGGAAAAGCTGTGGGAAACACCAATTGCAGAAAGCAACGAAACCTGCAATAGAACAGAGAGGGGGGCTTGGGAAGGAGAAAAACAACAACAACAAACAAACACAAACAAAAACAAACAATAAAAATAATAATAAAAGACAACCAGCCGAACAGCAGCAATAAACAGCTGACATATTAAGACAACTAAGAGAACAATGAAAACAAGAAACAGTCACACACACTAAATAAGCAACACAACACAGCCACGAGAGCTGGAATAATAATTCATTTAAATAAGTAACTGAAAGAAAAGCATCAGGAATAATTCTACCAGGGACAACCTAAGTTTGTTTGTGTCTATGTGTGTCTGTGTGCGTGTGGGTGAATGTGTCTGTATGTGTGTGTGTGTACATGTGTGTGCGCATAAGCCTGTTAAAGAATGTAGTTGTTAGTGAGAGTGGGGCGCCACGACTGTAACAGGCAGGCAAGAACCCCAGTAACCAATAGGGGTGGGAGAAAGAAAAAGAATAAATCAAATAAAAAAAAAACAGACTCCCAGATGCACCGCGATGCAAACGCAGAAGACCCCGACCCAAATGCCAGTTGACAACGTAATGCCGACGGAACGCAAAAAGCGTAACCCACGGAAGAGCAGCGCCCGGACCGACCGCGGCGCGCACACAACATAGACCAGTGCTCCCCCCCCCACCCAGCACCCCACCGCCGCGCAGCAAACAACCAAAATGCCCAAATGCCACGCAATCATCAACACCAATGCACAAGTGACGAGCCCAACGAGCACGGCGACACACAGTGCCCAGCAGCCCCCCGCGAATCCCGCGTGCGAGGTCGGGCAAACGAGAGAGAGCAAACGGAACAACACGACAGCGAAAGCCAGCGGAGAGAAACACCAGCAGCAAGTCCCAGCCCGCCCGTCCGCCGTCCCCCCAACCGCCGGAAAAAACTAAGGCCGCCGGCGCCAGCCGACATCCCCCATGCCCAGCACGCCCCCGGCCGCCGTGCAACACCAGCCAAACCAGCAACGAGGCAAAATCAACCAGCTCAGCTGCATGCCACCAACAACCCACCCACCCGTCAAGGGCCGAGAACTACAGTCACAAACCCAGAACAAACCGGAGCACAGCCCTGCCCCGCACCCACACTGCACATCCCGAAAACTAACTATATACCTCAGTATCCAGAGGGGTCCAACAACTGGCCGACAGAGAAATGGGGAAGCATGGATCCGAGGCCAACGAAGCAAAACAGGGACGCAAACAGGTCCCTCCAAGCCAACGAGGAAATGCCTCCCCCGGACTCCAATGCACAAACTAAACGCCCAGCAGCCATCCAGAGACCCTGCCCAGGGAAAAAGCATAATGCATCAAGATGCATCGACAATCGCCCCACAATCCCACCGCAGCCCACCAAACCGCAATCGGATCAACCCGTGCAGAGACCCCCACCCCCAGAAGCCAGAACACCCTGCGACTCCCCAAAGCGCAAAGGACCCCAGACCGCATGTCCCGGGGGAAGCTGTACCCCGCCCCAAGGAAGAACAGCAGAAAGCCATGCCGGGAAGTTCCCTGCCGCCAGGGAGCGATAACGCGGGAGAACCAGGCCAACGGTCCCCCAGCCCAGCCAGAGGCTCTACATAATTTAACGGCAAACCAGCCAATAGTTGTTGGGATATTTCAATCTGGACCACCTCACCATTAGTTTGGCTCAAAATGAGTTGTGACTTGAGTTGACATAAATTCTTTGTTTATCCTGCATGCTACATCTAAAGAAATGTGTAGAATGTTCTTCAAATAGTATTGAATCAATGCAAACTCTTGTTAGGACTCACTTTTGTTGCTAACTTGGTTTGTTGACATTTGCATTGTTGAATTTATTTTATTTAAATAAACTTGTAATTTGTATATATACCAACATATTCAAAGTATATGGTATTTTTTTGCAGCGTTTATAGGTTTTTACACACATAATCTTTACATGTGACACAGTTTTTGAAACCTCTCCCTCAAAGAGCATAACTACACACCAACTCTCCCAAACCATCAGCTATTTCTTAGCCTTTCCCTTAGTTTTCAATTGCATAAAACCCTTTTTTTAAAAACACAAAACACAATTCTCTACCTAAGACAAAAATCTCACCGGAAGTGACCTGCTTTCCTTTTCCAAATACAACCAATCAAAATGCTTATTCACCAGGTCACATACCCACTCCTCGCTTGTGCAAACTGTAGTGGACCTAAATTCATTAGTTATGCATTTTAATAAATTTATGAGAATTGATACCCAATTATGAATTATTATTCATAAAATCAGAATTTCCTCGTAAAGGGCACCACCGGAGTTGTTACAATCCTAGAGTCTCCAGACCTCTAGGTAGTTTTGAATAATTATACAATTATTACTAGTGATCAGTTAGTTAATAATCGCTCAATTATCTTAAATCAGTCAGTCAGTCTCATATCTAAAGGGTCAATTCTCTTGGCAGGAACTATAAATAGGCAACACACACAGCTCTTGATTATATTACAGTGAATTTATTCTCTAACTAAGGTGATAAAAAGATGGTTGGATACAGGGAACAAACATTTGCTGAACAATGAGTCTGGAGGTTCGATTGTGGGAAGCATTCGACTCATACGGCATAGAAGAGCTAATGAAAGTAAACTAATGCTATAGTTTAGGAGTTAAAATGGACATCTGATCACAGGACGTGTGTTAAGTCTTACTGCTTGTCGACAGCCTGCTTTTGGCCTGTTGCAAGGGTCCCACTCTAGCTGCCGATCCTGGCTTTTTGCTAGGGATTCTTCGGGGTTCTCCGTGTCTGATTGAAAACGCCTCCTCCGTCTGGCAATTCGGCTGTTTGCTGGTTTCCTTGGTTGTAGCTGGCGAGACCACGTGGCTTGGTCTGACCTCGGTGAAGTTGGCTCGACGAAAAAGGCTTAAAATGGAACTTGGTCGTTCCTGAATTAGTCCAGTGTAACTTAACGGACTCATAACTTTAACAAACCAAAGAAATAAAGAAAATAAAACAAACTGAAGGCAGATTGATGTCTCGGCACTTCAGGTGTGTAGCTTCAGGCGAACAAAGGCCTGTTTGTTTCGCTGGCCGAGTCTGGGCGTTGCCTGGCGAGGCACGCCACGCGCGTGCCGAAGCATCCAGAGGGCAGAGTGGAAGAGCGAGAGAGGGAAGAGTCTAGAGACTTGAGAGAAGAGTCTAGAGACTGGCGAGCAGGTCGCGTGTCGCTCTTTTGTTGTCTGGGGCGTGGTTCCCCAGGGGGCGTCTCAGGTTTCCCAAGGGACTGCCTTTCCAAACTTAATGTCTAAAGAAAAGAAATCTATTTGCACGTATTATAATCAAATATTTTCCACAATCGAACCTCAATGGTTGAACGGTTGTACTGTTCTAAGCATTTGGTAAATTGTCACATTATTGGTCAGGATTTTTATACATTTAACCGCATTTCCGACGAGGGCATGTAATACTTATTTCGTCCACTTGGGGGAGCTCAGGTTACATGAGGAAAGCTTGGATTAAATCAAAGATCGTCTCTCCTTAGGAACCGGGGAATATTGTTGATTCATCCTTAAATTCAAGCTGGCGATTAAGAGTATAGTAAAACATTTCTTTGTCATCATTTCTAAAGGGATTTTGTAAGAAAGTATTATGAACAAGCATTGATTACATCAGATGAAGGAGTGTCTTGCTGAAAATAAAAACATTGCACAAGTAACTTCTTTTCAGCACTAATATCAACAACAGATAGCAACAACAGTTAACATAACTACTCAAATAGAGGCAAACATATTCAGGTAACTAAAGATTTAATTAAATTTAATTAGATGCTTTGAGTCTTTTGGAGAATGCAGTCCTTGGTCATCCAAAGTTCAGTGTCTGGAACATGTCACACTTAGGTGAGACAAGGAGTATACTTTTGATGTGGTAATAAACAAAGAATAAGGTCAGTTTCCACGGAAACGTGTGTGGTGGGGCCAGTTTTGATAGGCTGTTCAGGGAGATGCCAATGGCTGGCTCGTGTCCCTTTGTCAGTTTAACAGTCAGGCCCCGCGTTATCAGCTTCGGAATCAAAATGGTGCCAGTTTTATGGTCGGGCTAGCACTTAGAGAAAGCAACTTTGACCCCTCCCCATCTTCTCTGGGGAGGAGAAAGGAATTTAGGGTAGCTCCACATTCATTCAATATAAAATGCACAAATCCACACCGTTGTTCACTACAGTCCCCCCTTCGGCCAAAATGTTCCCTCCGATAGGTAACGTTTTGGACGCAATGAGAAACAACATGTGTGGTTTGTCAGGTGCAGGTCGACTTTGTCAGGAGCTGATGATGTGTTGGTCAGCTGCTGGTCAGGTACTGATGATGCTGGTGAGGTGGAAGGAGTCAAGCAGAGCAGAGCAGGTGGCAAAACACAACATCTGTGATCAGGTTGATGTCCTTCTAAGGCTACTAATTCTGCTAGTCACTTAGGGTAACCCCAATTAGCTAGTCTTAAAGTAGCAGGTGCCTGCTGTGTTACTTAATCACCTGAAACAAAGTAAAGCGGAAAATTAATTTGGGAAGCAAAACAAATATCTTAACAAAATGACAAGTCGTGTGTGAGCATGACCAACATTATTTTTCTCAGAAATTCTTCGATATTCAGAACCATAACCTGCAGTGAGCTTGAGGGTTGTTTAGCTGGTTTAGGCTAACAGTCTAGTCTGAGGGTCTTAGCCCTTTCAAAAACAAATTTTATAAAAGAAGCGGCTTTTAGTCCTGAGAGGAACTGTTCTGAGTGGTATTCTATTTCTGCAGTTGCTGCAAGAAGATGTCTGCTCTGGAGCAGATATTCTTAATTGGTTTAAGGAGCAATAAATTTGGACAGTAACCCCCACTTGTGACTAAGTGGTCAGGAGAGAGCAGCTCCACCGGTGGGTGGAAATTTTTTTTTTGGAAATTCTAATTTAATTGGTTAAAGACCTCCACTGGTAATTTAGTGGGAGGTTTAAATTGCAACAGGGAGACACAGAATAGTGGCTAGAGCTGTGGGTGGCGGACCGAAGTAAAAAGATACCTGGCTTCCAAGTTCTGTTTTACAAGGCACGCACGTGAACTCTAATGACCTTTTAACCACTAGCAGCTATCGTCCCTAATTGAGGATTTCTGTTAATTATTAATTTATTAGGACGTTATCGTTCCCGACAAGTCCCATGGGATTTTTGTGAAGCTTAGTTCGGTCCAGAACAGGTGAATGTTTGTCTGTGACCACAGAAGGATCGGTCCAGTGGGGAGAGAACTTGTGTGCAAGTCTTCCTGTTCTCTGGCCGTCCTGTTTCCTTAGTGGAGCAGAGATGTGATGACAAACTCTGTCCCCCCTTCGGAGCTTGTTGTGAGATGCATTTTGGTCGTTATAGACTTTGCATCTTTGTGTGCTGTCTAAATTATTTTGGCCTGTGAGGAAATGTTTATTTCCTCTGGCTGGTTCAGTTTGGGGTTCCCTCCTGTCAAATTGTGTCTTTGACAAGGGAAAAGAAATGCCTCTCCGTTGTAAGGAGGCTCTGTGTGATGGTTTTGCTGGTTGAGACTGGCAGCAAACCTTACAGGTTTTGATGTAGTCTGCTACATCTTTTTGCATGTTTGGCCAATATGCTACTTGTTTTAGTGCATTGTGTGTTGCACTGAACCCTTCGTGGCTTTTGTAAGGTGAGTCATGGGCGTGCATGAGCATCACCCCCCTGTGGCTCTGAGGCACCACGAACGCAGGTGAAGTGCGGGCGTCTGAGACATACGAGAGAATGCCCGTGACGACACGCAAAGAAGAGCGCACCAGGTAAAGGTGTTTCAAGCCAGGGATGGAAGCAAGCTCAGTGTTGAGACAGGCTCTGCGTCAGAAAGGCAGAGGAGCATTTTGCTAATGGCGGGATCAAGAGTTTGAAGCCGAATTAGGTCAGAGTCACCAAGAGAGTCAGGGCTTGAATTTGTGGCGCAGGGGCGGCTGTCACAGACAAGCCTGCTGCCTGGGCTCTGGTGGCATCGCAAGTCATAAGGGCGGGATGGGTGGGGAGCAAATCCGCTTGGGAGTGCTGGGGTGTGTCTTTAACAGCACCCTGTTTGCCTAGTGCTGTAAACTTGGTGTCAAGTTCAGCTGTAGGATGAATATATGTGGTGTCTGACCCCCCTCTCATGCCTTTATGTAAAGTCATGGAGGATGGCTCTGGTGAAGTGTTGACAGGGAAGGCGGTGACAGTTTGTGCACCCATCTGTCTGTCATTGGTCATGTTGCCTGTGGGAACAGAGTCGCTGGTAAGCGGCAAAAAAGAAAGGCTGACAGTAGCCTTTGAAGGCTCAGTGTGAATCACTTCCTTAGAGAGGTCAGGAGGCAAGGAAGAAGGCATGTGCCCCATCTCTGGAGTCTTGAGCTCACAGTCATGAGTGTCGGTGCTGATCGGCCAATCCAGTGGAGTGGTTTTGGGGATCAGTGCGTCATTTGAGGTGGTAACTAAAGCACAGAGGCGGGTTTCTCGTTCTGTGATGTATTCAGACAGTGAGATAGGCAGGGGTCGTTTCACCTGTGCCCAGATCGTCAAGTTCTGAAAGTCAAGCAGTGGCTCAAAGCGGTTAAGGAAGTCTTTGCCAATGAGTAGAGGAATGGCGTCAAATGGTGAGACATACACCGGGTGGATGAGGTCCATGGGACCGATAGACATGTGGACTAATGTCATGGCTGTCAGATTGAGGTTTTCAGGGCCGAGTGGCTGGACCTCAATGTCACAAGTCTGTAGTCTCAGGTCTGTGTGGGAGCGGGTCATAGCCTGTAGCTGCCTGAAGAGGGCTGATGACATTATAGTGATGTCTGCAGCTGAATCAAGAAGTGCTTCCTGCACCAGAGTGTTTTCAAGTGTTACAGGCAGGTAGAATTTCCGTGAAACTCCCCTTTCAGTAAGGTGACACAAGAAGTGTTGGGAGGGCGGACTGCCCTGAGTGGCTTTGGACTCTGTGAGAGGATTCTCTCTTGAGTGGACTGTACCACCAGGAGTGTCCTGGAGGGAGCGGTTCTCTCAGTCCATCTGTGTGAGCGTGTCAGTCGTTTTGACAAAGTGTCAGGAGAAGGGGACTTTGGCTTTGCAGCAGCTGCGGCCAAGTGCTCTGCCTTCTTATCTTCCTGTTTGGACAGGGTTTGGAGCAGGCGCTTAAGCGCTGTAATTTCCTCCTTACTAAAAGTGGGTGTGTCAGACTCACTTTCAGTGTTATCGTATTTGTGTCTCTATAGTGGGATCTCTGGAGTGTAGCTCTCTGAGATCGCCTGTCCCAATTGTTTTGGGATTGGTGATGCTTGTGTCCCCCCTTCCGTGAAAAGAGGTGGGTTTCACAGCGGTTGGGCGTGTACCTGGGCCGATGGGTTTCAGGCCTCAGATTTTGGCTCTTCTCAGACCAAGATGGCTCTGAGTGACGTCGACCATGCTCATTTTGCTGAGGCAGGCTGCACCTCTGCTTCTGGCTTGGTCTATAATTCTGGGAGGTGATGCAGGTTGACGCAGGTGTTTCAAGACCAGGAGCTCGTTTTGGCTCCACCTGTAGGGAATTGATGCTGAGAGTGAGGACACCATGGGGCTCAGGATGCCTCGTCATGGTGAGTCTCTGCTTTTCAAACCTTTTGTAGCTAACTCCGTAGCTGTCGACTGGTTTGGGTGCGTGGGCAGGCTGCCACACCCAGATGATGACTGGTAGTGGGGTGGAGGTTTTGGATAAAAAGATATTTGAAGTTTAACTCTTCCTCCATATCGGGCTCATTTTTGGTACCAAAGTACGCTTGTCTGAGTCGGTTGTAGTACTGCTGAGGAGGTTCTGGCCTCCCTTGCTTAACAGCAAGTGCAGCTGTTAGACCTGATTGTGCTGTCAAGTCAGAATATTCCTCTACCAGTGCCTGGCAGAGCGAGTCATAATCTTGTCTGACATACCTGGGCTGGCGTTCAATAAAGCTGCTGACCTCTCGACTAGATGTCACCTTGATCAGGTAAATCTTGTCGTCAGTGGTGGCAGCAGGGAATTTCCGCAAGTAGTATTCAATATCTTTTAGATAGATACTGGTCTCATTTGAGCCTGTAGACTCAGGCTCGAAGCGTGTTATGTGGCGAGCGATTTTGTCTAAGTCCCTGTCAGAGGGGCTTAAGTCATGGTCAGCAGTGGGCGGCGGATGCAGCCGAGGGGAGTAAGCCGTCTTCACCTGAGTAGGTGGAGGGCTATTTCTCTGGCGCTCTGTCATATGATCCTGTGGGATCAGTTGTGGGAGTGGTCGTGGAGACCATCCTCCTGAGGCTGGCAAAGGGGAGCAAGCCTTGTCTCTCTCTGGTGGGAGTGTTTTGTAGGAGGGAGTATGTTTGGCTGTCTCACATGAGAGCTGGAACTCTCTTCTGGTATCAGCCAACTCCTCCTTGTTTTCCTGCTGTAGCGGGGATTGGGTTACTCTGTCCCTGTCCTCTAGCTGTCTTCGCATTTCTTGCATGCGTTTTTGGTCAGCTTCTCTAAGTTTGCTATAAACCTTGACTCGTAATTTTAGCTCTTTAATTTCCCCCACTGCTTGTCTAAGGAGGGTTTCTGATTGGTCAAGAGATTCAGTTGTGTCTTTAACTTTACTTTTGGTCCACTCTAACTCCTGTTCTTGCTGAAAGAGTGAGTGTTCAAGCTGATTGGTCTTTTCCTGCAGCTCAATTTTCTCCTCATCGACTCCACCCTCCTGTGGGAGGTGGCAAGGAGCCTGTAGGTCAGTGATGCGTTCTTCCGCTTCACTTAGTGACTGCCTGGTGTTTTCCAGCTGCTGTTCAAGCTGGTGCGTGTGCTTAGACTGGGCAGACATTACAATAGCTAGTTTTCCTAGCATCTGGGACAAGGCTTTGTCCTTTGAGGAAGTGGCTAGAGCAGTTGTTACCAGCTCTGCAAAAATTGTTTCAAGGTTCACCGCATCGGTGCCTTGTAGTTGGCTTGAGTAGCCAGGTACCATGGTCTCGGTCATGTGGGCCAAGATGGAGTCAAAGTGTTCCAGTGGGTCGCCCCCACTGGCTGCCACTAAGCGTGGGTCTGCCATGTTCAAGGCAGGTACTCAAGTGGTTTGGTTAAGGACTTTGCTGTGAGTCCAAATCAGACAACAAACGAGTGTGTCAACTCAGAGGATATACCTACAAATACAAAAATAAATGGGTGTTGCTTCTATAGCTTCCTGGAGCTGTTGATGTTCCTTTAAGTTAATTTGGAAGGCTGGAATCTGAAGAAAAGAAGGATCAAAATCAAATCTATGGACTCAGTTATACAATTTGCTTTAACAAAATCAGAAGTGGACTACAGGTGTTAGCTGGTACAGCAGACCTGAGCCAGTCAGTTAAACAGAGTTTCAGCTAGTGTGTTTACTAGTTGAGAAAAAGGGAATGTCAGGTTGGAGAAAGCTGACTTTCAAGTCAGACTTAAATGCCCAAACTGAAAATTCAAATTTAGGGTGAAGGCAAAAATAGGAAAATGAAATTAAATCACACTTGGGATTAAAGTTAAATGCTATAGATCAAATCAAAGTTCATGTTACAACTAGCTTGACAATCAAAGCTCAAAGTCCTTAATGATCAAAGTCAAAGTTGGAAAAAAATTGTTTGAGAAAAATTAAATTTTAGAATCAGAGTTCAAAATCGGGAAAATTAAAATTTGAGATTAAAATTATTAAATTTCTAAAAGTTCAAAGTTACATTAACAAAAATCCCAGGCTGATTAAAGTGGATTAAATAAAAAAAAAAATCAAAGCTGATTAAACTGAAGTTTAATTACCCTTTGGTATTATCAAGTTATCAAAATTCCAATTGCTATAAAAGTCAGAGTCCAAATTACATTTATAATGAACAAGGATTAAAGAAAGCCTAGTTGGAAAGCTATCAATTCAACTTATCAAGCTTAATGTAGGTTTCAGTCCAAACAACAAAAGGTTAACAAAAATTCAAATCAAGATGTTATTCTGCATTTATCTTATTTCCTGCAAGGATCAAAAATACCACTACAGAAAAGGCTTCAAAATGACAAAGTCAAAATCAGGGATATTGCAGCAGTAATGAGAATAAAGCTTTTTATTCAAATACAGCTGGATCAAAATTAGAAAAGCGAATCTTTGAATAAAAGATTGCATCAAAATTAATAGAACTACTCAGTGTAATCCTAGGTTAGGGTACTAAATGGCTCAGTACCTTGTTACAAGCAAACACCCAATAGATCTTTAAAGGTTATTCAAGGAAAAAGGAGAGCCTGTGCTCTATCCTACACTTAAGGAGTAACACTCCTTATTAATTTAATCTGAGAGTCGACACAATGGTTTATGTGTCTCAAGTTAACAAGATCTATCACCAAAGTCTGGTTTAATTCACTCGATTCAAACGCTCATCTCTGTCACTGATGACGCTGAAGTCGATTTAATGCAGAGCATGCAATTTATTCCGCCAGCCAGTAGGGGAGCTGTGGCTCCGCCTCGGGCGCGGCCTATTTCTCAATGTAGAAGAAGAAGCGGCTTCCTCTCTGGTCCTCGGACCCAACAGCTGTTAGCTTCAGGCTAACGCAGTTAGCAAACCGTCGTTGCAGCAACGGCAGTAAATCAGAACACTGACGGACACCAGTCCCGCTCAAAATGGGGGAAGGACTCGCTCCTTTGTTTCAATGACTCAGCTTGCTTTCAAGCTTCAATTTAGCTCGGTAGGTACAACGCTACAGGCTGAACTCGGCGTCTTCACGCCTGTGACTCCACTGCCGGGCAGCTGTATTTGTTGAAGTAGCTAATTTCAACAGGATACCGGAGTTTTGCATATAACATAACAATCCACGGCTCAGCGCGTCAGACTGTTATTTATAGCCGCAAACAAATCACATTGGCACAGCGCAACTGTAATCTGTCTGCCTCTTATTAGGCCTTAAAATTATCAATATCGGTTAAGTTTCTCTCAACCAAAAGGGCATTTCATCCGCTCGTCAGCGGAGATTGTGTGTAGCTTTAGCTCAGATTTCTCATATGGCAACGTTACAGGAATGCATTCAGTTTAACATTAGCTCGGTCCTCATAGCTCAGCTCACTACAGCTCTGTACTGAACAACAAAGAATGATGGCGCGGCGGCCAAACAAGTTGCACAAAGCATTTCATTTCACAACAAAAACATGGTCAAAACTCACACACACTTTCATCACTAACGTTAAGTTAAGAGGGAAGACAGGAGAGTTTCTATGGAGCACTTACTGGGCGATAATTATTTCAGTGGCAAAATTTTGGAGGGAAAATTTTCTGGGACTCTTAATAACTTCTCTGCATCAGGGCTGTGTGTATAGTCTATTATTATAGTATGTCACAAGGCCTCACATGGCAGGCTCCATTATGTAGTGGACCTAAATTTATTAGTTATGCATTTTAATAAATTTATGAGAATTGATACCCAATTATGAATTATTATTCATAAAATCAGAATTTCCTCGTAAAGGGCACCACCGGAGTTGTTAAATCCTAGAGTCTCCGGACCTCTAGGTAGTTTTGAATAATTATACAATTATTACTAGTGATCAGTTAGTTAATAATCGCTCAATTATCTTAAATCAGTCAGTCAGTCTCATATCTAAAGGGTCAATTCTCTTGGCAGGAACTATAAATAGGCAACACACACAGCTCTTGATTATATTACAGTGAATTTATTCTCTAACTAAGGTGATAAAAGATGGTTGGATACAGGGAACAAACATTTGCTGAACAATGAGCCTGGAGGTTCGATTGTGGGAAGCATTCGACTCATACGGCATAGAAGAGCTAATGAAAGTAAACTAATGCTATAGTTTAGGAGTTAAAATGGACATCTGATCACAGGACGTGTGTTAAGTCTTACTGCTTGTCGACAGCCTGCTTTTGGCCTGTTGCACGGGTCCCACGCTAGCTGCCGATCCTGGCTTTTTGCTAGGGATTCTTCGGGGTTCTCCGTGTCTGATTGAAAACGCCTCCTCCGTCTGGCAATTCGGCTGTTTGCAGGTTTCCTTGGTTGTAGCTGGCGAGACCACGTGGCTTGGTCTGACCTCGGTGAAGTTGGCTCGACGAAAAAGGCTTAAAATGGAACTTGGTCGTTCCTGAATTAGTCCAGTGTAACTTAACGGACTCATAACTTTAACAAACCAAAGAAATAAAGAAAATAAAACAAACTGAAGGCAGATTGATGTCTCGGCACTTCAGGTGTGTAGCTTCAGGCGAACAAAGGCCTGTTTGTTTCGCTGGCCGAGTCTGGGCGTTGCCTGGCGAGGCACGCCACGCGCGTGCCGAAGCATCCAGAGGGCAGAGTGGAAGAGCGAGAGAGGGAAGAGTCTAGAGACTGGCGAGCAGGTCGCGTGTCGCTCTTTTGTTGTCTGGGGCGTGGTTCCCCAGGGGGTGTCTCAGGTTTCCCAAGGGACTGCCTTTCCAAACTTAATGTCTAAAGAAAAGAAATCTATTTGCACGTATTATAATCAAATATTTTCCACAATCGAACCTCAATGGTTGAACGGTTGTACTGTTCTAAGCATTTGGTAAATTGTCACATTATTGGTCAGGATTTTTATACATTTAACCGCATTTCCGACGAGGGCATGTAATACTTATTTCGTCCACTTGGGGGAGCTCAGGTTACATGAGGAAAGCTTGGATTAAATCAAAGATCGTCTCTCCTTAGGAACCGGGGAATATTGTTGATTCATCCTTAAATTCAAGCTGGCGATTAAGAGTATAGTAAAACATTTCTTTGTCATCATTTCTAAAGGGATTTTGTAAGAAAGTATTATGAACAAGCATTGATTACATCAGATGAAGGAGTGTCTTGCTGAAAATAAAAACATTGCACAAGTAACTTCTTTTCAGCACTAATATCAACAACAGATAGCAACAACAGTTAACATAACTACTCAAATAGAGGCAAACATATTCAGGTAACTAAAGATTTAATTAAATTTAATTAGATGCTTTGAGTCTTTTGGAGAATGCAGTCCTTGTCATCCAAAGTTCAGTGTCTGGAACATGTCACACTTAGGTGAGACAAGGAGTATCCTTTTGATGTGGTAATAAACAAAGAATAAGGTCAGTTTCCACGGAAACGTGTGTGGTGGGGTAAGTTTTGATAGGCTGTTCAGGGAGATGCCAATGGCTGGCTCGTGTCCCTTTGTCAGTTTAACAGTCAGGCCCCGCGTTATCAGCTTCGGAATCAAAATGGTGCCAGTTTTATGGTCGGGCTAGCACTTAGAGAAAGCAACTTTGACCCCTCCCCATCTTCTCTGGGGAGGAGAAAGGAATTTAGGGTAGCTCCACATTCATTCAATATAAAATGCACAAATCCACACCGTTGTTCACTACAAAACACTAACTGCTTACACACATTTTCAACTATGTCTCCTTTTTTAAAAAGTCTACACATATTTCCAAAACCACACACACAAAATGCACAATGCCTCACATGTAAACACTACATTCAAAATACCATAAACACATGGTATTGATCGAGAACTCCTCCCTCTACCTCCTCCTACTTACTTGCAATGAAGTATTTGCATTAAATAGCAAACACTTTTTTCATAATAGTAAATTTTTGGATATACCATGCACACACTTTTGTCTTTCATAGGCTTATGTGTACATTTCTATACAATGTTCTGGAGTGAAAGTAATCTGCTGAGAGGTACTGAAAAGTAAACTGTAAACACCAATGCAGTGTTGGAATAGAAAACATTTACTTCGCAAAACATTACTCTTGTAACAACAGCACAGTGTTTTCTACAGTAGCATACAAGAAAAGAAAACCATAAACATATGTTGGTGGGGTATAATTACAGTTTTTTCTCGATTGCTTAAACACATTTCTTGAAATTTATACCTCTTTTTCTCAAAACTTTAAACACAAATCCACAGCTTCTCCCAATTCCCCATACATCCTATTTCTAGGTCAAAATGAAGCTCTCCAGTCAAAACCATTTAATCTTGCTGAAATATCTATATATATATATATATATATATATATATATATATAATTTGTTGTGTCTTTTGTTGTGTTCAACATGTGAACAGGTTTCTGAGGAGGAGAACCACAAGCAGCATTACTTATAACCAGTGTTTGTACTGTTGTTTTGAATTTATCTCACCAGTGTGTAACATTATGTTGTAGTGTGTGTGTGTTTGTGTGTTTGAGGGCTTGTGTGTCGTGTCCGAAGGTTAGGAGTTCGGCTTAGGGAGATGAATGTAAACACTGAAAACACATCACGAGTTTGGTAAACTGCCTGATCTGTGTGTGTGTGCGCGTGTGTGTGTGTGTTTGAATCATGTTTAAGATCTTAGAAAACATGTCGGGCACTGTTGGGATCTGAATTTCAAAAATAGCGGATTGAGCTCAGAATCCCACAGGGACCATTCGAAGGCATCAAAGCTGCCGGGCCATCTGACCTTTCCCAGTTTTATCATGGACAGCGGAGAACACACAGCAGAGACCCAGCTTCTATCCAAAGGTTATAAAATCCACCTACCAGCACCTCTGAAGTGTATAAAACAGTGTAAAAATGAAAAATCACCCATTTTCTGGGGTGTGTGACTTCTTGGAGCCTCGGCTGGTTGCCTGGCAACTACTATTGCATGTCTTACTCCATATTTCCAGCTCTAACATTGTTTTTGACCACGAGAACCAGCTGGTTTCCTGGAAGCTGTTCATTTTTTTTATTCTGACTTTGTTAAAATCACAGAAGGTTTCAACTTCTAATAGTAAGTGCTGTAGTGGATGCCAATTTGTCACAGGGATAGATGACCACAGAAAGAAACTCAATAAGAGATTGCATTGAGTTACACAAGCTAGGGGAACAGAGGCTAACACTGAAGTGTTGTCAGGACTTAAGCTTACTATAGTCTGGCACATAACTATCCATAAAACTACAACTTGATGTTTTTACATTCAAGTTTTTGGACAGAATATAATGTGTTCATTGAGACGTTAGCTTTGGACAGCACTAGGCTTGCTACAGAACTGTACGAGGTCATCAGCAGTGACGTGAGTAAACAACCGGATGGTGTTTTAATTGTAGCTGGGGATTTTAATCAAACAGATCTTAGAACTGTTTTACCTAAATTCCACCAGCATGTCCACCTCCACACCAGGGGAAGCAATAACCTGGACCATGGTTACTCAACATTTACACTAACATTTCTGGAGGGGTCAAACAACGGTAACAACAGTCAAAGTGTGGACAGATGAGGCTACAGCAGCTCAGGACTGTGTTGAGTGCACAGGCTGGCACATGTTCAGAGAGGCCGCCACCCAAGAGAACCACATCAATCTTGAGGAATACACCTGTGACATCATACATTGGCAAATGTGTTGATGATGTGGTGATCACTCATTCCCAAAGCAGAAAGCCTTGATGAACAGTGAGGGGAGGGCTCTATCCAGAGCCAAACTAGCTGCCTTTCAGTAAGGAAATAGAAGAAGCATACAGTACCGCCAGAGGGAGACACCAGCAGAGAGAGACCTCAGCACTCAACAGAAAAAAGTTATGAGAAAACATTTAACAGGTTTGCAACTCTCATTGCATGAATTCGAATACTGAAATTTTGTCCATGACTTCCCTTTTTTTGATACGGGTGTGCGAACGTGTTTTCCACCATATTCACTGCAGCAACTAGCAAACATATGAATGTATGATTATCTTAATTTGTGCTTCATAGAATACAATTTGTGTATCTGCAGTGAAGAATTTGAAAAGGTATAACTGGTGTGTTGTTTTCAGGCGAGTTTACAAATCCTATTTTTTCGCTGTGACAAATTTACTGATACTATTTACTGATGATGAGTGACTATTTTCTACAACTACAAGTTCCATGTCACAGGTGCTCAGATGTTTTGCTCCAATCGTACCTTCATAAAGTATCGGCTGTCATACCACCAGGCTACAGAGCAGCTTCTTCCTCAGGCTGTGATACTCCTCAATGTAATTTGCACAGCTGCACAAAATAATAAGGTATACAGTATTGGTTGAAGAGAAAGCTTGAATAATAAATAAATACACCTGCACTCAAGTATAATAATTGCGGATTTAATTATAAGTTGCTTGAAATTATGATCCATCAGAGATAGAAGGTGTAATAAGAACATAGTGTCTTCAGTGTGTCTACTGTATGTGTAGGAGTTGTACAGTATGTGTATGTGGGATGAAAAATTATATGTAAACAAGACTTAATCACAGTAACAAACCCTGAGTAAAGTGTGCATGCAAATGCTGTGTGAACGCCTCTAAAATAATCTTCCTGTTATTCTTCAGTGTCCCCAAGGCTCTTTACCGTTTTGCTGCCAGTGCAGCAGCTTCATATGCTGTTGGCCCTGCTTTCAGCTAGTGGGAAAAACTGTCAGCAGTTCATTATCATGTCTGATTAATTGAAATCCTCAACATTCTTAACGCCTGTGCA